>NC_139232.1:89289402-89889402 GCF_977018435.1 Lepisma saccharinum | reverse complement strand
CGAGCACTGGTATATTGCAGTGACAATATAGTAAGATAGATTAAAATTATTTAGTCTTATATCCTGTAATAACATTAATACACAACCGCAGTGGTCCAATCGGTAGGGCTTATTTCTGACAGTCGCGTGATAGATTCGTTTCCTGGTGTAAGTGATTTCAATTGGAAATTTTTCCACCAATGTATGGAGTAAAATTCTTGAATATATCTGCAATAAAGTCAATTGAAATAAAGCCAAAATTTCAAAACGTAACAATGGAACGTATAGATCTGTACCAATTGCATAATTTGATGATGTACAATAATACCAAGTTTTAAGGACAAAACAATGTGACTTAAGAGGTCTGTAACAATTGCATAATTTGATGAACTGCAATAGTACCAAAGTTTCAGAACCAAATAATGTAACGTAGAGAAGTATAACAATTGAATAATGTTATGCATAATAATGCATAATTTGAACTCCAATAATACGAGGTGCATTCCAGCTATAAGGTCTCCTAATTTTTTTCATGAATTGCAGCAGATATAAAAGAGCTAGTTGTTTCAGAAGAAGCATCCATTCTTGCAGCACAGTCAGGCTCATAGGAAGCTAGTGGCGCTGTCTAATGATGGACGTGTTTTTGGTACTGGAAATGGTGTCGTTTACATTGAAAAACCGGCGTGTTATTATCCAATTTCTTCACTTGCGTGGAGTAACACCCACCGATATTCATCTTCAATTGACTGAGAAATGCTGTGTCATGGACGTGACATGCAATCGTTTGTGCGACAGTTCAAGAAAAAGGAGCCTCGTCCACGAACCAGCAGCCAGTTACCTCTATTGCTGAGAAAATAATTTATTTGGGACAGCGAAGGCGTTGTAATACTCACGCGTAGTTATCCTGAGGGTACCGCAATGACGGATACAAGCTATGAAGCTTTTTTTAGGATAAAGTTGCTTCCAGCATTGCGAGAGAAACGGCCGGAAAAGGTTGCAGCTGTGTTCTTTCATCAAGACAACACACCTCCTCATCGTTTCAAGCCGTTTCGCTCTTTCATCCAGGATTTTTCAGTACACAAAACAGACACCTAAAGAAGCGTTTGCAGAGGCCATGTTATCGTGGCGTCAGCGTTGTGAAAAATGTGTACGTCTGGAAGGTTATTAATGTTGAGAAGTGACTGCAATTTCAGCTTTAAGAGGTGAGTCAATTTTTCAAAATACTACGTTAGGAGACCTTAGGACTTGAATGCACCTCGTACCAAGACAAAACAATGTGGCTTAGAGATCTGTAACAATCGCATAAATGTATAAACTGAAATAATACCAAACTTGCAAAACGAAACAGTGAGAAGCATTTGTAAACTTTCTCAATCTTTCCTTTTCCTGATCAGTGCTGATATATTACACATCAACCCACAATATTCATTGTACAAATAAGAAATATCTTATACAAGTTTATTTATGTCTTGCAACAGACGCAGAGATCTGTTAAATACTGGGTGCGTTGTTTCCAACCTATAGGGTTTCCAGTGTCTTGGCGAAATATATATCACTAATAAATATCAGTTTACCAGCGTTCTGTTGGTAACTCTGAAACTCCCGTAACCGTGGAAACGCATTGAACAAGAGAAGCGAACAACCCTTTGTCATAGTTTATTGGCTGTGCAAATTCTGTCCCCAACAATTCGTGCAATATGAGGTCAAACAATAATTCACCCAAGCCCTCGTGGAAGTGTCGGCCTTATATTTCATTTTGGAAGGAAAGCAATTTGAATGCAATTCAAATGTTCATTAGCTATGCAACCGTTCTGTCATATCTGCTGTTTTTTATTGTTGCTAATGTGCGTAAGATATATGGTCATATTGGATTACCTTTATCGTTCAGCTGGAAATAAAATCATTGTTATTTTTTGTTTGTTCTGGTACTTTGGTAGGGGGGAAAAGTAAATGTTTTATTTTTAGGGTACTGTCACGGTACAAAATGTGGACGGTAGCTGAATTTTTAATGCGTGTGTGTTGGAGGGAATGTTTTAAAAAAACTTTGGTTGATTACTGTTTGGTTATATATAAAACGAGTTATTTTAGTAATTCAATTCGATGCAGAAGGGAAAATATAATAATTGTATTTCACAGTATAATCAACAGAGAAAAGGTGTTAATTAATTTATCGTATTTCCTTAAAGTAACCGGTTTACCATATTTACTCGAATCAAATTCAGCATCAAATCTATTGCGTATTTAAATTTTGCAAAACACCCACAGATATGTGTGTGGGGGGAAGTGGGTGCACGGCCATTTGTCACTAGGCTATGGTCTAGGGGACGCAATACCATGGGGAATTGAAACGGTGAAGGAGCAGGAATCACAAGATGCATATATTCCAATATACTCCACATTTTATTCTTTGGAATAATTAGGACCTTCAGTCCCTCCTTCGGTACGCTCTTGCCTATGCAGAGTATCTGTAGCCAATCAAAGTTTTCTTCATACCGGACAGATTTCAGTTTGTCGTCCTATCTCATAAAAATTCTTCATATTTTTCATTCGATTTTCTTCTCTGATGAATCCTCTTTGCGACTTTGTTAGTTCTGCGAGATTTCTAGGTGTCACCGATGCCTTTATTTCCTCAAGAAAACTTTCAAATTAACTGGTACAGGTTAGCTATGGTTATTCGTTGTTATTACTCGCAATGATGTCAAGAAACACTGTCTATCCACGGGTTATTAAGCAATCTCAAAATTCGATTTTATTTTTCTTGAAACAGAATTGAAGACATCAAACTATGCGAGTTTTAAATTATGCCACACCAGACTACTGCCACGCCACACAGCAGAATGAATGGTCACCTTGTCAGTGTGAGTAAAGACTTGTACAATTTTGTTGCCAAGTTGAAGATGAATAAAATGCCTCAAACATGTTAAAGTGAAAGGCGACAGTATCTATGGCACGGTTGCGCCATCTGTTCAAAGCAAAGTAATGCTGTTGGTTGGTTTACAACTTCACTTATTTGTACCAATCTGTTAACCGTTATGAGGATATGAGAGGACGATGGAAAGAGAAACCCTGAATGGTTCACACATTTGCTTGGGGTGTCTAAAGAAACGGAGAAACCCCCACTATTGATTCGAACCACAGACATTCCGAAGTTCATATACAGAATGTATCATAAGTAAGAGCACAAGCTGACACAGTTAAAAGTACGATAATAGGAGCAAAGAAGTTTCAGTAAATATGGGTCTGCAAACGAGCCGTTTTCGAGATATTTGCGAATGTGTGATTACAAGCCGCCACTGATTTCAATGTTCGTAAACATCGTTCTAGTTGGTAAAATGCTAATAATGTGTGCGAATGTGTGGTTAGAAACTTTCATTGATTGCATTTTGTAAACACCGAGTGCTTTATTCCTTGCGCGTTCCGAGGTTTGCTCTTTGCTTACATAACAGAACATTTCCGAGAGGTGGCGTTGGAATCAAACAGAATGGATACAATCAGTACACAGTCTAATCATACTGTGGGAGTCAAGTCAGTTGTGCTGTACTGCGTAGTGAAAATGGAACCTTACAGCAACGAAGAGTACATTTTACCAACTAGGATGACGTTTACAAACAATGAAGTCAGTGGCGGCTTGTAACCACACATTCGCAATTATCTCGAGAACGGCTCGTTTGCAGACCCATGTTTACTGAGACTTTTTGGCTTCTATTATCGTGCACTTTCATCTGCGTCAGTTTGCGCAATTACTTATGATACACCCTGTAATCACTGGAAAAAATTAAGCTTCTTGCTTTGGGGCCATGCCCACTAAGTGGCGCATTTGCGATTTCATTTTGGGAATGTGTTTTTTCTAGGTATGCAATGTTTAATATACAGGGTGGGCGGAAAGTAACCCCCTATTTTTATTCTTTTTTCCTCCTAAGATAATGAAGGTAGAAACTTACTTTATTGTACACATGTAGTTTATTATATACCATTATCTCCCCTCAAGTTATAACTCAATGTGTGCTCCAGTATTTTCTAAACATTGTCTTAAACGAACAGGCTCGTTTGCTACCACCTTCCACAAGAACTCAGCAGGAACACCACTTATGACCTCACGGATCTAATTCTCAAGTTCACCAAGAGTTTGAGGTTTGCTGCGATACACTTCTTTTTCAGAACACCCCTATAAAAAAATCACATGGGGTGAGGTCTGGACTTCGCGCTGGCCATTCTGTGGGACCTCGGCGACCTATCCAGCGTCCTGCGAAGCGCTCATGATGCCATTGTCTTACAGTCAAGGCGTAATGGGGGGGGGGGTTCCATCTTGCATAAATAACAGTTCATGTGCCTCGTCCCATTCAGAAATTGTAGGCCATACAAAATTATCTTACATTTCCAGGTATCTTTCAGCGTTCATGGTGTCTCTCAACAGATAGGGTCCAATAATGCGAGAAGAAGTTAATCCACAGCACACTGTCACTTTCGGCTTTCCCTGCATTTTTTCAATTGTCTCTTTGGGATCAATTTCTGACCAATAATGGCTATTAACGAATTATCAAATCTTGATGCAATTTTGGCTCTCTCTTCAATGCACAATCGTATTGCCATCTCCATCTTCAAGGGCACTTCAAAGGAACTTTAAAGGCTTCAGAGGATGTTGAAAAAAATATGCAACAAATGGCATATTTTAGTCTATAAAACAAGATAAATTTCATTGAAATATGTACATAACTTCAATAGAAATACAAAATTTAAAATAGGGAGTTACTATCCGCCCACCCTGTATTAAGAGTTAGTAAAATAAACTAGTGTCTTGCGTGTATAAGAACCTTAGAACATAGGTTATATATAACCTATACCCAAGAAGGGCCATCAAACTAGTAACCCTAAGGACTTGGCCAGATTTATATTCCCATGCTCAATCTTAATTAATCTACCTACAATTTTCTTGTGAACATTTTAGAAAGGTTAGCCAGTTGAAAAAAGGTGTCCTCCTTTAATCCGCAAGGTAGCATACTTTTCGGCAGGGAAATCTTTGACGAATGGACCATTAATGTACACAGATGATTTTTCAGTTGTGATTTCCTATATAGTTAGTGCTCCTCCGTGGCCGTGCGGTCTGAGGCTCTGTGCTTTGGACTCCGACTGCGGGACGACATGGGTTCAGTCTCTGGGTTCTCGGCCTGTGTATAGGACCGGTGGCAACCCACCATCGTGAGGAAATTGGGGAGCTACGAGTGAGTAGCGTAACCTGATCTCGGAAATCTCCTATAACGACTGGCGGATCGACGTGCTGACCACACGTCACCCCATTACCGGTTGAAGGTCTCCACACCTCTAGTTAGGATTGTGGGAGGGAAACTGTGGGAGATCGGCCTAGGACCTTCAAGGGCTGTTGAGCCACGGGTTATTATATTTTTTTTATGTGGTACATAGTTAAGAAATGATACAACAATGTATGCTTTAAATTCCAATTCCTTTTGGGGTGGGGATCCTCGGAACCCCTCCCTGTTAATTCGCACACTATCTAAGACCAAAAGCAGTGGACAAGAGGAATAATATAATTCCCCAAACCCTCAAGTCGTTTTCTTTTTAAGAAAAGAACCCCATAGGGATTTCCCCTTTCTTAACATCTGTTGAAGAACAAACGATACCTCCAAAAGCGTAGGGCGGACGCCCTTAGCAGCCCTTATTCAAAGGAATTGATAAGATTAAGGTCAGGAATCCGTTTGCGAGCGGGGGAGAATACTAATGCGGTCTTCTCCGGTCGCACAAGGCGAGTCCACTGCAGCAAAAGTGTGTGTGTGTGGAGTAAATGTCCTTTTGGAGGAATTCCATCTTTCTGTTCTGTTTCTTTCGCCATCTTTCGGAGATCCTGAAAAATTCTTTCCATCTGTTAACGTTACGTTGCTTCCCCCTTTTTTTTTTGCTTTTCCGCTTCCTCTTCTTCATAGGTATACGGACTAGAATATCTCTTGGGAAAGTTTCGGGATTGGCCTCACGCGGAAAATGGGTTAGTCGGCGCAGCGTCATGGTCCATTGCGGCCTCAGAAGTGATGCTGCGTCGAGATGGGACATGATTTTTCAAGTTGCACTTTTTGCCACCTCCCCATCTGAGTCACGTGGGGGAAGGATGTGCGGAATGTTTGTTGGGTGGGGAGAGAATTGATGTGCCGAGGGCGATAAAGTGTGCTCCTTTTTTTTCCAGTGCGTGTTCGGTGGGTTTTGTGTGCTCGAAGCCAGCTGTTATCCGAGCACGTAAGATCTCACGTGATGGAACAGACGAGCAGCGCTACAGAGGAGCTTCACATGTACGTCAGTTGGTGGTGGTACTACTCTGGACGTGAATTTAACTGTTATCGTGGTGATTAGCCTAAAAGGTGACGAAACGTGGCATCATTGGAGAGAATATCGCGATTTGTTCATGCGCGCCATCTGCCAGGAGCAGAAATGATCTCCATGGTGTAGCGGTTAGTGTGTCGTGCTGGGAAAACCTAAGTCTCTGTATTGAATTCTTAGTGTTCAGCTTATCATCATCCATTGTCATGATTGTGATTAACTTCGTCTGCAAGATCAACGGAGTTACTCCGAAATAACTTGTAGAGTGATTCGTATACTTCAGGCAGACTGACAAAAACACAGTTGTCAACGTCTGTGTTTTCAAATGTAGCCTAGCCTTGAAAGATAACGTAAAAAGTTGGTGACCCAGTTTTTCCAAAAGTGTATTGTGTTTAAATTATGGGCGAGCCTCTGTTCGACTAGGCAAACTAGAACACTGACATTACTAAACTGAGGATTTATACGCACTCGCAACTAGAAAAATATGCTTGCCAGCATGACGTAAAACCATATTCATGTAATGTTATCCATTTTTACTGAAAATGTTACGTCAAAACAATTCAGTCCAAGGAAATGTTTTGTTTTCAGTTACATGCTGTACGCAAACCGCGGAAAAATCATCAACCAGAGTAAAGTGGGGTGGGATGTCCCTTTCTATATCGGGACACAAGCCTTAACCAACATTCCCGCCTTAGTCTTCTGACGTCTGCCGAAATGCATTCATGGATACGCTAAATGCCTTCGTTGCTAGGTTAGGCTTGTTGGGTTTAGTTCTCCTAGCATCTTCACTGTTGGTCAAGCCATGAAAAACTGCAGAGATGGCGATGGGCAGGGAGGTTGGTTGATGCTTGTGCGATGGGTAAGAACCTTCTATATCCGCGAAGTTGTTCAGATGAATTTCTCCCACAGTAGCAACTGATTCCCCTCTCCCACACACCTCACTGCTTCTTTCAATACAGAACTAGAGTCCCTGGATGTATGACAGTTATTCATCCAAAGACTCTATATTGAAGTGTGACTCAAATAATGATCGGGGATCAAGAGTCACTAGGATGTAGCAAATCACGGTATATAAACTACTGCAAAAGGGGCCCGCCCCGGCCATGAAGGAAAAGATGAGTTATAACTGAGTGAGAATGCTCTCTCCACACTTATCATACCTGCCCGTTGTTTCTGAAGAGTCCTGTTCTAGACGAATACATAAATTATATCCATACTTGTCAGAGTTCGTACTTCGACCCTGACCAACTTTCCTCCGTTATCCCGCGCCAAGTGTGTCGATTGAATTATTGTGTTAACTGAGAGACGTGTCCATCCGGACATCATCTTTTATACTTCTGCCAGACTAGAGGTTATTATTCCTCCAGTCCTCTATCGGCGAGGCATACTTTCGTCACTCACGTACAACCTCAGCACGTAGGCATTAGGAAGCCCAGCGCATTATTGGGATAAGTAAAGGCAGTCGACAGGTTAATGAACAGTGTAAAGAGAGCATTAAACGAGCCTCTTCTCCATCCTCACTCATTATACCTCATCAACATATACACAGAACCTTTCGTCAACGTACAAAGAAGAATATCGTTATCGGCCACACCTGGAACCTATTCTAGACATTGCCCAACTTCCAAGAGCACTATATTGATTGTGTAACGAACCTGTACGTTTAAGGTTTTATATTTGTAAGAAGTTAAGATTTTTTAAAATTTTTGTTACTTCAAATAATGTGCAAGCTGTCACAGACAACTATAGTTAGATTGATACAGTTGTGGTTGGAACTTGTGTATATGTTTAGAAATACGTCATAATCTGTTCGTGTTCACGTCACTTTCTCATCTCAGAGGAAGTGAACCTGCCTGAATGTTTTCTCCTGACGACAGACAGTTGAAAAACAGGTGAAGGTGAGAAATCAACAGAAACTTTGTAACGGTTAATGGAATGCCCCAATAGTGTAATTGGTAATTATTTTAGTTTCATTCTAGCTATACTCGGAAATAATAATTAAGTACAGAAACTTTCGTGTATTTACGTTTGTCTTGTCCAACGTTAATTCTATATGCAAGTGTGTTTAGTGATTGTGATGTGATTTAATATGCTATAGAATTGTTCTTTACGCCTCTTCAGGCAGAAACGTAAGCAAATCTGTACTTTGCTTGTAAGTCCACATACGATAGGAAATATAAGTGATTATGAGAGATAAGTGATTATAAAACTGCGTTTAACTTTGAATACCGTGTTGTGTTTCTTTTCTACCCAGCAAGCTCTGATGAGTGATAAAGAGTGTCATGTTCCCGACACAAGGAGCAGCGGACTAACTTTGCAACGACTAGTGTCCAACTGGAGTACGTTGCAATTGATCGATTTGGTTTATTTTACTTAACTTTTCTGCTACTTTTGGATAATTGCAAAGATGGAGATGAGTGATGGTATGATGAAATTGATGAATGGACACTCACAACCACCCATGCCCAGGCCGAGATTCGAACCCGAGAGCACTATTAAAGGGGTAAACAACCATCTTCGGGAGGAGAACACACGGAGATCTCCAGGAGGCAGCACACGTAGGTCACAAGCCCCAAGCCGGGAGTGCACCTCCTGCCAACTACGTAGAAGAACGAGTCCACTACAGGACGGCCAGAAGCCGTGGGATCCAATCCAGGTCCTGTCCAGAGGCAAGACATCTCAGGCCAGCCAGCGAGACCGGAATTCAGTAGCTAAACCCAGCAGTAACAGTAATTAGGTTAATTTACTTCGCTTTTCTATCACTTTTGACTAATCGCGAAGATGAAGATGATCAAGGGACATTCACAAAGAACACCTATGCCCAGCCCTGGATTCGAACCCGAGACCTCAGACGTCCTAGTGCGTTGCGCCACTCAGCCACGGAGGTCGTCATCTGAAATTGGAATACAACTCCGGGTTTCTTGTCAGAGAGACACGAAACTGTGCAATAAGAAAAATTGCACAAAAACTGATTTGTCTAGCGCTGCTAGACTTGCTACCGTTGAGCCAGCGTCACCGAATCTGCTAATACTTCAACGCGCACTTTCTTCCACCGCCCCTCCTCTTTCGACGACCTCTCTCTCTCTCTCTACCTCCATTGCCTCCCGATTCTATGTTTGTTTTCCTCTTCCAGTTTGTATGACACCCAGAGGGTGCGGAGGAATCGAAAGTTGGTGCCATGGTAGAAAAGGGGTGGTGGGGGAGAGCGGGGAACGAGAACACAGTAGTTTTTCAATCCCTACCTCCCCTCCATCCCCATAGCTCCCATCTCACCGCCGCCACACACACGCGCACACACCATCCTCTTCTGCCTCCAGTATTTGTGTTTGGTGACACCGACGCCAGATGTCGGGGTTCCCACGCCGAGACCGAAACTCGAGGCTTCGCCCCGGAAAAGCCCGTATCTCGGGGTAGTCTGTAACGCGGATGGAAAAGAGTATACGATGGACGAAACCACCGCACACCATCCATTATTTATCTGAATGCAGCAGGAGGGTTGGAGGGGGTAAATCCAGAAGTTCTGGCAACATGGTACGACTAAGAGGCTGGGAGGGTAAAAGACCAGCACAAGTTGGAAATACATGAGAAAGTTTAGCTTCGAGAGTTTTCCATGAAAACCCAATCCATTTTCTATCATTAATTGTAGGCGTTACCCATCGGCTGCTTAAAGAGTATACGTTATAATTGGAGAATAACGTAGCAATAGATACCCTGAGGGTATAGTCACCGATATATTTTATTTCTGGCGAAGCTGGAGGCGAATATATTTGTTTAACAACATAGATACATCCTGTGTATTATTATTAGTAGTAGTAGGCAGTATGGTATTGTTACATCTACCGTTGTTACATTTCAATTATTATTTCTCCTGACAATATTAATATTGTATTTTGTAACTTATATTGTATCTACTAATGTCAGTTGGCAACCCTGCCTCAATGCATGCGCGCATGCACACAAATATTTCATGCTTGTGCAGCTGGAAGGCTCACAATCAGCCATAGAACGTTGGCCGGTTCAGACACGGATCGCGGCAGTGTAGGCGTTCATCCGAACAGGTTCCATTCAGATGCACCATATTGTCTGACGTCTTCATGCTTCTCCTCCCATCTGGAGACTTCTGATTACTCACACTGCCACTGCCTGGCACATCTCACTCGTCGCAGTACCTGCTACATACCCGAAATGGAACATGTTCGGATGAACGCCTCCACTGCCGCAATGCATGTCTGAAGAGGCCAACGTTCCACGTCAGACCTTTCTCGAGTCTTGCAGCTCCCTAAAAAGGGGGATTTTAAAACATGCGTTTCTGAGCTCTGGAGAGTTTACAAAAACTGACATTGGTATTGTTAGGTGTGAAATATCGTTAGGCTTCTGTTTATGGTTTGTTGAAATATGGAGATGTCCATGGTGGCAGTTGTATGTTAAGCTGTCTGCCAGTAAATCTATTGTTAAATGTTAATTAGTGGTCTGTTTATATCTCAAGTTTAAGTATGTATAAAACGCGTGCGTATTAGCCTGTGGGCATACACCACAGCTTACAATGTGGCGACGAGAAGGTAAATCTGAGTAATTACACGTTTGTTACAAGTCTAGTAAAATGGCTTATGTAGTACCTTTCGATAAATACGATACTCTAAATGGATCTGTTTCAGTACATTTGGAAACATTTGCTAATTATTGTTGTATTCAGCACGTTGCACCAGAGGATAAAGTTCCTACATTGATTGCTGTAATTGGATCTCAACCGTCTGAAGTTCTTCGCGAATTGTTTGCTCCAGCACTGCCGGAAGTTAAAACATATGAAGATATTTCACAAAGATTAATTTCTTACTATAATCCTGCTAGTAATTACATTGTGCAAAGGCTGAAACTACGGAACTGTAAACAAGAAGATGACGAACAGATTGAAGATTTCGTAAGATTGTTAAGGAAAATAGGTGAGCAATGCGGTTATGATAACTTTTTCCCAATTGCTTTATTTGATTCTCTAATTAGTGGTATTAAATCAGAAGCAATTAGGAAGCACATAATTTCTAAAAATATTATGGAATTTCAAAAGGCTTTCGAAATTGCTAAACAGATGGAAAAATTAGAGGGTAAATTTCTCGTATCGGACAAACGGCTGAAATTTGCTAGTTCATTTAATTTGAATATTCGTACTTACGTATTCTGCATTGAGAAACATTGCTGAGGGTGGCATTTTGCTTATTTCACGGAAATGAGATCTATTTGCTACATATCGAGTAAGTTTTCTTTGTTTCTTTTTGCCTTCGGTAACACGCAAAATGGCGGTCACAGTTTCACTACCGTAGTCGGCATTCAAATATTGTAAAAAATATGGACATGAAATAAAGGATTTGCTATAAATTGTTGAATCAGAGAGAGAGAAATGATGCCAATTTGGAGAAACTCTATTATACATACAAATCAAATAATGGTACAATGCCAGAAGATCCAGTTTCGAAGGAAGTGCAGTTGGATAAAGACTTAACCGACTTGAAAATTAGTATAATTGAAGTAATTTCAAGGAATACACATCCAGTAGATGATGTTACTTCAAGTAAAGAATCTGGAAATGATACTTCTTCCAATACTTCTAATGATCAAGGACGGAAGCATTTAAACAATTTATTATCTGAGACAAACATTTCATATTGTAATGGATTTGTAATAACCAAATTAGCACCTTCATCTGAGTATGTACTCAATGTAAGTATGAATAATATCATGGTAAATTTTGAAATAGACACTCGATCATATGTGTCAATTATGAGTAAATCTGTTTGTGAAAGCTATTTGTCTAATGTACAATACGAAGAACCAAATTGTATTCTTCGAGGTGCGAATAATTCTACCCTGCCATTAATATTAAAGATTGTTGTTAAAGTTGAGTTTCAACAAATTCCCCAGATGTTAGGCTTGTACATAGTTGATTGTAAAATGAAATATCCTTTAATGGGACGTCAGTGGATTAGACAGATTATACCTAATTGCCATGATTATTTATCTCGGTTAAACATTTCAACTGATGAGAAACGTTGTGAATCTAACTTTATTGATGTGTATAACAACGACTTGTTACAAAATGTCCAAGTGCATGTTACGATGCAGCAGATATTGGATAAATGTAAGCAATTGAACGAAACTAAAAATGTGGAAGGAGTTGTTGATTTAATCAAAGTGAATTACAATGAATTGTTAAATGAAGATTTGTCTCAACCCATAATAGGTTATAAAGCAAAGACACCTATGAAAGCAGGTGCTACGCCTATTTTAAAGAAGTTTTACAACATTGCATTCGGTATGAGAGATAAAGTAAAGGAAGAATTGGATAAGTTGATTGACCAAAATATTTTGGAAAAGGTGGAATCGAGTGACTGGGAGAGTCCAATGGTTGTAGTTGCAAGGAGAGATGGTAATGCACGCTTGTGTTGTGTTTTTAAGAACACAATTAATAGGTTTGTGGAAAATGTAACATATCCTTTGCCAAGAATTGATGATATTTTTCCTAAGGTGAATGGTCACGATACATTTGTTTCATGGACCTGAAGAAAGCTTATTTACAAATAGCATTAGACAATCAGGCGAAACAATTGTTCGTTATGAATACTCCATGAAGCTTGGTTCAACATACGAGACTACCATTTGGAGTTAGTGTATCTTCCCAAATATTTCAGAAGACAATTGAAGATATACTACTTCACGATTTGAATTATGTCATACCATATCAAGACGATTCCCTCATATCAGGGATAGGAATGCTTGAAACGTGTACGAACACTGGAAGTTCTGCAGCGTTTAAAAGAACACAACGTTAAGATTAACTGGGACAAATGTGTATGGTTTGTACATGAAGTAGAATATCTGGGATATGTGCAGAGTAGGACAGGGATTAGACCGTCAGAAAAGAAAATGAAAGCATTATTGCAATGTCCTGAGCCAAGTAACGTTCGTGAGGTAAAAGCATTTCTTGGTGGAATCAATTTTTATAGGAGATGTGTGCCCAATTTATCGATAATACTGTTTGAATTATATAATCTGTTAAGAAAGAAAGTCATGTGGAAGTGGACTGATTCGAGTCGCAAGCAATTTGAAACTGCAAGACAGGCGTTGGCAAGTGCTAAAGTTCTGATGCCATATGATCAGAATAAAGATTTGGTAGTGCAATGCGATGCTGCGCAAAATGATCTAAGAGCACAATTATGCCACAAGATAAATGGGCAGCTTCATAGAATAGAATGCATATCATGTACGTTAACCAAACATGAATTGCAATATCCTATGTACGAAAAGGAAGCATTGTGCATTGTATTCGCGGTGTAGAGGTTTCAAAAGTATGTCCAAGGAAGGTTTTCGAAATTTGGACAGATTCTCAACCTGCGAAACACTTACTTACGTTAGATAAGCCAATACCCATTCTTGCGTCACCACGTATTCAAAGATGGTGTTTGTTCCTAGCAGTAGCGTAGCGTCCTAGTACGCCCATACGCCCGGCGTTCCCTGATTTAAATTTTAAAAATGCGTAAATGCTGTAAATATATAGTAAAACGTGACTAATTATATACATGTTTGAGCATTATGGCATTATAAAAGCTATTTTTCGCGATCCGTCTACAACGCTCCACTAACAGCTCTCCTTGTAGCATTTCTCTAATGTTTCTGCTTGCCGGACGCCAGCTAGGTTTGGCGTAAAGGACCATTCCTTCCTGTAGGCAGAGAGAAGGGAAAGCTTGTGGCTTGGATCTCTACAGCACGGGCGAAATGCTCTCGCCATACGCGGGCGTACGGAGACCTGATTGGTTCTAGGGACCATGTGACCTTTCCTGCCTTCCGATTCAAGGCGCTGTACTTCCGATGCAGACGACCTACCCGGTTTTTCGCGCTCATGCCTCTGCTCGTGCTGTGTGATGCTACAATACGCAATATTGACTGACGTATCTTTAATGACCACTGCGTTGTATAATTTATCGCAAGAACAGTGAAGTGCATTAAAAACTAAAAGAACAAAAAAGTTTTTGTCAAACACGTTGGTAAAGTCCTCGTGGTAGAAGTTCAGCCTGTGGCTGCTCTACCACCTAACCCACAAAAAAAATTATTTAAAAAAATATTTTTTCGTTAGTATCTAACTGCCTAATATTGTGCCAGTGGAAATGTTTAGCATTCGTTTCAAAACTCTTAACATCGTATGATCTCTTGACAAAATTATTTTAAAATGTTTATCAGCATTCTCAAGATACAATAAACAGTGGTCTGAAACTCTGAATTACTACTAATAGGCACTGTTACGTCAGTAGAGTGTACGATTGTTGGATCATCCACCCATCTTCGTGTCAGAGTGTTTTCCACAGCGCGCTAAGACGCCAGAGGTTTCCGGTTCGAATCCCGGCCTACGCATGTTTGTTCTTTGTGAGTGTCTCTTCATCAACTTCATCAATATTATCACCCATATTCATATTTGCGATTAGCCAAAAGTGGCAGAAAGCGAAATAAAATTAACCAAATCAATCAATAGTTGTATGATCCACAACAATGAAGTCCACTGTTGTTCTAGAGGCGCTTGTGATTCAGGTAGGTTTTTTAAATTACTTGCGTCATGCCGAAAGGTTTCCTTGATTATAAAATACTGTTTTGCTACACATGTGTTACGTGTGGAGCAAAATACTCCGAATGGTGTACGGTGTTTCTGACTTGAGCAATCTAATTAAAAATGGTATAAAACACCAGTGCTCCAAGCATTTATTGAACACTGAGGCATCTTATTTTCTAGATAAAACAAGCATGGATCATGTTTTATCGGAACCCGGGTGACTTAATGTAATAAACACAATGAGATTGTGATTTTAAATAGACAATACATATGTCGGCTAATTCCATAAGTAAACTCTTAAGCAAAAAAAGGCCTACTTATGCTTCGAACTTGGCGTTCCCATCCGAAATGCTCATGCTACGCCACTGGTTCCTAGCGTCTTTTTCATACAAACTGATATATACCAAGAAAGTGTAGTTGGCTGACATGTTGTCTAGATTGCCGTTAACAGATGTATGTCATGAAGATGCTCTTCAAGAGGAATTCGTTTATCAGATGACGCTGACGCCTAAAGTGCAAGAAGTTATGAGAAAAAGTACAAGTGAAGACAGAATACTGAGCGCAGTTATGAACGTCGTTAAGCATGGTTGGCCTAATGAGATAAAGGGTTATATTGGAGATGATTTAAAGGAATTGATTGCCTTTAAAAGGAGGCAAGCAGAATTGAGCATGGTTGAAGGATTGTTATTTTAGGGTTATAAATTGATTGTACAGTGGGATCCATGAGTATTACCGTGCAAATTGTCCATGACTATTTTCATTAATTTTTCTCTTGCATCCTGTGTGTTTTTAAGAAAGGGATTTTTATGTATGTCGCTGCAGAAGTTGTCAACAGCTTGTTTTGAGTTTTCTTTTAATTCTTGAAGCTCTTATTGGGTCAAATAAAGTGCACGAACATGGTGATGGACAATTTGTACGGTAATACTCATGGATCCCACTCTACCCAATAACACTTAAGGAAGCACACGATGATCATAGTTGCATTGTCAAAATGAAAATGTTGTGTAACGACCCTGCTTGGTCGCCATTTAATTATTATTAGACCTTGCGTGGTCACTATATTATTTTTAATCTGATGAAAGAGTTAAGCGGAATGTCCCTGCGAGGCGTACGCTTTTAGTTTAAATGTATTCTGTAAACGTTAACGGTTCCACCTCTACGTTTACTAGCTTCACTCATTTTTAGACCCTCAATCTCAATGTCAAAACCTTGATATTTCTCAGTACGAAGTTTGCAATATGTAAAAAAATAAGTTAGCAACGCGTACTTGTAGTTAAAATTTTCACCAACCATGCGCCACCGCGAGTATAAAACCCAGCGCAGCGAGACCGGAGCTCAGTTGGCTCCCGGATGTCAACTGGCAAACATCCTGGGAAAAACCGGCCATCCAGCCAGAAGCCTAGCAGCCATCCCAGAAGGAAGGAAGGAAGGAGGAAGAAAGAAGAAGAGCCTAGCAGCAACCTAACTACCCGGTCTAGGTGCCAGGTTCTACCTGCCTGGCTTGTCTAGGAGCACCTAGACCTCCTTCCTAACATGCCGCCCTTGTACAGGAGACACCGGTCGGCTTGCCGATTCCTAGCTAACGCCGGGGGTGTCGCGGCATCCTTTAATCCTTTACCCAGCGCCCGCTTGTCGGAGGTGCCGGCTGGCTACGGCCAGTTCCCAGCTGTGGTTGGGGTACCGCGCACATTGTACTTTCTCTTACAGGGGAGCCCGTGACGTCGGCCGCAAATAGCGCCCTAAATAAAATTAGGTCCCTATACTCTCCCTGGCGCCTCACTGCGAGGAATAAATTGAATGGTCCCTTCCCCCCTTTTGAATCCAGAAGTGTTGAATGCACGTGTATGGTAAATGTAAATGCACTTAAGTGATAAAGTTTAAAGACTAGTGTGCTAACAGACTTTCTTACGATAAGTTTATAATAAACATATATATATATATATATATATATATATATATATATATATATATATAAAGCTGTTGTTCACGTTTTACCCAGCAAGCCCTGAGATATCTAGAATCTGTGTTCAACGACTGGTAAGAAGTTAGCATTTATGGGTAGACTCTTGCCGTCCTCCTAATTGAAGTGTTTAGAGTGTGGTAATTTTGTGTAGGTGGGACGTTGCAGTTGTTGAGACAAAATTATTGGTGGCCAGGAATACATGCGGCTGTCGAAGTAAATGTTGGAGATTTTGAAATATGCGCAGCAGTAAAACCGGATAATTCATCAAGAGAATACAGCGCTTGGGATAACTGTCAATATCCATGGGAAAGAATGCACATTGACTTCTTCTCATACAGAAATAGTACTTACATCATAGTAGTATATGCGGGTTTTCCAAAACACATAGTTTGTGATAATGGACCACCATTTTAATCTAAAGAATTTGGAGCTTTCTGTAAAAATCACAGCATTACATTATATCACTCTCCGGCCTACCACCCAGAGAGCAATGGTAAGTGGAGAGATGTGCCCAGACAATTAAAACTAAATTGGATTGTGCAGTACGAGAGTGCCTAAATGAAAACGTGATTGTTATGTGTTTGTTAATTTGTGAAGGCACGCCTGCCTCGCTCACGGGACGCTGGGAAGCAGTTACACAAGATTGCGAAGTGTCGTGAGATTTTTGTTGAGTGAAGGAGCGAAACCGATAGAAATTCACAATTCACAACCGAATTAGGTGAATGGCTTTCAGAAAAAGATGATATAATATCGTATCAATCTCCTCTAATAGAGAATTATAGCAAGCCAGAATTCATAATCTCAATCACTGGTGGTTTCTCTCTAACTTATTCCGTCATTGCCCTCCAATACCATGTGATCAGCACCTTAACTCCAATAAACCAGGAAGATTTGTTGATTACTGGCGTGACATTCTGACATGCCTGAGAGAGCAACGACCGGTGATTGAGGTTATGAATTCTGGCTTGCTATAATTCTCGTTCATGCCAGAACGTTACGATAGAGAAAATGAGATCAATATTTACATATACTAATTAGAAATCCAACTTTCTCATAAGCAGTAGCGGCGATTAGGAGGGAGAGTGGGAGGGCACAGTTCCCCCCACCGCCCCCCACATTTTGTCACTATTGCCCCCGCACTATGCTAAATGTTATCTATCAAGGGAAAATAAATTGTTCTTGGACCCAAGTTTTGGAATAAAATAGCCGTTAATGCGTATATATAACTAGTGATCTAATTTTCTCTAACACCATTTTTTGTTCCTAATAGCCATTCTCCTAATTCGGACCCACCAGCCTCAGCTACTTTAGCCTTCGAACCTAACTCATGATGACTCGTAAGCATGGTGTCACAGACTTAAATATATTCCTGTTCAGGGTACAATTTAAATTTTTACCACCTCCCTCCGCCATAACATTTTCTACGACCAAGCATGGTGACACACGTAAATCTTTATTGCAGTCAGATAACTTAAACAGATTTTGAAGATATTTAGTTTATACGTGTTCCAAAAAACTCAGTTTTGTCTAGAACTGAAATTTGTTTGACACATGTGTAAGGTATCCAAGTGTACTTTAAACGTGCAGTGTTGCAAATTTATGTACTCAGAAAGTACCTATTATGGCTGCTTCTGTGAGAATTTATAACACATTGTGACAAACAACGTACACTTCCAAACTTAACAAAGACCATGCTCGCTGTATTCTTAAAGCAGTGTTCGTATGTGAATCACATTTTTCAATTTCCTCGTCTTCGCTCAGAATAATGCTCCCACCAAACATTTCATCCTGTAATCAAAAGTGTGGGCGGATGTTTCAAAAACATCTTATTACATATTAACAATGTCGGCGAAAATTTGTTTCCCCCAGAATAAAACGTCAACATATTTATACTCCACAATCTTCCGTGTCAGCTGGTCCGGGCAGCCATTTAAGTTTGGCCCTTCCCGCCTTTCAACGTCGACAATGGTTTCGGCGCGAAAGCAATTACTTTTAGTCATTCTGCGTCGCCATTGTTCTTAATATTTCGCTTCTTCCTTCTTCATTACAACCTTTCCAGCACAATAACTCCTGCAAAAGAATTATGTTACAGACAACCTGATGCAAAAAGAGAGTTTTTTTTTTCTTGAAAAGTTATGTAATGTATGTCGGTGCCAGTGAAATGTAATTTGCAAGGGAAATTGGGGTGCGTTTTTTTCGGTCATTTTTTCGCTTAAAAGTTCGTTTCTGTCCAATGGATTTTTTTTAAAAAAAAAGAGGCTTGGTTAAAATCGCACAACCCATTACAAGTTTCAAAAGCTGAGTAATAGGAAAGTTGAGCGTAATATACACTCGGCGTCACTGTCGCTGATATGTAATACACCAGTGGCGGCGATTGGGTGCCTAAACTAGAGGGTTAAGGGCAGTTTATTTTTCGTTCGTACATAAGGCTTAGAATAGCAAAAGTTGCAAAAAGTGCAAGGCAACTGCTCTCCCCCCCGCTCCGAATCGCCGCCACTGTGTAATACTATATTTCTTACCGTGCACAATGGCAAACTGAGTGTCTGTCTCTGCAGACACATCAGCTTTGAATATGATCTAGTGTTCGAGGCGGTCCAAATGATAGAGCTTCTAACTTCCACGTGGGAGACCAAAATTCGATTTTCATGGTGGATCACATTCAGGTTTATCATAACTGGAGACTGCCATGTTCTCTGTCCAATTGTCAGGTTTCTCGCTGTAGCCTCCAGACTAATTTCCTCACAAGCTAGCGCAGCACTAATTTTATATAATCTATCGGCTCTTTCCTCCTAAAACATTTCTTTGCTTCCAGTCCATCTGGTGGAAGGCAATTCCTTCTTAGCTATTGTGTTACTCAATTTATTTTTCTTTTATTGATCACCTCCACATTGTTGTCCTTTCACAAACTCTTTCCAGTACAGTTTGATTTCCTTTGTCTGTTCATTTCACACACTCCGTTTCTATTCATAACTACATTTCTTCTTTGTCGCATTTCCTTACTTTGTCGTAGCGTTCAGGTTTCTGATCGCTTCGCATTCTGAAATGTTCGTAAACTGAACAATTTGCAATCTGATCGGTTCGTAATCTCTAATCCTTTCAATCGGAACTGTTCGCAAACCGAAGTGTTCGTAATTTGAACTTTTCGCAATCTAATTAACCTGAACTGTGCTCAATCTGAAATGTTTGTATTCTGAACTGTTCCTAATCTGGACGGTTTGTAATCTGAACTGTTCGTGACATGAACGGTTCGTAATCAGAACTGTTCGCAATCCGAAGTGTTCGTAATCTCAGCTGTTTTTAATGTGAATTGGTCGCAATCGGATGTGTGCAATCTGAACAGTTCGCAATCTGAACTGTTCGAAATCTGGACTGTTCACCATCTGAACTGTTACAATTCTGGACACCAATTTAGATTATCTTAACGTTTTATTAACTGTACTTGATCTCTTACGCGATCACCTACAATAACGAACGCCAGTAAAAGGAAATCAGGTCTAGTTTCTATTGATTAGCAGTGACTTCTTATCGATAAACAGAATGCTTTTCTTTGATTTTATCCACTCACCCACAGCATTTACAGACATAATCAGCACGACCTTTTTCCTTAAATAATTTCCTTGTTGTAACGTTTGGCAACTACAAAAAGCCGTAATTGGGAAGAAGGTTAACATCGAGGGGAAAAAAAGAAGAGGAAAATTCTCTTTTCGGAAATGATTGGAAGGGAAGGAGCCTTCCTAATTAATTCCACAAATAAGCGTATCCTTCGAGGAATTCAATATCGCGCAATATCAAAAGACGAGGACACTCGTCCCTCCAATTTCCTTCCGTCTTCGCTAACAACTTGCACGAGTATGCAGAGAAATCTCTGTAGGCAAGCCTGAAGGGGGGCGCGGGGGGCGAGGTCTCTCCACGCATTCAGTGTGATGTAATTAGTTGAATTTCAGTCCATTTCCACCCTCTCCTAGGATAAGATGGCGTACCCAATTGGTTTAATGTTGCCAGGAAATGTTGAGAATAGTATGCACACCCACCCCCCTCTCGTGCCGCCTACCCTTCTCTTCACATCAGTGCCCCCTCCCCCCTCTCAAAACCTCCGTTCTCGCAGGTCTCTTCTATAGGTTTCCGCATGGGGCTCTCCGGGTAGGGGGTAATTTCGGAAGCAATTACTGTAGAAGAACACGCCTTTAAACCGACGAACAGATGTGAGTGTATCTAGCACGGCCCAGCGAATTAACTCTTACCAAACGGAAGCAGGGTGGAAAGGGATATGCCGGAAAAAGAAACGGGTGGACGGAACACAGCCTTTCCAAAGGAATCTTAGATATCATAATGGCTACGCGACTGTCTCACT
The DNA here is from genome assembly GCF_977018435.1 of Lepisma saccharinum. NCBI lineage: Eukaryota > Metazoa > Arthropoda > Insecta > Zygentoma > Lepismatidae > Lepisma > Lepisma saccharinum. Next base: position 89,868,198 of record NC_139232.1, on the reverse strand, counting down.
AACAGTACAGCACTGTTTATTCCACAGCTTTCAATGTGTACATTTCCTTGACAACGGTCCCCATGACAACTGCATTCATGACAACGAGAGATAAAATGTTTTGCGAATTTTATATAACCCCTGGCCCAGCAAATTTGACAAGTTTGTTGTGGAGACCTGATATTGGAGTACGATATAGTGTGTTATATTTATAAGAAGCTTTAGAAAACGGCTGAAAATTAGATATGTCTGTTCCTAGCTTTATTTATTGCATGAGAAGTGTGTAAAAGTATTGCAATATAAAACAGAATTGTAATTTATAAAGATACAATGTTTGGCGAGATCCGAATTTAAAGAATGAATAGGCAATTCTATTCGAATAAGCACAAAATAACATAAAATTTACTTAGCAAAATTGTGATACTATTTTCAAAGAAATGAATGTTTAAAGGCTTCTTATTTCTTCTAAAAGATGTCGCAATCTTTCTAAATAGATAAGACACCAACGAAAATGACTAAGTTGGCATTTTTTAAAGAAAGAATCCCGTTTGAATTACGTAAATTTCCTGATCTTCGGGTCATTGTAAGAGATTCATTCTAAATAATACATTTTGTATGAAATCGCAGATCCTTTTCCATAAACATCCGAAATATTTAAGCTGACATTTCTTTAGATAATTGTTTGTTCACTGCAATTAGCTGCGAATGAAGATATCTGAAGTTTAACTATTATGGATACTCGAGTTTGAGCTTCAATTAAAAATTAACCAGTCGACGTACATAAAAACGAGTTACATCAAAATTTAGCTTATTCAATTCTGCTTTAAACTATGGTAACGAAAACTTTTTTCAAGTATGCCTTCGATTTGTCATAGCCTTGAGAACAAAAATATGTATTTTTTCTGGTGTTTTCCAAAACAACTGCTCTCTTTGAAACTCACTAAATAAGAAGCTTGTGGTTCGTTCATGATGAAATTTAAATACAGTTCAAGTAGAAAGGTACAGTTCTTAATTTTCAAAATGTTCATATCGGCCAAAAAAAGAGTTCTTATCAATTTTGTGAAACAACGTTTTCCTAATACTGGTTATTCCTACAAATAGGTATGATCTTGATTTTGTGTTGAAACTCTTCGCAGCTGTTTTTAAAATTCATTATCATTGTCAATTCACATTTCGAAGCCGATTTTATACAGATTCTTATTCAAGGGAGTAAAGATGATGTGTGGTGTGTGTTGAACGTGGCATCACCGCACACAGTGGCGGCGATTTTGTTCCAAAACTGTGGGGAGGGGGCAAGGACAGTTTACTTTCCCTTGGTAGATAAGGTTTAGCATAGTGCAGGAGCAAAAGTGCCAAAAGTTGGAGGGCAAATCCCAGCTCTCGCCCCCCTAACTACCGTCACTGATTCGCACTTGCTCTCACTATAGCGATGTCCGCTGAGCCGTTGAAACTGTGGCCTGTCACTGCAAGTCAGTGTGTGTGGTGTTACCTTTCTGTATTTAAATTTCATCACGATTGGACAAGTTTCTTTATTTATAGAATTCCAAAGAGAGTGGTTGTTTGGAAAACAAAATATCGGCACTGTTTTTGTTCTCACGCTGATGAAAAATCGAAGTCATACTCGAAAAAAACAATTGAATACGCTAAATTTTGATGCATCTCGTTATTATGTAGGACTACTGATTAATTATTAATTGGAGTCCAAACTTGAGAATCCATAACATTTAATCAGACAAATAATATCTCAAGTGAAAGATAGAGGTAACCGTTTCAAAGCAGAAAAAATATATCTGGGGAATATGGAAAACTTCAACATTTTTAGTTTATTAACAGTCAACACAGGCTAGAACATAGATTAATGTATTTTAACATTCTTGCATGTTGTTTTGCCGCAATATCTTTAAAAGTGGAATGGGACAAAAATTTACGTTTTTCTTTTTCAATTTAATTAATTCTACTTAATGCAAGCATAGTTGCTTACTTTCCAGCTTCGTCAACATGAATTACAGTTTGTTAACATAACACTTTAGCTGCCATGTGAATTAAAATGATACACAAGGAGTTGCAGAAAATGTGTATGAGAATGATACACAACTTGTAGGCAGTGTGTATAGATCATATACATATCTCCTTAGAATACAAACGTGTGTATGAGTTTCGCTGACCTCATGGAAAGGTTATGCATTCTTGGTTTCTAACCTTTTTCACAGATGGCGCGGAAGTAAAGTTTTGAAAGTAACTAATGAACACTGTATCAGTGTGCGTAATATTTATACACACCATCAAAATAGCTCAGACTTCCCACAAACAAAATGCAAAATTCGGCCTCCCGGTTAAAGTGTTAAATCATCTCGTAGTAAATGTAAACATTCATTTAATTGAATGTATATTTTTTTATGCTGTGTTTCTGAACTGAGTATTTTCTTTTACAAGCAAAGTTTGAACTAGTGTGAGGCATTGTCAGAATTCTTGGTGAAAATGGGACGATTCACAATGTTCCACCTGACAGAGGATGAGGCTTGAATGCCACATTAGCTATTACTCGCGGTACATGTTGAGCTTGTAATCAATTCGGCTAATCCAGATTTAACACTGTCCTGGCGGGCTGCATTTTACATATCTATGAGTGTGTCTGGAAGCTTATCCTCTTGAGAGGTAGCCTGTTTCGAAGGGGAGGTGCGGGTTGTAGTGGTGTTAATTTTGCTATTTCCGTGACTGGTTCATTTCCATTACTCTAAGTTTCACAAATCTCACTGCAGTTTCACCATCACGCATGAAGAAAATGTGATGATGACATCCCGGGCAGCTTCACAGTTCTGAGTTCGAGACCAAGGCATGGACGTTACTGTGTGTTTAATCTTTAATAAACATTACCTGTACCACTGGTGCCATCTACAATCTTTTATACAAACGAAGAGCTGTACAGCGATTGTTTGCAAAACTAAAAATAACGACAGGTTGTTTTGTCCTCACGACGATAAAAAAAATCGAAGGCATAATCGAGTAAATTTTGGTTAGCATAGATTAACGCAGAATTGAATAAGCTAAATTTTGATGCAACTCGCTTTTATCTAGGTCTCCTGGTTAATTTTTAATTGTAGTTCAAACTTGAGTATCCATAATATTTAATCAAATTGTAGATGGAGCTGTGGTGTTTGGAAAAAAAGTTTCACAAACAACTCAACAACATCACTACAATTGTGGTCATGTTTGAAAATTCTAGAACAAAAAAACACACTCTTCCGTTTTACACTTGTTAGCTAATCAAACTAAATGCCCTTGCATGTGCTTTTCTATAGCTATCATTCATTCCTATAACCTCAAACAGATACTTTTCATGTCAAGTGGCTAGTACACTATATTCTATCCACAGAATCTGTGGAGCGAAGCCGCGCATAGCGGCCGCCAGTGTAGGGGGAGAAATCGAGTGGATACAGCGAAGCAGTACAGCTCACCGCTCAGGAGATGATCCCCGACGGAAGTGAAGTGACATAGCAACAGGTAACTGCACTTTTAGGGTTGGGGGAATGCACACTGAGTGAGAAACACACAAGGGCTCGCTGTAACCGGTGCAGCGACGCAAGTCGTTTAAGGTTAGAGAACGTCTTGCTCTTTACCCGGACAAAATATATTTTTCGGGTCCTAAAAATGGTCCTGGCGGGTTTTTAGGAAAGTTTGGAGAAGTCCTCTTTTCTGGAATAAAGACACCTGCCTGACTTCAAGATTAGTAACAAATTTTTATTTGTAAATAACTGATAATATTGTTTCTGTTTTCAATTTCAAAGTAAATAAATACAACACTCTCAGTTGCAAGCGCAAGGACAATTTTTTTTTCTTCCAAACCAAGAAACCTTGTTGAACTTTTCTGTCTCTTCTGTTATCGCCGCTCGCAGTGTGAGGTCAGAGAGAAGGGTGAGGTCTTGATTTCAAAGCATTTGCAACATCTACCGCGGCTCGTGATGAGCACCGAGTTTCTAACAATAGGTAAGAATACGCGATACTTTGATTTGAGTTTCATGGCAGAATTCAGAAATAAACAGTAATTTTTAACTGCTGTACTCTTAGTTGTCACATGGTAGTGGAGACGAGTTCTGTCGATCAGCGATCTGAACCATTCCGAAACGCAAATGTGGTTTTAGTGACGACTTACAAAAACGGTTTCCTGACTTTAGGCCTGGAAGAAAAACTCCGAGGCAAAATGTCAATTTATGTTATTATTTTAAAGTAAGAGACCAAGTTCCACAACCGTATAATATTACAAACGTTGTGAATAAAAATTAGAATATATAGACATTTACATATAATGAGGCCTATTATTAGTTTACGGAAACGGTGTAAAACTGTTTTACAGGGGTGTGTGGTCTATAAGCTCATCAAAACACCAGTAAGCATAAAAGGTGTGTTCGAAATGCTGCATCTTCGTGGAAAGTTTATTCTTTGAAATCTAAAAATGTATTCTTTTTTAAAGTATGTCATCTGGTAACCATAAAGTCGTTGTCTTATATTAATTTTTAAATTCTTTGAAATGCAGTCTGTATACTGCACAGGATAAGCAATACAGAAGTATTCTGCACACTGAAAAAAAAGCAGCAACCTGTTCCCCTGCTTCACGGAAATCAACCCCTACGCACTTCCAAAAGGACACTAGACCGCAGCCGCAGAGGAAGGCTTTCTGCTACCCCTAAAATATGCAAATGGACCTGTTCCTCCCTCTAGCCTTACTCCCCGTCTTCCCTCTTTTGGAGATCTTCTCGTGAGCGTACTGCTGTACGCACTGATTCGAAGGTTGGTAACTGAAGTCGTTTTCCCCCATCCACACAATCCCATTCCCTCTCACGTGTTCATTGGTGGAGCCGTCTCACGTCACTACTTGTGCAGATACTTGTTTTCGTTCGCTTGCTCCAGATAGAGCCGTGACAGAATATAGATGGAGTTGTAGTACGTATTTGGAAAAAAAAAGTTTCACAAACAACAACAACTCTTCAATTGTGGTCATGTTTGAAAATTCTGAAGCACAAAAACACACTCTTCCGTAGACGACTCTCTGTTCATTGTACTCTTGTTTGCTAATCAAACTAGAATAATGCTAAATGCCCTTTACATGTGCCTTTCTATTGCCATCATTCCTCATATATATCCTCAAATAGCCATTGGGCAAGTCAAGTCGCTGCTAGGCTGATGAATGAAGATATGAATAGCTGCTAGTGTCAACTGACTTCTGGGTCACCTTGTAGATACACCCTATACCCAGTTTTCACTATATAGGATGCAGATTAAAAATAATAATAATATGCATGTGGTAATCTTGAGACAGATTTTACGCCCGAGTAACGTGACATTAATTGTTCTTCATTAATAACTAAATTAAGACTTGTAATGAACTTTATCCACTGAAACTACAGGAATCAAAGTTGCTGACCAAAAGCGTACTAGGATCTAAAGCTACGTAGCAAATTGTTTTGAAATTGACCATAACCATAACATTGCTAATATCCGCATTAATTCATAGCGCATATATTACTCTTATCGCGATTACGGCAAAATAACTAAGGCTTTAAATTCTGCAATTTGCGGCAGATAAGGGGGAAGAGGTACATTTGTACACAGCCTTACTACGGGGGACTAAAACCGTCTAATGACGTCAGGTGAAGCGATACTGAATTCGGCATTAAAAGTTATTGTTTGGGTTTATGAATATGGATGGCAATTCCCTACTTTTAATGAGAGGGATAAAGTAGAAGTCTTCTCCGTCCAAGGAGTGATAACTAACTCAAATTAACATCCCGGTATTCCAGGGGTGACACGAGTTGCAACGTCTAAGGCAGGCTCGGTTGCCAAACACAAGAAGTCATGGCTGGATTCCTTCTCCTCGCCCAACCATGCACACTTTATCACAAGTCGATTTTTTTAAAGCAAGATTTAAGTATTGCAAATTATTTTGAATCTCATATCTAATCTCAGTTTTACCAATTCCGTGTACGAGCCCATTAACTGGTCGACATGTAGTCCCGCCACTGAAAGGTTGCAGTCCCGGCTTGGATGCGAGTAGGTAATTTCGTTTTCTTCGTATTAAGTATTCAATCCTGAGGTTTGCTTGCACAACGTATTTCTTGCTGTTCTCTACTTTTGGTTCCATCTTCAATCATTATTTCCCTGGTCGCTTGATATTTCCTTGTGATCTTTCTTCTTAGTTTCTAGTTGTCAAACTTGTTTATCCTCATTTCATATTTCCTTCACCTCTTGTTTCTTCTTTCTTCCTTGTTTTTTGTGCTTTTGTACTAACTGAACAAGTTTATCCTTACTTTAAATTGCCTTCGCGTATTTCTAAATACAGATGGAGGCTTTCCAACTTGTTTATATTCATTTGGTATGTACTTCTTCTCTATTTTGTTATTCTTCGTTTACTGTGCATTCGTATTTACAGAAGAGGCTGTGTAACTTGTGTACCATATTTTCTCCTGCTGTTGCATGTCTTAATTTGATCCTGCCTCTTGCTCATGTCTTCATCCCTCTTCAATCCTAAGGTTTGCTTGCACAACGTATCTCTTGCTGTTCTCTACTTTTCGTTCCATCTTCACCCATTATTTCCCTGATCGCTTGATATTTCCTTGTAATCTTTCTTCTTAGTTTCTTGTTGTCGAACTTGTTTATCCTCATTTCATATTTTCTTCATCTCTTGTTTCTTCTTTCTTCCTTGTTTTCTGTGCCTTTGTACTAACTGAACTTGTTTATCCTCACTTTAAATTTCCTCCGCTCTTCTTTGTTTTCCGCGAATTTCTATATACAGCTTGTTTATATTAATTAGGTATGTCCATCTTCTCTATTTTCTTATTCTTCTTCGTTTCCTATACGTTTGTATTTACAGAACAGGCTGTGTAACTTGTTTATCATATATTCTCGTGCTGTTGTATGTCTCCATATGATCCTTCCTCTTGCTCATGTCTTCATCCCTCTTAAGTTTGATTCACATCTACAGCACGCTCCAGTAACGCTCGCATCACCCTCCCCCATAGTCCGGTCAAATATCGTTGAATGCTTTTTTAAAGAGAATCATTCAGACGTGGCGTTCCGATGAAGGTTCGTTCAATCGCGCTCAGATCGGGGTCCGGTCACAATCTAGTGGGAAGAATATTTGACCGGAGCGCGAGGAGGCGGAGCTTGCCTTTGCGAAGCTCGATCGTTGAGTGAACGTCTGATACGGTTTAGCAGCAGTCTTCAGCCACGTTGCAGAGGATACGTAACCCAGTTTTGAGCGTAGAAGACGAACCGTCAGAAGGCGAGGACCTATTGAAACACAGAAGACGCGAGTAATGATAAAAATCCCACAATATTTTCCTCCCAATTCTGTTTGTAAAACATCGGTCAAAATATGCGATTTCATGAACCCGAGTAAAAGAAGTTTAAGAAGGAAAAAAAGCTCACCGAAACAACCAAATTAAGTAGTATAAAAGTATATAGGATGAGGACACACATAGCGTACAAATGAAGAGGTTATTTGATTAAACAGCCCGATTTGGCTACACTTAAAACTATGCCAAGATGCCCATAAGCCCCATTTCTTCAAGTGTGATATGCTCTTAATCCCAAGAACCCTGAATCCTAGTGTATAAATGAAGAACCCTCAATAGACAGATTTGCCTACACTTAAAATTAAGCCAAGTACCCATATGATCTTATTGCTTACAGTGTGCCACTCTGTCAAAATTCCAAGAATCCTGAATTCTAGTGTACAAATGAAGAACCCCCCTCAGATTGATTCGGCCATGTGTGCAAAGGCTGAATCTGCCAGATTGTTGTCCATAAGCTTGTCAAAAATATGCCCCCCTTGATATTATTATTGCTACACTTAAAACTAAACCAAAAATGCTCTTTGTCATTAACACTTCAAAAAGGAAACAAGTTGTGGTTAATGACAGGACAAACATTAAAATTATCTGTGAATTCCACGATATACTCCCTGATGACACCATATGTAGTGTTATTCTTATAGGCGAAAAATCATATGTTTATGATGTAAGAAATGAGAGAGTCACAGAACAATTCTAGAAAGCCTCTGCATATTACCGGACCGGAAGTAAATATAAGTTGGTGTGGGTGGGTGAGGGTGGCTTTTATGAGCATTTTTGGTTTAGTTTTAAGTGTAGCAATAATAATATCAAGAGGGGCATATTTTTGACAAGCTTATGGACAACAATCTGGCAGATTCAGCCTTTGCACACATGGCCGAATCAATCTGAGGGGGGTTCTTCATTTGTACACTAGAATTCAGGATTCTTGGAATTTTGACAGAGTGGCACACTGTAAGCAATAAGATCATATGGGTACTTGGCTTAATTTTAAGTGTAGGCAAATCTGTCTATTGAGGGTTCTTCATTTATACACTAGGATTCAGGGTTCTTGGGATTAAGAGCATATCACACTTGAAGAATTGGGGCTTATGGGCATCTTGGCATAGTTTTAAGTGTAGCCAAATCGAGCTGTTTAATCAAATAACCTCTTCATTTGTACGCTATGTGTGTCCACATCCTATATACTTTTATACTACTAAATTACAATTAGCAAATCAAATAAAAATTAAGTAGGTGACGACTAACTACAAATATGATCCATACATACTAGTTGGAACGACCTTTTTCCTACCCGCTGCATCAATTAAAATCCTTAAATCAAAAAGCTAACCCATTGACGGTCATATTTTCCCGGATAACCAAAGTTTCATTTTTGTGTGTGCAAAGGGAAAGGAGGTGGTGGTCGACCCTCTGCCAAGCGAAAGATCATTCTTCATATCTAGCCCGAATCAAGATTAACAACGAACGTTTTCTTCGTTTACGGAAAACAATACAAAATTAGTAACTATTTTTTTTTCTCTTTTCAAGTCGAGGGAGGCCACATTTCACACTATGTGCGTAACAATCGAGTCCTTGCAACTAGGCTTACAACCTGATGTATATCTGTCACGTGTTGTTTCGGAAACTTTCTAATAAAAGATATGACCAACAATGTCGATATGAAACAATGAGCCCGAAATTTTTCATGTCAAACCTAGACCGACAAAGTAGTATTACCATGGGTGATATTTACAGTCTTGCACATTGTAGTTGGAAATAAACGTTTGCTGATTCAAACCAAAAGTATAACACGACACCAGGTTCGAAGCCTGGCCTGGGCATGGATGTTTATTGTGATGATTCTGCATCAATTTAATCATATTACTACTCATTCTTATCCTCACGATTAGTAGTAACTGTCATAAAAGCGAAGTAAATGAATCCCCGCTTTCGTAATTCTTTTTCTTCTTTGTCATTTTCTTCTAATTAACGCCAGTGCTGCAACAGCCAAGTCCGTCGTTGAAAATCTCTTAAACATTGTAGTTAGCACAATCGGCAGGCTTTTTATACAGAAAAATCGGTGTACTCTGTAAAGAAACCAACACCAGACTCACGTTGATCGTACCTTGACTTGAGCGAAGCTTGACCGCTAGTGTGGATACCCCCTGACCATGAGCGGAGCGATAGGGGAGAGTGACCTGAGTGTTGTTTCAGCGTAAATGTGAATCAAGCCTTAGCGTTGGGGATTCAATCTGTTAGCTGTACTCCATCCTGGGCCTGTCAATGTGGTTGGGCCGACAAGTTTAAAAACAAATTGGAAAAAAAATCTTATATTATAAATGCATGTTTAGATTGTAAACTTTAGAATTTATTTGTGAATAATGATATTGTTTTGAAATGAACGAAACTGTACTGAACCACATAAACAGCATTGTGTATCGTTTTACGGAATAATAAATTAATATTTAATTTTAAATTCAAATAGCTACCTACGTAAGTACAATAACGAATCCTTTCTCACTTATATATAAACCCCAACTTTAATGTATTGATTGTAACAAAAATAAACGTGTCTGCCTAACTTTGGTCCAAAATATTAATCCCTTCGTTTATTTACTTAGTCGAAAGCTTTAGTTAAATCTAAGCCTGGGTGGATTTTCGGCACGTATACGTAATGCAGCCAGATACACTTGTTTCGTTCTTCTTACAAAGAAACTCTTGTCTCAAGTCCTCCCAGAGGAACGGACCTTGTTACGAAGGTTTCATATTTTCATGAGGAAGGCATCTTAATATGTCTCATGCATCCCTGTACCTTATAATGGAAAGGAGGCTCGTCAGCTGTAATATCCGTTGAAATGCCCCCGGGGCAGGTTCTTGGTTTAATCTCGAGCGCGGAACTTGGGGTGGTTCGGGACCCCCCAAAGGCGTGCGACGAATTAACTTCATTCCTTTAGTCCTCGGCTTCTTTTGTTTCCAGCGGAGGCCGCCTAGTCTTGCTTCCGTAAGCATCGCGGCACGGAAAGGGTGCAAGGCTGTGTGTCTATATAATGATGTACAGCACTGTTGCGGTGGCACATTTCCAGGTGGTAATGCGCAGTGTCATGTGGCGATAGCTTAGATTTAACTAAAGCTTTCGACTAAGTAATGAAGGGAGTAATATTTTGGGCCTCAAGTCAGACAGCCACGTTTAATTTTTGTTGCAACTACCACAATATATACTTTATTGATAAAGTAAGAATTTATGTATCAATACAAAACTATTATTTACTAAACTTATGTATATATTTGACTTTTGTTTTAAAGTCCTTTATATGCTCAGAGGCTAATCGGGACAGAGCCTACAGTTCAAATTTGAATCCGAACCATTGTGCAATATTCCTCCACCGGTGATCGAAACCTAAATCCCATGATTACAAGCGATGTTAACTGGCGATGGTTCAAGACGAAACCAGGACCACCATTTAAAACTAGAGACGAAAACGTCATCGCATCTTTCAAAACTTATTGCAACAAATTAGACGACGAATCAAAAACTATACTTTACTTTTCGGCCGTGGAACAACATTGCATTAAAACTCCACATGGAACAATCAAAACACAACTTAGTGAAAGTAATCAGAATTAAGCTTATCAGTTATCACTGAGTAAAACGTGCGCAGCCGCGAGGAAAGATCCGTCGTCTGCTTCAAAATAATGAAATGCTGCATCTCCCAGTTCACTGCGCCAAGCGGCTTGAGGAATTTCCATGCCAGGAGGTTTCTGGATAACATTTTGCCCGTTTGTGGTGCTTCCTAATCCTCTGTCGTGTCATTTCGGTGTTTTCGTATAATTTCGGTATTCTCGGTAAAGACAAAAGGTAAACGGTAACTATCAATTCTCTACAAGTGGCTGTTCTCGGCGACGCAGCTTGGCGTCAAATTTTGGAAATAACAAACTTTTGCTAACAATTTGGTAGTGATTTTACAGTCAACAACTCGATTCATATTGGTGTAAACCCCTGATTCATATGTGAATCCAAGGCGGCTCGGAAAAAGAAGTGGCAATCGGTAGGAGATAGGTCCGGAAAATAGGGAGGTTGGTTCCCGAAGTATGAGATCTGCATTATCATGCAGCAGGTGAGGCCCACTAATGTCCACCGCTGTTATCTGACTACGATAATGACTGCTGTGATTGTTATGAACTGTGATGAACCGAAAATAATGTTTATTGAGTTTGGATTCCATACCATAAACAACAACAACGACAAAATAATAGTAAGCAAGAAACTTATTAGAACAATTCGTCTAAACTAGGCCAATTCACGAAGAATGATAGCAACGAAGTGGAGAACGATACATATCTGTAAGGTCGACACAAGACCGAGGCTTACAAAGTAAAATACCGTACATTGTAAAGTTGATTGATCGATTGATTTGGTGCTTTAAGTCAACTTTATGCACAGTAAGGCTAATCGGGACTGGACCTACAGTTTAAAGTAGAATCCGAACCACTATGTGCCTCCACCGGGAATCGAACCCGGGACCTCTTGATTACAAGGTGACGACGCTAACCCTGCGCCATCGAGGAGGGAAAGATGAGAACGACAATGATGTTAAGATACAGTGCTCAGACCGAGAGCCACACAAGTTTCTTCATTCACAAGAGACTGTCTCAGGAACTATTAAAACTATAAACATTAAACTTGGGGAACTGTTAAATAACAACCAAATAAGAATTCAACGCTTTAAAAATTACCTCCATTGGAAAGTCTGCCAGGCAGTGAAACACAGTGATAGATGTCATGTGATGTATGGATGATTAGCACACTAGCAACGTTACAGGGGCATTCCAGCGTCACGTGTGTGACATTTTACACAAAAAATGGAAGGTTCTAGACATCATTTTGGATCAAAATACTCATAATGAACTGATTTCAGAGAATTGTAAAGTACTTTCTGGTCTTTCCTAACAAATGAAAAATGAAAAAAAGTTGAGTAAGATGGCACAGGCTGATTTACGAAAAACATTAACAAAAGTGCGTTACATGTGTGACGCTTTAAAAATTTAGCAAATTTTGACTTAATTTCTCTACGAAGCATATAGGCTGCAGATGCTAGTAACATTTATTGGTGAAATGTGTAAATGATATGAATTCACAAACATCTAAACCTTAATACAATTAAAAACAGTAATAATTTCCACATTTATTCCTCTTGTTATTAACATGGAGTAGGATCACTACAGAGAATAGATTTAGTGTATTGTAAAACCTAGCAAATGTTAGCTTCATGTTACATAAATCATGTTAAGTCCTCTCCATGAAACATCATTCGGTGTATTTTAATGGCACAAATTTAACGAAAACATTCTGCCTACAAATATTGATATTTTAATTGAAATGTGCATGTAGTTCTTAGTCCTTTAATGCACATTTATTTGTCTGGACGAGGAAATTATTGAACCATTCAGTACTTATTGGTTACTCCAGAACTAATGCAGATATAAAAATGAAATCTGGTTAACTGCAACAAATACTAAAATCCAACTTCACTTTTAGAAGTCAAACCCATTGACTGTTAAGAAAGACAAACAATTGAAAATGCACTTGTATTTATAATGGTCCGGTTGTATCTCGAAAACAAATTAAACCCCAACTTCATGTAACCTGAGTTATCACGATTTGTGTTTTGTAAACTACAGAAAATGGCGAACAAGAAGTAATTCAACTACTTGTTATGTTCAAGGGATGTGATAAAACTACTATACGGGTGGTTTTACTCAAATCTGGTCCTCGAGTGTGAAAGGCGAACTTATAAACGAAAAGTTCTCGAAACAATTAAACTTGACATTGAAAATTTGAGTTTTGTCGCGTGGTAAGATTTTGTTGGATATTGAATATGGCGACAAATACGTTTTCTTCTCTAAAATACAATTTTTCATTTTGTTGCATGTAACTTTTAAGTCTAAATCTATTAAACTATGATAACAGTGATAATTAAGTATAGATAAACGTAATTCTTTGGCAAGGATTGAAGTTTAGAATGTTCAACAAATATTGTAATAGCATTGAGATTGCACAACTCACACAATATCACATTTGTTCAAATACAACTTTAATTATCGCTGCAAGTAGATGCTACACTAGGAATTTATGGCTCGACATAAAGTATCACCATCTGGTGAGCGAAATGGTTTCATTGCAGACTTTAATTAATGGCCAAATGCAAATCACTTCTCAACGTCGCATCTGGCTTTTGACACCCTTTCACACCCAACCCCAAACCCTTCATTGTTCAAAACTTCTCAATACTAATATCTAAGGTTGAATACATACAGGTGTGCCCGTAAGAGAAATCATGTATCTATGATTGGGGCTGTCTCAAAAGGCTGATGACGTCAAAGGACTGGTCCTCTGTTTTGCAGAAATACATCTACCTGAATGATCTAGCAGAATTCCGTGGCTAGCACACCGCGCAACGATACCGAGGGCTTCAACATGGGTGTTCTCTGTGAGTGTCCCTTCATCAATTTCATCCTCATTTTCACAAACATAATTACGATTGTATCCTTAAAAATTCTACTCCTACGATTTTAAAAGAGTTCTTGGAGAAACTTTGTAGTATGAACTAAAACTGGAATCTGCCATAAATTCTTCAACATTGGAATTGTGGAAAAATCAACGTTGTATTTGAAACTAACTAGATGGTGCTACTGTATTATTTAATAGAAAACATGTTTTTTAAACATACAAAATCTAATTAATAGGAAGTAAAGTTCATTTCTAAAATGCTGCAAGTTTATTTTGTGACAAAGTAGGCTAATAGGGACTGCATCTGTAGTTTTGGGTGGAATACTAAGTAATAACCTATGTTCTCAATAAAAGTGTGACACCGAAGCCAATATATATACTGGCAATTTATTCTCATTCTGTTGGTTGATTTGGTGTTTTAAGTCCACTTTATGCACAGTAAGGCTAATCGGGACTGGACCTACAGTTTAAAGTAGGATCAGAACCACTTGTGCCTCCACCGGAAATCGAACCCGGGACCCCTTGATTACAAGGCGACGACGCTACCACTGCGCCATCGGGAAGCCCTATATTGTCATTCTGTCTTTATTATATTCATTAAAGAATAATTTTATTATAATGTTATAAATTTTGTGTATGAATTTCTTACAGGCGCATTAAGTTACGTTCTAGTCTTTGAAAAGGCATTCCATAACTTTCCTGCTATTTATATTAAATGAAAATATATCTAGTTTTTCATAGCCGAATATTGACAAATATTTCTGTCACTCATGAAAATGTATGAGTTACACATTCACACAGAGAAACTCTCCTTTGTTTCCTATACTCTCTCCTTGTTTACCGTTCTCTTACTCTGTATCATGTGTTCATCTCTCCTTGTACAATTATGTCTAAATTTTTAGTATATTTTAAAGTTACAGTGTAATAGTGTTGGAAGTAAATTGTATGTGAGCCACCTCAATGCTTAGTATTGTATTGATTTAATATTCCTTCAGATATAATAATTTATCAAATGAGAATGATTTGAATTTCTGCACATCATATGTTATACTTGTAGTGCTGTCGATATCGCAGTTCCCTTCTGTTGACTTTAATATTATTTTCTTGCAAGGGTTCGGTTAAAATAAATATGGCTTGACTCCATCATGCTCCGAAAAGAATACCAATATAATATATACAAAGTTCATAACACAAATAAGAATTACAATGAAGAGAATCACAGAATATGTATTTACACAATTGATATAGTTACCTTCTAAAATGCTAGATATTACTCTGGATGTTAAAGACAGCAACTTTCATGTTAATATAACATGAAACTCTTGTTTCTACGAAAGTGCATTCTGACTTTCAGTTATATGAAGACCCTGGTCATGCTTCTGCATTTGTCATTACCCATAATTTGACGTCATTTCTCGTCAACCAATGTTGATTTAGCGAATTTCGATTGAACAACCTAGTATACAAGCGCCTTAGTAGAAACATAGATTGGGAAACGACAAATGAAATAGAAATGAATGAGAAAAGAGAAGGAACTAACTGTGTTTGTTTTCGTTTGATTTGCTTTATTTTACTTCACTTTTGTGCCAATTTTTGGCTAATTTGCGAAGATGGGGATGAGTTATGATATGATGAAATTGATGAATAAACACTCGCAAACATCCATGCCCAGGCCATGATTCGAACCCGGGACTCCTTGCGTTGTAGCGCGATGTGATAACCACTCCGCCACGGGGCTGGCGGACTAAGTATGTGAATCATGGGGTAGAGAGTAGAGGATCTAAGATTTGTATGGTGAAAGTTTGCGAAAGAGATAGGGTTGGGTGGAGTTCCCATCTGTAGTCCTTTTAAACGCTTGGGTTTCTCAATCAATAAGGAATACCATTAAGGTAATGGGCCGAACCTTTTGGGACAGGAGCCGCAAGATTTTCGGTTGCCTTAACGCAAAAGATAAGTGCAAAGACTTTCCCTCTGCAGAAGGGTGTAAATAATAGTATGTGGAAGCGCATAATGAATATGATGAAATGGAGAAACCGTTAAACACTTTTGTCATAAAAGTAATAAATACATAAATAGGTGACAGTGAAGACTGCATTGTAGCGATAATACGATGCTCGAAAACACTGCATAACCTTCTTTGAGCCCAAGATGCATTAACACTGGCCCATAATGGAGATCTAGAACATGCAGAGATACCTTCAAACAACACTCCAGAGGAACAACTTTACACATTTCCAAATCTATCTGACGAATCTTACTGTAAACAGGCAGACTGCGTATGTTAAACTTTGATAAAGCATTTTTTCATATCCGCGAATCAGGTGTGTGTTAGAACGGGTCGGTCGAACCCCCCCTGAATATTGGTATCGTTAATTTTAAATTACAAAAATTAGGAAACTTGTTATTTTTATTGTTAATAATAGAAATAAAGTTAATTTAGTTGGTATTTCAACAGAACAACCAAAGTAAAATCTGTGTTAGATAGAAAAAAAAATCAGTCTAAAATACAAGAAGGAGGTTGTATTTTCATCTTCTCATTCTCAACATAAACTTTAGTTTCCACAAACTACTTTTTAAGGAGGTGTGTAAAGGTTAATGACAAAATGCAATAACTACGTATAAATTTCAGTAAATTAACATCTACTAAACTTAAAAAAAAATGTAAGCAGATCGAATATTGACTCATCTGATGGATTTAGCAAAGTCTCCCAATTTATATTATAATAATAATGAATTTGAAATGAAATTGGTTTATTTTTTATTAGTTTATAATATTATTGTATGATAACAATTATAACCGTGGTAATAATTATTATTGTTATTATTACTTCTACTAAAATATTTTCACCAATGACCTGAACCAGAGAGTAGAAGGACTCTCTGTGCCTGAACCCCCCTACAAACATTTCTGGCGACACCTATGTTTGGAAAGTGCATATGTTTTGTTTGTGTTCCTTAAAAACTAGGTCCTGTGAGTGTGGTGAGGAGTCTGCATTCAACGTGCTCTTCGTCGTATAAAGTTTAGTAATTGAGTGTGGTCGGTATTTAATTAACATCATAAATAGCATTGTTCTGAACATCATTTTTCGGTATTCTCTTGCTAATGGAATCAGCTTTCTAGAAGCGAACAAACATCTATGGTTAACTGAAGCGCTCTGCCTTTAATCCTTTGAATACCCAAGCAAAATATTTATTCGTGGAGTACACCCTCGTTCAGCAGAATGTTTTCGCATCAAATCACCATTTATTTGTTGACACAAGTTTTGGATGAAAAACATGCTGGAGGCATAATAGCGGCCTGTCACTCTGGAGCGAATCTGTTCAGCGTCACGAGAACGTCACAAAATTAACCACCACGATTGATGGAGCCACCTGACACCTGAGGAATTCTTGTTTTCTGTGTGTTGGCTTATTTTCTCATGCTATCTCTGGTGGGAAATGGACAATTAGATTACGATTTATTCAATCGAAACGATGGAAGTAGGTAAGCCATGACCAAAACATTTGAAGACGCCGTCAGAAAGCATGTAATTTTGTGAACTTTTGAATAAGACTTATCTAGTTCAGTAAGCGGCAAAACAAACAGTACCGAAAGTCACGGACAGAGT
Source organism: Lepisma saccharinum (assembly GCF_977018435.1). Lineage (NCBI taxonomy): Eukaryota > Metazoa > Arthropoda > Insecta > Zygentoma > Lepismatidae > Lepisma > Lepisma saccharinum. The sequence goes on along the minus strand of NC_139232.1, from coordinate 89,850,775 downwards.
GCGCGCAGGTGCAAAGTGTCCAGTTGGGTGTGGACTAGCGTTGTGTGCAGTTCGCGCGAGGAGAATTGGACTCACAACAGAGAAGAAGGTGTTTATTATCGAGCACTACTTCCGCTCATACGGTGTTGGGCGTCAGAATGGACCGAGCGTGGATTCAACTTGGATTAAGTGACCGGTCTGTTCGGTGAATTTTCAAGGCCATTGGTGGGTTTGCATACCGTATTCAAGTGAGGCAGCGTCTCAATGCAAGAGATGAGCGGGCCCGGTTACTGTACTGCTCCACAGTGTTAGTCATGGCATATGAAGATGCAGATTTCATGAGGAACATATGGTTTAGTGATGAAAGCCATGTGTACCTTAATGGGTACATCAACCGACATCAACTCATTTTCTCGGTTTTGAACGGACAGATGTAATCATTGAGAACTCATTGCATAGTGCGCGGGTTACGATTTGGTGTGCAGTGTCGGGACATGGAATATTGGGCCCGTATTTCGTGGAGGATGAACACGGGAATCCACAAACTGTGAACCAGGGACGATACAGACACTTGATTATTGAGCCATTCTTGCATGATTTGCGCGCTTTTTGCCGCGCAAGAAATCTGCCGTTACAACAACTATGGATGCAACAAGACGGAGCTACTGCGCACACTGCGGGGTCCTCAATTGCCCTTCTGCGACAAGAGTTTGGGAACCGCCTCATTTCCCGTGGAACGAACTTCCCCTATCCTTCCCACTCCCCTGATGTCACGGCTCCCGATGCCTACATATGGGGTATGCTGAAAGAGGACGTTTTCCGATCACATGACCCCCCGTCCACTATACCAGAGTTGCGAGAGAAGATTCGGTCATTGTTTGTGTCGTTGCAGCAACCCATGTTCACTAACATGTTTCTCAATCCACGGGCACGCTATGAGGAATGTGTGCGCCGTGGCGGGGGACATTTCGAACACATTATGTACAGACGTAAATCTCTGTAACTCTCATTGCACTTCAGTTCACATTTCGCATCATTTTTTTTATGTCTCATTATATTGTACAATAAACCATTGTCAATGATGTGATTTCAGTACTGTTTGTATTGCCGCATACTGTACTATATAGTTTGTCTTTGAAGTATTTAAGTCTAAAGTAAACCTCCATTTCGCGTTTTCAGTTGCAGCCTACTTCCAGCCTGCGTGCTCTTGCAACACGCGATGTGATGTTCTTCTGTCAACTGAAGTCATTGGTGGAAGTAGATGCGGCCACCTTTCTCTGACCAACTTAAGCTCCGCCCACTGGCTTCAAAACCAAGGCATTGTGTGATGCAGACACTGTAGGAACCTGACCGAAACAATATGAAACATATACTTCTATTTTTTCATTTTTGTTACTCATTGTCGCTTTGTGCTAATTGCGACAATAAGCATGAGTAATGATATGATGAACTTGATAAATGGACACTCAAATAGAATATCCATGGCTAGACCCGCCTCGAACCCGAGAACTTCCGTGGTGAGATCAAAAGTCGACCACTTAACACGCTCGGTCACTTAGCTGTCTTGAAACAGATATGATGGTTGAGCAAGATGCATGTGTATTCCCAGGGTTTGCACGAATCCAAGTAACACAACATCATGACAGTTGACACTTACCCGACAAAAATGCACAAGTTCACTACTTCCCATAAAGTAACGTACCAGTTGTGAGGTACAGAAAGATGAAATACAAATTAAAGTTGTTTTTTCTTCACTTTCCACGAATTTTCGAGTGACACTATCATTTGTTTGAACAGAAATCTTGGAATGCATTGTGGCAACACAGTGTGTGTAAAAAAGAATGACCCGATTTCAAATAATTGTATTTAATAAAGAAAATGTGTTGCAGTTATCCAACAATTTACAAATTATTTCCGCAACGCATCCAAATCTGTTCGGAAATACCCGTATTACGAATTTATTTTCCAAAATGGCCTCGATATGTCTCATAATGTTTGGTCTCTATGTTCTATTTAATCATAGGCTCCCGGGTTCAAACTCTGGTTGATATTCCTAGTTGTTGTAAAATGCAGTTTAGCCTATACGTGCATAAAGTGAACTTAACACAAAGCCTAAACTTAAATAATGCTTCGAACATTCTAGATCTCAACCATAATATTACATTTTGAATGCAGTGCGTACTGCTCTATCGTCTTGCAAATTTAAACCAATCCCCTCTCTAATTATACACCGGAGAAATGAGCACACGCCTACCACCTTCAATTTGATCATCAGGAGCCCCATTCGATATTCCCTCAGGCACCGACCACTTATGGAATCAATAGCCTTCCAACGGGAGCTTAACCGCCAGAGCGTATTCCTCATCGTCCAAAGTGAAAAATTTATGGTTTTCGGAGCGAAAATGAATTCTGGAATGAAACTGACGAGAATCTGTTTCGGTTTTTCGTTATATCTCCTCCTCATGATCGCCTCGTGAAGGCAATGATAATAAATGAACATGATTTAATGCCCTTCGTCGTCCATAAAAACAAGCTAGGTCGTTTAAGTTAAACCGATTTTTTTTTGGGCGAAGATTTATTATGAGCAAACTAATCGATTCAATTGCGTTCTAGGTACTTGAAGTGCTTACTTTTTTGCATTGTCAATATCTCTAGAATCTAAAGTATTTTATCTAGGGAATTACTGATGACGTTCTACCTACGCTGTGGCTTTTAAGGGGTCCCGGGTTTGATCCCTAGAGAAGGCATATTTCACAGCTAGTATGAAATGTTAATTGGGCATTATCCATCTAGTAGTGCTTTAAACTATACTTTCTCTAACACACCTCTTCTCTCGTCTTCAGGTTAAATTTCATGGCGCCATCTACAGTAAAGAATAAATACCAGCAGTGCACAAAAATTAGTAGAGGAAAGTCATGAAAACTGACATAGGGCTCCTAAACCGACAGACCCTTATTTCACAGCCGAGAAGTGCTACCATTACTTTAACCTTGTCGAACAGGACTCATTCCTCTGACAAACACCTCATTTGAGCAAGTACAGGCACTGGAAACGCCGTCCGTTAGAATGAGACAAGGGAAATAACCATTTCCTCCTTCCTACCTTTCAAAGTATGAAAACAACCAGGCAAGACAGTTCAACACAAGTTGACTAACGATATTATTTCGGATGTACAGTCAGCGGAAATAAATATGGGACATTTAGATCATGAAATACTCGATTTCCGTCAAGGCGTTATGTGTATTGCCTAACTCTACGGGAAGTAGATTTTAAATTTTCAATGACAATTTATGGCACCGACGTAAAGTTAAGCAGCACGCCTAACGCCTTCCAGGGAAGCGGGTATTTCAGTACCTAGGTGTTCCATTTTTACTGCCTCTGACTGTACACGTACAACTTTATATCTTTTGAGCAGAACTTATCTGGAAAACCATCAAGGCCAGGCAAGCCAGGTACCTGGCAACCCGTTGGTGAAATTGAGAAAGGAAGATGCACAGAACTAGGTGCAAGCTAGACTGATTAAACTAACCGATTCCCTAGCTCTGACGTAAGATATACCTTTCTACATTGTATCTAAAGCAAATTTGAATGTGAAACTGGAAGAGTGGGCGGTGTAGGGCAACATGCAAAAGAAGCAAGCGATTAATACCCTCGTCATTTTAGCGAGATAATGGCAGAGAATCATTCCTTTCACTTCGAAGGATAACTTTGCAAACAAGTTCGCAATAAGTTAATGAATTCCAAATTCCCTTATTCGTGATATTCTGCCCCCTCTCTTAACCACCCTCCGTCGTTCTTTTAAGAACCAAACTCATTTTGCATCACAGGGTCCTTCTCTCTCTCTCTCTTTTCCACCCAGCCCCTCCATAGCAACCCTATACCCAGTGAAGCATCCCGGTTTTTTGAGTCTCAATCTTTTCGGATTATGAAACTGTTAGGCTCTAATCGATTCCGAAAAAGGAGGGACTTCAAGGTAGGAAACTCTTCAACAAAACTTTGGTTCTTTATAATATCCCCCCGCCTCCATCCAACCCTATTTTTCTGCATGATTCCCCCTCTCCTTGTTCCCTCCCATTTCTTCTCTCCCCCCCCTTAGTTTTCTCGTACGGGAGATTTAATTCCAAGTTTCCTTACCAAAATCCTGGTTTCTACTTTGCCTCTCCTCGTTCGTCGCTCTTATATTTCCCTCCACTTTCTTCCCCCTCCTTTTTATTATATTCTTCTGTTCCTTTTTCATCTGAAGTACCTAGGCGCCTAACCAGGAATTTCTAAATGGGAAATTGCGCGAAAACTGAGCAAGAAAAATGTGAGGTCACCCCCAGGTCACGTGCTTTAAATTGCTCCTTCCTACTTTGGACAGTTTCCTGAACGCGAAAAATATGAGAATATTTTTGAAAGATGTCGCGTTTAACAGTGTCCTCAACATGGCATTTTGAACATTTTTTATGAAACGCAATACGAGTGATGTTGCAAGAGTTATTCGTAATTAAGTTTTGCAGCTACAATTTTAGTGTATATAAAACAGTAGCTGTATACGAGCGAAAATGTGACATCTGTAACGAAACAGTTAATAAAAATTAGTAGAATTCTGAAGTATAATTGCAGGAGAAGAGAACTGCTGAGTAGAACTCCAAGCTTCGAACGCAAGAATTCTAACTGAAGGAAGAACATCAGTGATCCAGTGAATAACAATGAAAGCCACTTCACAACAATCGCCGAATAATCAGTCAGTAAATAGGTCATATTCACAGCCATTCGGCATGTGTAAGGATCACAGAGTCAACACAAGATTATTACATTCAGCTTATAAGGTGCGATATCGTTAAGTTGATTCTGGTGGATGATACGTGATACGAAACTGGTAATTAGTATTCCAAGCTTGAATACAAGGCATTCCATACATATATCGTTATAGTTTAATCGTATCATCACGGACAGTAAGTCTGTGTGGGGAACTTAACATTATTAAGTGTCCAACCGAATCTTCAAAAATATTCCCTACCGATTGATTATACTCGTATAAACTGCGATTACTTTATTCGTTATATTTTAGGCGAAGATATCAGTTGCGCGGATATTTGTTATTATTATTCTTAAATTTTATAATGGTAAATAAATTTCGTGTTGTGTTGATCTATTTTATAATGCCTATATATGCTTACGTTGATGGTGAGTGCCAATTTGGGATGAGTAATTAGCCTTATTTGTATTCTTGTACCTAGGTAAATTCCTTCCTTGTTTCTCTACATTACTCTCACTGTAGATTGCAAACCCCTATTTATGTTGAATTTAGAAATGGTGTTCACCAGTTTTCATCATGACGAGGGACTTTACACTTTGGTCAGTGCCAGCGATTGGGTTACAAAACCGGGGGAGCAAGGTGCCAAAACTAGGGGCAGATTATTTCCTTTGTAGATGAGGTTTAGCATAGTGTAGGGGCAAAAGTGGTAAAAAGTGGAGGAGGTCAACTGCAACCCCTTAATAGCCGCCTCTGACTTTGGTGAATTCATTTGGAGGCCACGTGCGGTGTACGGGGTGATCCTCTTAGAAGACACCCAAATTTTAACCTCACTTCCACGTAGCGGAAATATAAAATATATTAATTTCTATATCACACGTAAGAAAACATCCTGCAGGAACAGATCCCTAAAGTGCGACTGGAGAAAGAAGATATCTACAGGGTGCAGAAGTAGATACAGAGTGACAAGGTGCAGCAGATAAGAGACTAACGAAGTACAGCAAAATAAGACGGAGCCGTGAGTTGCGGCGGAAGCAGGAAAATTGTACATCCGGGATATGCATGGAGGGAAAAGATCATATTCCGGAAAACGGATGGTAATTATACAATTTAGGTGACCACTTGCTGAGCCGGTGCGATTCAAATTTTCTTACGGCGAATTGAAAGCAATTTTGTCCTCCAGTGCGACGAGCTTTTCCGAGCCGTTAGGAAGATCTGTCAGAGCGCTCCTCCTCTACGTTTTCAGTATTCCGGACCTCATTCAACCCGGAGTCTTCAAACTGAAACACACTTAACCGCCGGCCGCAGACACGAGTTAACGACATGGAGCCCTTTCCCGGAGGCGGAGCCGTTTCCCTTGCATGTTAAAACGCCGTGGAAGAATACAAAGGGGACATAAAATCCTACGGCGAGAGGAGCTCTAAAATCTAAGGTTATTGGTTCCCAAGTGGTGAGTGTGTGCCTCTTGCGCTGCTCGACTTCTTCGCTGCTCTCTCCCTTTCGTTCCATGCTTCAAGGTAGTACGTTAATATTGCCTTGCAAGTGGATGCTCTGAAATGCCTCGTCCTTGAAAGCCGAGTGCCTGTTTGTGATACTATGGCGACACTTACCCTGTAAATTAAGATGAGTTATTATCCCGCCTTTTGAATGAAATTCATTCTAAATGGCAAAGTTTGTGTTCAGTCCATTTTATGCTCAGTTACATTCAAATATTATGTTATGCGTCCACAAAATTTACGAAATTCAATCTTGAATATGCTAAATACAAAAATAAATACTTGTGTCATAGTATGACGTCATAATTTGTTTGACGCAAATATGTAGTCCGTTCCAATGGTTATTGACTAACCTTAAGACCTTAAGATTTCAGTTTTGGTTGCTAGGTGATGTGAGTCATTGAATTCAATGGCTGACGTATGTTAATTTAAAATTTAAAACTTAAATGTTTACAGGCCATTATTAGTAAACCAACACTTGGCTCGTTTAAAGGTTGTGCCATCAACTTCCTGTCAGTGCGGAAAATCTAACCAAACACTCAACCATTTAATCTTTGAGTATGTCCGTTAAGACAATAACACCGAGACTCTTTATAAAAAAACTTACAACACGCACAGATTCCATTTCAGATATCCTTATCTACATTAATATCTGAACCTCACACTGCAGTTATTTGGATTATTATAGTTTCGCTAGAAAACATAGGTTTACAATCTAAACAGCCATGACTCTCACGACAATTTACATCCATAAGACCTCGCAAAGTCATTATATCATAAGAACCGAATGGACTACAGCACTCAATAAGTCAATAGCGTTCCGAAGAAAGTGAAAGATATTCATCAACAGTTTGGAACATTTATAATAGTACCTGAACTCGGCAACTTTGGCTAAAAAAAATCGAAAAAATGCGCGGTGTGAGCCAAGAAAATAAACAAGAAGAACTTAAATGGATTCATAACGTAACAGCACAAGGAAAAAATGATTTATTTATATAATAGATTTGTATTTTTGGTACTGGTGACAATCTACCGACTTGTGAAGCATACCAATAACAGAAACACTGACCAAAGTCAACAAGACAGTGTTGTCAGGGTCATATAATAGAAGAAGAAGAAGTTAATTTAAAATAAATGATATAGTTAGTGCACTCAAGCAATATTTTAAAGATTAATAATACACTTCTATCTCGAACAAGAATTAAATTTTTGAATGCAGTTGTGTGAAATGAAGATCAGTAGATGTTTCATGGAATCCTGACTCTGTAAGATTAAGATATTGTTTTTAAAAGAAACCTTAAGTGCTTCCCACGTCGGAGGTGGCCTCATAATAGGTTGGAACGTTTTGTATTCTCCGAAAAGGAGCAATAGTACGTATATTTACTGAAAAAGACCGGGAACGGGACATTTATAAAAATTTGAGTTTAAAAGTTGAAATCAAAAGTGATAAATTCATGATGTAATTTTAAGCAGACAATATTTCTTCGACGCACTCCTTGAATGTCATTCTTTGTATAAAAATCACATTATTGTAACGTAACATGTAATGAATAATTACCCGTTATCTCACATTTCGAATGAAATTAACTTAAAAATGGTAAACTCTATTTTCAGTCCACTTTGTAGTCAGTTACGTTCTTAAATATTATAAATATTTGAGTTTAAAAGTTGAAGACTGCAACAGACACTGATAAATTCGTGATGTAATTTAAAGGAAAGAGTTTTTGACCCACTCTATGACTGTCATTCTTTACATAACAATCATAATTTTATTGCAATGATAAATAAATCTTTGATAAGAATAATGGGTATACCATATTTTGGAGGTAATGTGCTCAGCTCATTTAATTTAGGCTAGGTGAACCCCAGAGCCAGTCCATTCAGCGTCAAGGCCGACAAATATTCCGACCATATATCACCCATCCCGGAAATCGAAACTAGGTATCCCGCGTGGCATTAAAGCCCTCCCGACTAACCCACACCGACCCCTAAAATATTTCGTAATTGCCGTTTTTATCTTCGTTTTAAAAGTTGTGCAAAGACAAAAACTGTAATGGGGTGTCATTTTAAGGGGAACTTGCATTTACTAGTTTAGTTTTCCCTAAGGTTTTTTTTAATTTGAAAATTTCATTTTTTTTTTCAAAATTTTGAAAGGGGCTGCAGCCTCATCATCTAATCCAGGGCTCAGGATGGGTATATTCCAATCTTTAAAATTTGTCGGACAAATACAAGACACGAAAATACATCCGAGCGGCCAGTCGTATGAGTCTATGAGATGATTTTATCAAACAAGCATTTACCATTGACGAAACTGTTATTACCGTAGACATGCATATCACTATGTTCATCGGTGCAAATATAAAGTAAAGCATCTATTAAGAAGAAAGATTAAAAAATGAACATTTCTTTAACCTGTAGAGAACAATTTTCGTAGTACGCAGAATGGTTGGTTGATTTGGAGTTTAAGTCCACTTTATGCACAGTTAGGATAATCGAGACTGGACCAACAGTTTAAAGTGGGATCCGTACCACTATGATCCTCCATCAGGTATCGAACCTGGGAGCCTTTGATTACAAGGCAACGATGTTACCACTGCGCCATCGGGAAGGTCCATATCACACAGACGATTTGATATATGCAAGCATAAGGAAACAAATAAATCCTATATTATTTTCGACTTTCTTTGATTTCATTTTCTCTAAATGTCTACTTCCCCCTGCGAATGTTGGGGCAAAACGAAAGGATGTTTAACTGTAATACGTTGATAAAAACTAATACTCTTTTCGTAGTAATGTGTTATGGCTGATGCGGCCGATGGGGAAAACAAAGAGTTCATAGCACACTGTATTGAATATCAATAATTTGCATTCCACATGTTTCATATTAGGTGCTTAAGAAACATTGTTGACTCCGCCGTTCATCGCAAAAGCATCCAGTAAGATATGTGATGGCTGCAAGAAATCAAACATAACCTTAATTTAAATCAATTCCTTCGGTTATTAGCCGGCGGCACCTCCTTGATTAAAGAAGCAAATGCACTTGAAACTCCGGTATTGGCACAGGGCTGAACGGCTGCTTCAAACGTTATATGAATTCCATCGTCGAGGAGACTGCAAACCAAGGAATTTCCTAATCAATCTTGTATAGCAGGAAGAAAAAGGACCCAGAGCTAGATGGAGGAAGGAGTTTTGGGGGGAGACCATGTAGTAAGATGCTGGGTGGATTTCTTGCCGATCTTATTCCAGCATTCCTGGAAGAAAGATGCTTCTAGGTCCCTGTGCGAAGTTATGGTAAAAGTAAAAAAAAGTAAAGTGTTCCCCTGTGCATAGCACAACGCCATGAAGGCGTATAGGGGGTGTGGGGGTAACGCCCCACACTTTCTTGATCCGGTCGTGAGTGGGGGTGATGTGATCAGCACCACGCCCCTGACCGCCTTTACCCCCCAGGGTTTCCCCCAGGTACCCATGTTATTCGACGCTGGGTGGGCGCCGGGGCCGCTTCCACCGTTAGAAAAGTTCCCGGATTTGAACCGGCCGGGGATCGAACCCGGGACCTTGAGCATGGTAGTCAGACGCGTTACCGACTGAGCCACCGCGGCCACTTATGGAGACCATATTAATCTTTGATGAACTCTCAGTTTAAAAAATGTTTTAATAGCTATGTCCAGAAGTCACTCGAAAGTCAGTTAAGTGCATTCTTTGTCAATTAGAGTTTTAGAGGTTTTCAGTTCAGTGTGCCCATTTGAACTGTCCCTTGCGGTGAAAGATTGATGTCCTTAGAATACAACAAGAGTAAAAGGATAAGGAGTTAAGCACAAACGAAACACGTTATAGTCAAAACGTAACGTGAATGGTACAAGTAAGGCATAATTAAGCAACAGAGACAGGAAACAAACTAGAAAACAAGAAGGGTCATCAAAGTAAGCGCAAAAAGGTATGATATAGAACCAAATAAGCACCAGATCAAGAGCGAAACACATGCTAATGAACTAAATAAGCAACAGAATATGCGCAAAAATTGCCATAGTGAACTAAACATTAAAAAAAACATCACAGTAACATCAAGTAGTAAACGGAAAATGAATAACAATGAAAATAAATCAAAGATAAACAGTAACGAGAAAAAGGAAAAACAGTAAAAACAAATGGAGCGAAACTAAAGAGAATGGAGTTCAAACCGATTAAACAAGAAGTACAATATGCATAAAAGTTTCACTATGGAAATTCATTCCCATCCTTACTTTAAGATGTAGCCCTAACCCATAAGGTACAAGAAAAGGAAGTAAAAACTTGATTTTTGAATACATTTTTTACACCTTCGCAATCTTTTAAGGGGAAGTTCAGCTATCTGAATAGTTCCTCCGCAAAAGTGACCCCTTCACCTCCACACCACTTCATAACCGACTATCAGTCTATCAATCTTAGTTCTTGAGGTAGAATTCCACCAATAAGTGTAATACACCCTAAACATCGATAGTATTATCTTTCTATCAATCACTGTCCATGTTGCAAACACCTTCATTGAACTTCATGTTTTTGCATACGTGATATCCGTTAATGTTGTCATCACACACTGGTTCGGGTCCAACTTTAAACTGTTGCCCATATCAGTATAAAATAAACTTAAAACAAACTTTGATATTAATCCAAGTAATTGAATTTCACAATTATTGATCTCGACATAAATTAGGATCCGAAAGAAAGAAAATTGCAGGTTAAGGAAATCCGATAGAGGGTGCTGAGGTCTACAAATACTTTATTCGTAGTTCCAGTCGAAGGGAGAAAAAAAACGAATTCGGCCAATCAGTTACAGAAACTAACAAGATTTACGTAAAAGCCGTCCGGAGGTTGTTGCTCGGGAACTGAAGTGTTCCCTGGGGAATTTGAAAGTAGAACGAAAAGTCCAGTGGACAAACAAATAAATTCTTCGCTTAACTGCTATCGCGGACTTTTCTTTAAGTCATAGGGTCTTTGCACACTTTATTTTGCTCTCTCTTCTAAGGTCCTGTATTCTCCTTTATACCAGGACGGCGTTCATAGCAGTTTAAAGAGAGATATGCTGCTAGTTTGAATTCTTTTTCTAAGGCAATGTGAATTGAACAAAACTTAGTCTTGTTATGCGGAAGTTCTTTGAACGTTGAATTACTGGATGTATGCGGATCTGGGAAAACACAGAAGGATGCTTTGGAGTACTAAATTGAAACAGGCTTAGGAAACTGTTTTGGTTCTATAAGATTTGGTTACATTGTCAACAATGAAAAATACTCCTCCCCTGAGACATATACTATGAGCAACACAGACAATGGTTCCAGGAGGCCTACCCACACATTTTGGTCAATGTTTAACCTCATGGTGTTAATATGCCACAGATAACTGGTTGTGAACAACACCATTATAATACCACTGAGATTAACCTTTGACCTAAATGTGGTGTGGGCTTCCTGGAATATTGTCTATGTAGGACGAAGAAGACTGGAATAGTGCTAGCAGTGAAATGAAAGGTATTACGATCTATTCTTTTTTTAATGACTGACCCCTGACAACACACAAATTGTAACACAGACACACGTACAAACCTCATTGCTTCTTTTTGTATTCCGTTTTGTAGACATTTCGTTTAGACATTCAGTTTTCGTTATATCAGTAAAAGTTTGGAGAGTAAGTATTATTTTAATTCAAGACGAGAGTTGTAGCATTTTTTTTTTAACAGTGGCAGTCTCTTCAGTATTTAATGTATATTCTAGAGTATAAATGCAATGAAATTGTGGAGTTTACAGACAACAAATCTTGCAGACCTGTTTTCCCAAAATGCTAGTCTTGGCAGAGAGTATGTTACTAAGTGAAAATAAAATGATGAAGGGTGAACCTAGGCCCGAGATTTAGGAGTGGATTGAGTGTAGAGAATAGAAATTGAGGTTGGAGATATCGTTCACATTCTTAAACAAATTTGAGTATCACAATCAATAAAAATACATCCAGCAAGAACATATACATTTCACAAAAGGGAACGATCTCAGGACCTTCATAAAACCCGGAATTTTGTCACCGTTCTTGTATTTGGAGAACACGCTGGCATCTTATTCGCGATTAGCGAAAATTGATAGAAAAGATAGACCAGCAAATGCTGCCATCTTTCACCGGTGCCCTTATCCCTGAACAATAGACTGTCGGTCGGCGCTCGCCGAAACGCTTGGAGCAATAGCCACTGGCCTCCGAAACGGTCTCTTTACTAGCTCGTAAACGGTATAATTGTTTAAGCCGATCTGTGTCCTTCATTGTCCGAGAGTTTGAAGGAAAGAAAGGCGCGTAGGAATATGTATGTTATTAATACGAAACAAGAACGAAAAAGATGGAGAAAAATGAATGAGGATCTCATGAAGGAGGGAGGGGGTATCGTTCCCTTTCTCAGGTCCGTTTCAGAAGACAATATTATGAAAAAGTGCAAAGGTCTGGGCAATACAAGCAAGTGGGTTAGAAGGAGAATTGAGAAAACAGACATCTCCCAAGAAATGATAATGCCGGAGAGAGAAATCAAAGCATATTCCTTCGAAGCGAAGACGAAATCAGTGCACCGATATCTAATAAAAACAGCAATACGAACCAGCCAGTATCATCAGTATAAATATGAATTTCATTTCGGTTCTACAACCATTCCTCCTGCCTTATGTTTTCCTCTGAGAGTGTGCGGGGTAGAGGAGTGGAGCTAGGGGTGGGTAGGGGGTAAGTCAAGCAAATTGTTTACCTTATCATTGAAGTGTGCTTCGACTTGGAAGACGAGTTTTTAAAAAAGAGACGAAGCTATGGGGAAAAAATAGAGGAAATTTTCAACGTCTCTACAGAGGTGAATACATAAAGGTGAAATTGGAATTCAAGCAGTGCTACCAACCGTGGAATGTTGACATTTCTTGGAGTTCCCCCTCTTCTCTTGTCTTTTGTTTTTCTATGGCGGCAAAGCGTCCTCTATAATGATGTTATTTTTGCATGAGGTACTGTTTCCGCTTGTGTTTTACAGACGTGCATGGAGAAAAGGACCGAGAAAGGGAAGGGGTGGAAAAAGCGAAAAATGAAGTTTATACGGAGAGAAATGCAACTAGTTTTTTTGATCATTGGTTTTGTTCAAGCGTGTAAACGGAAATGGAGAATTTCCCTTTACCAATGCATAATAGCCGAAAGAATAAATAACCTGTTTGAAGCTACAACACAAATGAAGCCCGGAAGTGGGTATAGCTCGTCAGTATCCTTATATTTTGCACTACTGATAGCGACGTAACTTTGAAAAACAATCTTGTCTCCAGAACATTAGGAATGTATTGAAATATTTGCATGTGTGTCGTATTCAGTAATTTTGGAACATCTGGGAAGTCTCAAATACAAAAAAGGACCTTACAAACTTACTGAGCACTACTACGAAGGAGAGTCAAATGAAAGCCTTAGAACCTCACGGCTGATCAACAACAGTTTTGTCATTTTAAAGATGGCACCACCTGCATACACATGCACCAGCGGGGAGCAGTGGCTTCTTCCCCTCTGGAATCCTAAACCTTATAGACATTCTACGCCAATTGAAAATTCAATGTCTCTATACATGCTTACCACGCCATCAAGTTTACAAATAGAGGAGGAAGTTCGACAATGGCCTCAGGCCACACGCAGATGGGTGGGAAAGACCAAATATTCTTCTTCTTGAGGTACACAGGCACCAACTCAGACTTCAAAACATATGTGGATCAGGAATGGGTATATGCTAAGATGCAGCGAACGTGTGCAACTTTACATGCAGAAATCTACTAGATAAAAAAATAAATTAAGGCTTTCATTTGACTGTCGCTCATATTTGCACGTTTTGAGACTGTATCATACATGCAGCACAGGATGTTCATAAATTCTGGAACCAATGGCGGTGTTGTTTTCATATTACAGGCGAGATGGCGCTCATTTAAGATGGCCAATTGAGCATGATACTTCCATGTGGACGAGATGGAAGTGGCGGCTGAGTTCAATAGGGGACATCCGAAGAGATCAATAAGTTTGGCAACTATTACTTGTCCTCTTATATGATCATATAGGTTAATCCGGACTGGACCTATAATTTAACGTGAAACGTTTGAGCAAGCGTGTTGAAACTGGTGGTGGACATGCGGACCACTTTTGGCATTAATGAAACTGGTGGTGGACATGCGGACCACGTTTGGCATTAGGGAACTGTGCTGTGCGGTGGTCCAAGAAACTGGCAACATATAGCAAGTAAAATTAACAGGATATTTACCCTCCAGGATTTACATTTCCTAAATCTTTCCCTTCTAAAAAAGAAAATTCCTTCCCCTTTCTTTCTGAGACTAATTATATGTGCTTTCATAGATATTTTCTCTTTGTTCGCGAATAATTCTGGCTTTAAAAGAACGTAATGTCTGTTTCCCATTCGCGCCAAGGTATCACTTCACTAAAAAGGGCCCCAGGAGAAGAACCAATTGAGTGGATGTTTGAGTCACGTGCGTCAAAAAGTTTGGTGGGAAAGCAAAGAGTTATTTATTATACCTCACGGATTATAGAATTCGATTATATGACGGGGACGTTATAATTGCACTACTGGAACTGTGTGTGAAAATTACGCAAATGCTGAAACGTTTTTCCTATATCGATTTTCTACCTTTTTGGTTACTCTTGACGACGAGGATGAAAAATGAAATGAATGTTGAACACAATACGAAGATTCACCCATTCCTTACTCAGGTATCGAACTTTGACCACCTGGTTTCTTAGAGCGTTGCGGCAACCACTCCGTCACGGAGGTTAGTGAAATCCTATATCTGTAAGAAACAAATTGGAAGAAGAAAAGAAAAAGAAACGTAAAGCTTTCTCCTTCACTTTTCAAAGTGCCTTGAAGGCACATAGGGGATGTGAAGGCAAGGTTTCGTCCATTTGTGGAGGTGATGTGATCAGCACCACGCTTGTACCTCCCAGGCTTGCCCACATTTATTAGAGATTGGTTAAATCCCAGACTCAATCCACGTAGTGACGTTGCTGCGACACATAACCTGAAATCACCCAGTCTTGAAATAGAACCCGGGTCTCCCGCGTGGCAGTCAGACACTCTACCGACTGGATCACCGATAATAAAAGTATAAATGGTCTACAGCTTCTGAAAACTATAGTTCATTACTATTTTTCATTGTAATGGTAATAATTTTGAAAGATATCTAAAGTTAGAAACAGGAACTTCTGAGTCTTTCCCATCCTTACCACCATATCCACACACAACCCACCCCTACGCCCATCTCATCACCTTTTTATTCTGTTCCATTTGGGTACTGCCTATATTGATTCAAGTTCTGAAACGACCCTTTGGCATTTTCAGTGATAAAGGACTCAATTTGAGAAAATTTGAAGCAAATCGAGTTCATTCATCATTACACAGATTCAGCTTATGTGTATGAATGAATAGAAATGTTTAGGGCTGATTTTATTACCTGGGAGACATAATCCTTTCTGAGGAAAATAAAGGGAGGGGAAAAAGTGTTAACGTGATTAGGTAAATCTGCTCCTAAAATCTGAAAGTACCTTCTTTGGAGTTTAGTGTGATGAGAAGAGGTGGTGGGAAGGTCGATCTAAGGAAAGGAAGAGAAAGAAAGGATTAGGGTTCGGGTTTTCAAAGCGGGAGGCGATCCCCCTCCTCTCCCCCCTTAGGAAAGGCTTTCCAATCAGTCGCCACCTGCTTTTGCTGCAAATTTATCCCATATTCAGAAATCTTCAATCTATTTTCTCCAATCAAAGAGTCGCGAACTTTACAAAAATATGGTTAAGATTGGGAAACAAAGTATTACAGGGGGGAAAGAGAGAGATAGAGAAGGGGGAAGAATCTCAAAAAAGATTTCTTCAGTTCTTTTGCCAGTTTCGGAAAAATAGAAACCTTTGCTGCATTTTCTCATCCGCTCTATTCCCTTTTTTCCCACCCTTCCTACTCTCTTCGTCGTTCTCTCACGGAACACCTCATTCTCTGAATTCTCTATAGGGGGGGACTTTCCCTGCGTTCTAATCTTCTTAAAATGCATTGGCTCATTGGAGGAAAAGCTCTCGCGTTATATCTCCTCCAGTGGCAGCTCTCCTTTTCACTGGAATTACCTTCAGGACGGAAATATTATTTGAAATTGGCGAGAAGGATAAGGTTGGGCGATAGATTTTAAGATATTACCCTTTTTCAGCTTCATTCTAATGTGTGTGGATTTGGTATGTATGTGTGTGCGAACACCACTACACATTCTGCTAATACACAGTCGTGATAGTTTTTACGTAATCAGTTTTGATAACGCAATTTTAATTCAGTAACACGGCACTTAAAATGTTAAATTTAAGGACAAAATACTTTTCTCATATTATGACGTCAATATTTTTATGACCCAATTCTGTAATCCCAACGGTTATTGACTAACCTGTAAGTTTCTTTCCGGTTGATAAAAGATTTGAGTCGTTTAGCCAGATTATGATGTATACTGATTACGATTGAAAGTGAAAGTGTGTCGCGGAAGTGCGGTAGGAAATAACGAGATCAGAGACGAGAAGGCACAAGGAACTAGGATCAAAAAGAGCAGTATCGATGGCTAGAAACAGCAAGGGATAGGCGGTGTGAGCCACTAGCAGAAAACAACATGTATGGTGATTCAAAGATGTTAGACTGGGACAATTATAATTGAATAAAGTTGTTTTTAGATTAATATTGTCATTGCCTGATTCAGTGTTTTAACTGTAAATTATGTGAACTAACGTCAGCAAAAGCTGTATTTATGCCCGGTTCGCTCAACGCGCGTTAAATTTTAAAGAAACGTTAAATCAAGTTAACGCTACAATAGCACATTGAGGCATTTCTCCAACCTTCGTTAAGGCTAACAGACCTCTAATGTCGTCGTTAAAACTAAAGGCACTCTTTTGCTTCATTAAAGTGCCTAACAGTGTTGTGTCGGAAATAAGATGGCGAAATAGCGTATGCCAGCTGTTGTATTGAAAGGTTATCCCAAACCGATTTGAACACATTATTTGCATACCATCGCAAAACATACACTAGTTCGATTTCTTTCTACAGCAAAAATAACTTTCCAATTTCGTATTTCATATTATAAATTCGTACTGCAAATCAGAAATCACATGTAAGTTAAATGAGAAATATTGTATCAATGTACTTTTTAAAGTTTTGTCAATAATGGCATCGTGATCATCACACATTATTCAAATTTTATTAATTTTGCCTGTCGAGCCAAAAATATATGCTGATAATTAATTATACGAACTTGATGTTTTTAAAATGCATATTGGGCTTCCACCTTCAATGCACTGTAACCATAAACACAAAATATCGCATGACTTTTTAAAATAATGTATCCTCCTTTTACATATTTCAATTTGTATAAGGTGAAGTTATTCACCAAAATATTCGGTGTCGTCGTCCACGCCGTTTTCCAGTGGATCACATAGAAACTGGAGAAAGTCGTGGTTTCTTGTGTTTATGCTTACGTCTGCTTATAACTACCATTCCAATTTTATGTTGTTTTTTAAACTGAAAAATGTCAGAAAACGTAAGAGATAAAATTGAAATGAAGCAACTGTCCTAGAAATAGGCAATACACGTCCTGTACTCTAATTTAATGTAAAATAAATTTGTGACATTACACAATGTAGCCTGAAATCTTTCAAAGTAGTAGGGAATTGTTCTTTCGAACTTTTCAAATTATTATCCACCTACTCCAATTAACATAATGGAAAAAAATGATTTTGCAGTGACGAGAATGCTCGACACAAATGTTCATCATTCTATATTCTGAATCACAAGCGGCTAGGGACAGCTGTAGCAAACTGGAGATGATAAAAGCACCAAACCTGACCTGCCTAACCTAACCGAGTACAGAAATAAAGAAAACCTGCCTAACCTATTTACTTATTTAGCTCGTAGCTGTACGTAAGTACTGTAGAATAAAACATGTTGTTTAATACAACGTGAGTCTTAATATAATCACAAAATCAAAACAATTATTATGCACTATATTGAAAATGGGCTGACATATAACGGTGCAAATGGAAATTAAATCGTATTCATAACAAACTGAAAGAGCACTTAAAAAATGAAAAAAATAATCAACCGTTACATGTACAAGGTACATTTACGAACGACTACCATCTCATCACGTAATATAGCTTTCATACGAGGGGATATCAAAAAGTTTTAATTATCCCCCAGAATTTATTGAGTGATTTCGATAAAACTTTGCTTCTGTAGTCATTAGACCTTCTATGTGTTCTGTAGTGAAAATTATTAATGTGTGTTATTTCTGTTCTTTATAGGTGGTGCTAGTTGTCAGTAAAGTGCAAAATAGAGAAGATCGAAGCTCGCAGCGTTATTAAGTTTCTGCATTTGAAGTGTCACAACGCCCGCCAAATTCATGAAGAAATGAAAGTTGTGTATGGTGGTGATTGCCCATCCTATGACACTATTGTGAGGTGGAAGAGACATTTCCAAACAGGTCACATGTCTGTTACAGATGAACCTAGATCTGGACGCCCATCATCCACGTATGACGCCGCCACGGTGAAGAAAATCGAGGATCTGATACTGGAAGATCGACGCATAACTATCCAAAACATCATGCGACAAAGTGGACTCAGTTATGGTAGTGTTTGGAATATTATTCATAAGGAATTGCATATGTCTAAGGTGTCGGCCCGCTGGGTTCCGCGTTTGCTCACTCCTCTTCAGAGACAAACACGGCGTGACATGTCGAGTCAGATGTTGAAAAATTTGGAACAAAACGAGGAAGATTTTTTTGCCCGTATGATAACTATGGATGAATGTTGGATCTACCTATATGATCCTGAGACAAAAGAGATGAGCAAACAATGGAAGCACCCCTCGTCCCCTCCCCCAAAAAAAGCAAAGGTGCAAAAGTCTGCTGGGAAGGTCATGCTCTCAGTGTTTTGGGATTGTCATGGGTCATCCTTACAGACTACCTTCGGAAGGGAGAAACTGTCACTGGGACATACTACTGCTCACTTCTGAGGAAGTTACGAGATGCTGTGAAGGAAAAACGTCGCGGCATGCTCTACAAAGGGATCCGTCTCCTTGCGGACAATGCACCCGCTCATTCATCGCAAGCAGCGGTTCTTGAAGCTCACCGTTGTGGCTATGAATTATTACCGCACCCGCCCTATTCTCCCGATCTAGCACCAAGTGACTTTTTCCTTTTCCCACATATGAAGAATCCACTTCTGGGTCGCCATTTTGACAACACTAACGGTGTCATATTGGAGGTGGAGCGCTGGTTTGCCATGCAATCTGCAGAGTTCTACAATGATGGTCTTCGACAGATCAAAAAACGCTGGGAGAAATGTGTAACTCTGCATGGTGACTATGTAGAGAAGTCACAATAAAAGGATATAAAACTCAAATTTCTGTCTCAATTATTTCATGGGGATAATTAAAACTTTTTGATACCCCCTCGTATATTGTTTCATTAAGAAAAAAGCTTGAGGTCCTAAGCAGTTTCAGGTATATAGTTTCGTGCATGGACATTGTGCAGTGACATAAAACACACTACCATCCATTCGGAAATTATTCCTTGTACGTATGTACAAGTGGTAATGATATTGTCTGAGTGCACTTGTTATATTTTTTACCAGTTATGATAAATTAAATGTAAAATATCATATTAATCAACCGTTCCATGTACAAGGTACATTTTTTTCTGAATGACTACAATTTCATCACATAATGAATAACCAAACATATTGTAAAGAATCGTCTACTACACATGTAAGTTTCATTAAGGAAAAAAGCTTCAGGTCCTAAGCAGTTTAAAGGTGTTGTCGTTTCGTGCATGGAAATTGTAAGAGTATACATATTTGTTTGAAAAACACACTACCATCCATTCGGAAATTGTTCCTTGTACATACGTACAAGTGGCAATGGTACTGTCTAATAGTGCACTTGTTTTTATTTTGTTTTTTTACCAGTTATGATAAATCAAATTTAAAATATCATATTAATCAACCGTTCCATGTACAAGGTACATTTTCTGAATGACTACAATTTAATCACATAATGAATAACCAAGCATAATGTAAAGTACCGTACTACACATGTATGTTTCATTAAGAAAAAGCTTAATCCTAAGCTGTTTCTGGTAATGTAGTTTCGTGCATGGACATTGTAAAAGTATGCATATTTGTTTATAAAACACACTACCACGCATTCGGAAATTATTCTTTGCACGGCACGTTCGTACAAGTGGTGAGTGTACTTGTCCTTTTTACCATTTATGATAAATTAAATATAAAATATCGTATTGTATTATATATATTTTTTCTTGAAAAATATTTGTACGAAACAAAAACACAACCATTCAGAAACGTCCCTTGTACATATGCATGAATAGTAATCATACTGGTAAACATTTTACGTGCCTTCTTTTTTTGTCAGTGATTATTTGGAAACAGTAGATTTCTTGTTTGCAATGCCACATTCACATCAATGCCAATATTAGTGACTTGCAATATTTACATATTATTTAATTGCCATGGCACAGTAAGTTAAGTTATGCATGGTGTACATTTCGTGAAATGTTCTCTTTTGCTGAGGAAAATTATTATAGCAAACACACGTTCATTTCCACCTTTAGGCCTCTTTTGCAATACCATTTTAATATAATTAAATTTATCAAACTTCAAACAGATTACCCTAACCTAGAACAGTAGTTTTTATTTATATATTTATGATCTTGTATTGGCAGTCGGTAGGCACTCATTTAAATCTAACTTACGAAATTACAATGTAACTGTTAATCCTAATACATAACATTTTCGGTGTGCGGACGTAAATACCTAACTAACATTCATTTCTTAAACATATATTTATGTGTTACACATTACTTTATTTATTTTTGTTCCTGGGATTTCATACAAAAAAAAGCCCAAATCCGCTTACGCACAGTCTACTGTCCACGGTGCAACCAATGAAAACGTTGCATTTCTCGCATCAAAGTATGAGAATAGCAAGGCATCAAAGCAAAACGTCTCTAACATGTCGTTAGTTAACGGGCCTATAAAATCGCTTGAGTGAACTTTAAAAGTTTAACAGGCTGCTAAGATTTTAGTGATGCGTTAACTATCAACTCGTTAAGAACGTTTTAAAGATGGTTGAGCGAACCGGGCATTAGTGTTTTAGGATTCTGATGACGTTAACCTAGCTGATTACTGGACCTATGGCCAGAATGTTACTGGAGTGCCCTGGAGGTTAAACGCCATTGGAAACGGAGAAAAGGTGTGCTGCTATAGGCAGACAATGCTTCCTCCCGAAGCTGCGGGGACACTCCATCATGTGACACACTGTATCTTGCCTCACCCGCCTCATATGCCTGACCTGGCATCGTCCGATTTCTCACTCTTCCCTAAAATGAAGGAGTCAGTGGTTCACTTGAGACAGGGAGGTCATATCAGCTGTGGAACGGGGTTTTTACGTCAGGATGAGATATCATTCAAGGGTTGGATGTGGGAGCTGTAGGGTGGCTTAGTGGAAGAGCACTAGGTATCGTGATTCCATATCAACTCCTTAAACGTATGTCAGGACAAAAAACGTATTAGATGCGCCTTGTATGTCTATAATTAGAAAAATCATCAGAGATAAAAACTGAGAATTTCAACACATTATATCAGTCGGTAGGACATAGGACTGCCCATCGATTCCGGTGATGTATGATTTCAGGTGGAAATTTTACTTACGTTCCTGCATACAGCGGCTCTGTGACCAGTGACTACTTAGGGGGCTAACAATGGGAAGTAAAGCTGGCTGGAACGTGGTGGTCATGACCCCTCCACTGCAGTCGATGGGCCCTAACTCCACAATCCCTGCCTATCTTCATAGCACAATTCACAAGCACTGAGTACAAGAAGCAATGATTTTCGTGCGAGAGCTCGTATTACGTTTCAGTTAATAACACACGTGCCTTTTTTTCAGCTAGGTGTCAAAATGTCAAAATTGTTGTTTTCGCATTACGCAAGGCGGGGAAATCTCATTCACACACCCTCCTCTCCTCACCTCTGGATCTCGGTTGTTAAATCATAATCGTATAGAGAGCGCGGACCGCCGTGAAAAATCTCCCATGAGGCATCTTCGGCTTGCGTCACGAGTTGGAATCTAATACGTGCGGAAGGTTTTTCCCTCGTTAGCGTGTGATTCCTCTTCTGACCGCGCAACGGTCGGGTCGAATCCACGAGCATGTCACAGGGGCCACAAGAAGGAGGCGAGGGGGAATAAGAGGGGGAATAAAATGGCAGATAAAGAGGAGGAAAAACAGCTTTTGGAAAACCTCGAATTGGAAGGATAACGTTAATGCAACGAACTTACTCTGAGGGTGTGAACGTTGGAATTTTCTCTAACCTTCCCTCCCTCTCTTTTCTCTTTTTCTTCTAACTAGCAGAGTTAATTCCGTTCATATCTTTTTCGGCTCTCCCGAGAAGGCGATATTTAATTGGATTGTGAATGTGTCTCTTTTTGTAAAACCGTGAAAAGATGCTACAAATATTTAATGTGAACCATGAGATAATGAAAGACAGGCAGATAGCTTTCAAAAAGTTATTTTAACGAGTCTTCACTGCTTTTGTATTAGGTCTCAACGCTCTTCAAATATTTCTCCTTTTTTCTAACAAAAACAAGGATTATAAACTTTCATTCTATTAGTATCTTCCTGAAGTACATATGTGTATTTCTCCTCAAGCTGTATTTTGATATTAATCTACCTCTTGTACACAAGGCGTAATGGTAACGTTTTCGTTTTGTAATTAAGGTGTCCTGGGTTCGATTCACGGTGAAAGCGCTGTGTACACGGATTCGTATCAGACTTCAAAATGTAGGCCAAGTCCAAAATAGCCTATCACAGTATTAATTGGCGAGGCAGGCAGACAGACAGAGAAGAGGGGGGAGAGAATCAGGCAGACGAGCAGACAGAAAAGAGGAAGAGAGACAAGCTTGCAAACGAGCTGACAAAAAATGGAGAGAAACAGTCAAAGAATACATAGACATATAGAGAAGAGGCATGGAGAATCATATAAACATGCAAAGAGACAGAAAAGAGGAAGAGGGAAACTTTCAAACGAGCAGAAGAAGAAGAGAAAGAGACAAACAAGTAGATGGATATATAGAGAAGAGGCAGAGAGAATCACGCAAATAAGCAAAGAGACAGAAAAGAGGAAGAGAGAGAAGCTTGCAAATGAGCGTACAAAAAGAGGAAGAGTAACAGACAAACAAGTAGATAGACATATGGACAAGAGGCAGAGAGAATCATAGAAACAAGCAAAGAGACAGAAATGAAAGAGAGAGAGAGAGAGAGAGAGAGAGAGTGAGATAAATAAGCGCACAGACGTAAAGAATGAGAGAGAGAATTAGATAAACACGCATGTAGATAGACAGAGAAGAGGGCGAGAGAAATATACAAACAAGGAGGCAGACAGACAGAGAAGAGGGCAAGAGAAACAGACTGACAAGCAGAGAGACAGAAAAGAGGAAAAGAGAAACACACAAAGAAACATAGATAAGGAAGAGGGGGAAAGGAGCAGACAGACAAAGAATAGGGATAGAGAAACAGAGAGACAAGCAGACTGATACACAGAGAGAGGGGGAGAGCAATAGACCAAGAGTACATGCTAGACGTTCTTGAATATACAATATTTTATGAGTTGCATATCCTTCTAATGAAGGATATGCATTAACTTCTTTGAAACTTAATTTCAAGGAGATCATTTCTTAGATTTAACATACAGTTAGGAACGTCAATACTAAGTGAAAGGAACTAAATATTTCATTTTGTACTGACAAGCTTACAGGGTCACAGGATTGGTGGAAAAAGGCGGCCGGAGAGATGTTGCTGATCACATCACCTCAAAAAATGGCCTAAATTGTTAATGTATGGAGCACTACCTCCGCATTCCCTCATATGCCTTCACGACATGTTGCAACGTGCAGTCTTTGTCTAACAGTCAGTCTGACAATACATGGATTTTTATTTACTTTCCTTGTACTGTTTACTACCTATATAATGTTTTCCATTTCATCTTTAAAAAACTGCATATTTCTTCAGCTCTATCCCAGTTACGATCTGTTGTTTACCTCCTAAATGGACTAGATAAGCAACCTGTACACAAGCTTTTTAATTAGGAGTTATGTTGTGAATATTTGGAAATAATTAGAGCATTACTAATTTAATCAGTAAAGTATTTATCAGAAAAGTCTTTATTCAAACTTGAAATACTCAGCAGTTATCCTCAGGGTCCGGTGAGGTCCTGAAAGTACTCCAATTAGGGGCAATGTTTAATGCTTGACTTCATTCCAGTGTGAGAAGACTGCAATTAACACGACACCGAGCAGCGATGCTCAGTCAATTAGCAGGGGATGTTTTGAAGCATGCTTTGTTATGCAGAAGATAGCTAACTGCTTCGCATAATGAGTCACCACGTCGTCTTCGAATTTCGCGTAACTCCTGTATGTTACAGCCTGCAAGTCTATTAAAATAATTAATAATTAATATCTTCCTCAGCGATCTGTGAATCTTTTTACAGTACCAGAGACAATTAGCAAACACTTTGTTCCATTTGTTTGCCTACATATGAACTAAAAAAAAACAGAAAGAGCTCAGATGAAGGACTTTACTAAATAGCAACAATATCGTAGCTGCTTTGAGAGATAGTTTATTGATTTGCTTTATTTTACTTCGCTTTTTGTGCCACTTTTGCTTAATTTGCGAATATGGGGATGAGTGACGATGTGATGAAATTTGTTGAATGGACATTCACAAACATCCACGCCCAGGCCCTGGCGTCGTAGCGCGATGTGCTAACCACTCTGCCATCGAGGCCTGCACTTTGACAGAGAGCATTGAGGTCACGTGATGAATTCCTGACCTGCTCTTGGGTCCCTTTCAAACAATTGCCTCACCATTCATCCCCATTATCGTCATTCGCGTAAAGAGACATGGGTATAATGCGAGAAACGCACGTACAAATTAGAAGTCGCAACAGGAAAACGAATGCAAGGATGCTACTCTTACCAAAGGTAACGGACGGATCTTGTATTATTTCGCTGGTTCGGTAGCCTAGTGCATTAAACGGTCGACTTTTGTTCTCGCGAACAGTGTTTCCGGGGTTCAAACCCTGGCTTTTCCATTCATATATTTCAGCTGATATTCACTCATGCTAATCGTGACTACTGACCTAAAGTGACAGAAAAGGGACGCTAAATAATAAAGATACAAATAGGCAGACAAGGTATAATCAAATCAGTAATATATTTATCTCTATACCTCAATCATTCTGTTTGTAAGGCCTCTTCCGTGGATTGGTAATGCTCTAGCCTCGTAATCAAGTGGTCCACTGTTCGATTCCAGGAATGGATGCCTTACACAGTGTAGGTTCAGGCCAAAATATCCTATCTGATCAGTAGTGTAATTGATGATAGAACCAGGACCGGAAAGGATGAACCCCCCTCATGCAGATTTGGCTACACTTAAAACAGGCTCAACATGCCCATATGAGCTTTTTGCTCAAGTGTGGAACCCTGCCTAATCCAAGATTTTTGTGAAAATGCCCTCGGGAAGTTCCCGTGAAATGATGAGCCCCCTCAGATTGATTTGCCTACACTTATAAAAGGCACTTCTGAGAGATTGTTGTCCATAAATTTGTTAAAAATATGCCCCTCTTGATATTTTTTTTGGCCACACTTAAAACTAAGCCAAAAATGCTCATAAGAGCCACACCCACACACACCCACACCCACCCACACCCAAACACAACCACCCACACCCACACATATTTACTTCCGGTCCACTTCCGGTTCACTTCCGGTCCACTTCCGGTCCATTTCCGGTTCACTTCCGGTCCACTTCCGGTCCACTTCCGGTTTGCCTACTTCCGGTCCACTTCCGGTCCACTTGTGGCCTATTTCTGCTATATTTCTGTTGCATTATGTTTTGCAACAAATTATTACCCAATATTATGCATTAGACACGTGTTGTTTTCTGATTGGTTGCTTATGACATAATGTGATGATGTGTTAAATTCTGATTGGCTTATTGTTTCAGATGTTTTCAATGCGGTCCGTGCTTAGGGTATATAAAGAGATTTTGCATTGCATATCAGCCAGTATTGAAAAAGTTGTTGAAGAGTACAGATGTGTTGTTGCAGTGCTGCTCATATTTTTTAAACACAAAAATATTGCAGATTTGTATAAATTGAATTACAAATCTATTTGATTTAATATACAGAATTTTTGACAACCTGTCATAGGTTTATTAAGTATAAAGTTTTGATTTGGACCCCAAGAATTTTTATATAAATACCAAAGCCAAAAATATTAACACACATACACACATACACACACACAAAATATACAAAATCACACTGCTGAACCCAACTGATATTTTTTATTAAGCATAGAATTTTGATTTGGACCCCAGGAAATTGTATATAATAAACAACAACAAAAATGCCAAATCAAAAATATTGTAATCAATGCAAAAAGAATATATCCAGCCCCAATTGGGCCAGGCATCAAAGGAATTGTAATCCAGACAAATGCAGGACTCCCACAAAAATATGCCCTAAATGCCATAGAGAATATAGCATACAATACTTCACATATACACATAAAGGTACTTGCTCTGCACAGTTATCAACATTGCCCCCACAACCATCTACATCTGGTCTGAAAAGGAAGCATGAAACACCTGTTAAGGCTTCACCAGCAAAGCAGCCACGCTATGAACCCATCCATAGCAGTTTTAATGGCCAATTAAGGGATCACTGTTTTAAATCAGAGCCAAGATGTGGTATTAAGATTTTTTTGAACAGTGTAAAACCTAATGTGCAGTCAATTCTAAATGCACAAAATGGGTCTTATAAGCTGTCCCTCAAATTGTTTGCACAATATAAGAAGCCAAATGGCACAAAATTTACACAGCCCCACATAACAGAAACTGTACCGGTATATTCAAATGCAAATTCAGACAAAATAATAAGCAGTTTGATAGATCAATTAAATATTAAACACTCTGAATTTGCAGCAAAAGAGTCTGGATGGAGCCTATGCGGTTCTCCACACAAGTTATATTTTAATATTTCTGAATTCAACCCATTACAAGGTTCCACTTATGTGCCATTACCTGCCAATATCAAAAACAAAACAGCCGTGGTTAATATAAAAAATAATGATGATAAATGCTTTTTGTGGTGTATTTTAGCTGCTTTGTATCCAGTTTCAAGGCATCCTGAGAGAATAACTTATTATAAACAACATGAAAATGATTTTGATGAGGCAATGGAGGGTTTAGAATATCCAATGTCTGTCCAGAATATTGAAAAATTTGAAAAAAAGGCCAGGCACATCAATGGCAAACAATTATCTATTAATGTATTTACTTGTTCCACTGGCCGTGACAATTGCTTGATAGATCCTCTCAGAATCAGTACACTTGATGATGAATCTGCTATTCCGATTGATCTGCTCTTAATTGAAGGGGATGACACATATCATTACACTCTGATACATAATCTTGAAGCTTTAGTCAGAACACAACTAGACAAATTTAATAGAATATTCAAGTTGTGCAGAAGATGTTTGTCTGTATTTGATGGTCAAAAAATGGTGAATAGGGTTCGGGAAGAGAATGCAGAAATTGCTAAAAACAAGTTAATTGAGCATCTGAAATACTGTGGCAATTATAAACCTGTTCATATGGTGATGCCTAAGCCAAGTGAAAATGCAAAATTCAAAACATTTGAAGCCTTGTTGGAACACCCAGCATATATTGTCTGTGATTTTGAATCAAACCTCAAACCTCTTGCATTCTGCAATCCAGATCCTGAAGAATCTTCAATTACACCATACCAGCTACATGAACCTTCCAGCTTTTATTATGTGGTTGTACAGGATGGTGTTGTTAGTAAAGAAAATTTATACATGGGAGCAGATGCCATCAAAGAATTTGCACTTAGAATAGAAAATGAGTGCCATGACATAGCATCTAATATTTTATTAAAATCAAAACCCATGTTGCCTTTAACAGAGAAACAGATTGAAGATTTCAACAATGCAGAAAAATGCCCGGTATGTGATTCTGAATTTTCAGATATAAATATCAAGGTGAAACACCATTCTCATACAGATGGTAAATTCTTAATGGCCCTGTGTAATAGCTGCAATATTCAGATCCAGAGACCAAAATTTATCCCTATATTTTGCCATGGAGCATCCAATTATGATTTCCATCATCTGATCAGGTACGAGGGGTTTGAGAAGCATAATTTAAATATTTTAGCTGAAAATGATGAAAAATATATTGCCATTAACAAAATAATTAAAGTTAATGGTGTTCCTATTCACATAAGATTTCTTGATTCTTACAGAATTTTATCGGATAGCCTGGCTACACTGGCCACTCAATTATCTGATGATCAATTCAAAATCACATGTGCTTTGTTTCCAAATCAGGACCTGAAATTAATTAGGCGGAAGGGTGTATATCCATATGATTATGTTACAGATTTTTCTAAATTTGATGAGTGTTCTCTGCCACCACAACAAGAGTTTTACAGCAAAATCAGAGCATCTGGAATCACTGATGAAGATTATCACCATGCCCAATTGATGTGGAACAATTTAAAATGCAAGACATTTGGTGATTATCACAAGGCTTATTTAAAACTTGATGTGACCCTCTTAGCTGATATACTGCAGGCATTCAGAAAATCTTCCATGCAAAATTATGAACTAGATCCAATATATTTTTACAGTGCCCCGGGCCTAGCATGGTCTGCAATGTTTTTAAACACTAAAATGCAATTGGATCTGATCCAAGATCAAGATATGTATCTGTTTATGGAACAATGTATAAGAGGAGGCATGGTGCAATGTTCTCAGAGATATGCCAGAGCAAATAACAAATATATTCCTGATTATGATCCAGCACTGCCATCAAATTATATACTGTATGTAGATGCAAACAGCCTGTATGGTTATGCCATGATGGATAAACTGCCATATTCAGGGCTTGAATGGGTTGAAGATTTTAACATTGAGAATCTTAAGGATTTTGATGACAGTGACTATGGCCTCTTCTTAGAGGTTGATCTGACAATTCCAGATAATTTACACAACAAATTTTCTGATCTGCCCCCAATTCCCGAGGTTCAGTGCTCACCTGGCTCTAAACAGAAGAAGCTCATGATGACACTGGAGCCAAAACAGGGTTATGTTATATATTACAAAAACCTCCAGTTCCTGATGCATCATGGTGTTCAAGTGACCAAAGTTGGAAAAGTTTTGAGGTTCAGGCACTTAAAATGGTTGAAGCCATATATTAATACAAATACAGAGCTTCGAACATCTGCAATGAGCCAATTTGATAAGGCCTTGTTTAAATTGATGGTCAATTCTGTATATGGCAAAACTATTGAAAATGTCAGAAAACATACCGATGTTAAAATAATTACTGATCCCAGCCTGAGCAAAAAATTGGTTGCAAAGCCTAATTTCAATTATAGAAGAATTTATGATGAAAACAAGGCACTTTTCAACATGAAAAAAACAAAAATTAAGTTTGATAAACCTATTTATGTAGGGGCTGTAATATTGGAATTGGCCAAATTACACATGTTAAAATTGTATTATGATGTGTTGAAACCTTTTTATGGTGATTGTGTAAAATTGATGTACATGGATACAGATAGTTTTGTTCTTGATATTAAAACAGAAGATGTTTATAAAGATATGGCACAGCCTGCATCGCTTGAATATTTTGATACCAGTGAACATTCAAAAATTCACCCCCACAACAAAAAGGTGCCTGGCAAGTTAAAAGATGAGACACTTGGTGATGTTATTGTGGCATTTGCTGGGTTAAGGGCCAAGATGTACAGTTTTGAAACATGTAGTGGTGTTGTTGCCAAAAAAGCCAAGGGCATTGGCAGAGTAACTGTTGAAAATGAGCTCCAATTTGAAGATTATAAAAATTGTCTCAAATCATGTAGCACAATCAGAACATCAGAAAATAGAATTCAGAGTGTGGATCACTTATTGACTACAAATATTGTAAGAAAAGTGGCTCTGGACCCACATGATGATAAGAGATGCATTTTATCATGTAGCATACATACTTTACCTTGGGGGCATTGTGATTTGAAAAATGGAAATCAATGCCCAATTACAGAGCATGATTTGAAATAAATAAACATGCCTATGAACTTATTTGGGTTCAAAAAACAAGGTATTATGGACCTGCCGACACCACAACCCTCTCCTGATATAATATCTAAACTAAGTGGTTTCTTAATTATTCATCTGAACAGCATACTTACAGATGTTGATGATGAAACAGGTAAAACATTGTACATATTTAACAATAATTTAAATCATTACCAATTACCTGTAGGTGGGGAATTGCAATTTATTACAACCCCTGAGGGCAATGTCAAGATTTCAATAGGGAGAAATATTTATAGAATTAAGCACTCAAACATGATTTCTGGCACTGTTTATACTGTTTCTGCTGGTGACTGCTTATATATTGAGGTCCCGGGATCATATGACAAGCTTATACCCTTTTTTATAGAATTAAGAATCAGATACTCTATAATAAATAACCACTAAAACAAAAATGCCTAATGATATATTTGGCCATACAAGGCATGAAGATCACAATGATGAGATTCTGATACTTGATGTCAGAGTCAAGAAATTAAGAAGTGATTTACAAGCTTTACAAACCACACTCAATGCCAGTCTTCAATTAGAAATTACAAATTTACAATCACAATGCATGGACCCTCTTCTTAAAATTGATTCTGAACTCAAAGTGCTGCTTCAGAAATATACTGATCTGGCAACATTAGATAATTTTCAAAGTTTAGAAGAAGCTGTAGCAGCTCTTCAAGCCAAATTTAAGACCCAGGCCACCAATTCTGAGCAATTGAAACAACAATTGGAAGAGCAAATAAGTAATGTCCAGGCACAGCTCCAATCAATTGTCAAAAGCATAAAATCACAAGAAGATTTTGATCTAGTGATTTCCACTCTAAAAGAACAGATTCAATCACTCCAAATACCTAATGTGGATCCTCTGCACAATGCCATAGCCGAGGTTAAAGAAAAAATTGAGACACTTGAAAATTTTATCAACAATTTGCCATCTTCTGATGCTTTGAGTGCAATAACTCGGAGTGTAGCAAATATTAAGCTGCAACTTGAAACATATGAAGATTTTGGAAAAATTCAAAGTACCATAACCCATCTTGAAGGTACAATAGCAGCAGTGCAAAGTGATTTGGAAAATGTACAAGAAACTCTAGAATCTCGCCTGCCCGGTATTGTAGATACTCTTGTTAGTGTCCAGCACCAAATCACAAAGCTTGAAAACCTCAACACTGAATCTGAGCTATCTCATTTTCATCATTTGATTGATGATATTCAAACAAAACTTGAAATTTTACAACAATCCACACCCACTCAGGCAGATATAGCCCTGCTCCAAAATGCTATGCAAAATGTGGCTGATGCTTCTGAATTAAACAATGTAAAATTGGCACTTGAATCTTTGCAAAATACAGTATCAAATCTTCCTACATCACAGGAACTTAAAAATATTAAGAGAGCTGTGAATCGCATATTGAAATCAGAAGATATTAAGAATATCCAAGCAGAGATCAAACATCTCACTCAGACAGTGGCCACTCTACCAACCAATCAACATATTAATGAACTGCATGCCCTGTTTGAGGATATCAGAAGACAGGTCCATGATCTTACTGCTCAAAATTCAAAATTGGCAGTTGTTGAAAATTTGCAACAAATTGTAGCTAATATCAAGCAACAGCTAGGGACCATGGAATCCAATCAAGCAAATGCTCTGTCTGTTTTTGCCACCCAGCTTCAAGAGATTGTGCAACAATACAAGAAACTTATTGTGGACATAAAAATCAAGCCAGGCCATGATGATGTTGTTAGGACCATCAATGAGCACCTTGAATCTGTAACAAGCAGATTGCTTACAGCAGAAAAAGAAATAACAGGCATAATCGAGAATCCAAAACATACAGTAATTCTTGAATTGTATAGCATCCCCAACAAAGAATATGATTCACCATTTACACCAGGTGGCAAAATATATATGCTGTCCCCTGCACAATTTTATTACCAATTTTTTGTTGGGGGCACATTGAGACCAATCAAGATCAAATATTGGCTTCAACCACAGGCACACCACTACCCTACCTTATCAATAACAAATGCTGACAACAAAGTAAAAATCACCAGTGTAGAATTGGAGGATTTTACAGATCCCAATACATTAGAAACATCTTATGCTGAAGATGAAGGCTCTCTGGAATTTAAAATACAAATAGGGGACAAATTATATTTAGAAAATCCTGTAGTATCAGCTGCTGAACACCCCATAGTTGCAATATTCTTGTTTTCATATTATGTCTAGACAAATTATTGTTGATGAATTACACAGACAAGCCAGACATAATTATAAGAGACTGCCAGTAGTCACAAAAGGCATAGATGATTTATGGCAGAGCGACTTGATTGAGATGGCAAGTGGGCAGTTGAAAAATTTAGACAAAATCAACAAGGGCTACAAGTATCTACTCACTGTAATAGATACATTTTCAAAATTTGCCTGGGCTGTGCCACTCAAATCCAAGACTGGAAAATGTGTTACAGAAGCCATCAGGACAATCATCAATCAGAGTGGAAGATCACCGCGCTATTTGCAAACAGATAATGGCAAAGAATTTTATAATTCTGTGTTTCAACAATTTATTAAAAGCCAGTCAATAAAACATTATTCGAGTTACAGTGATCTCAAAGCCTCAATTGTAGAGAGATTCAACAAAACCCTAAAAAATCTTATGTATAAACAATTTACACTTCAAGGTAATTATAAATGGCTTAATATTCTTCCAGAACTTCTACATAAATATAACAAATCGGTCCATTCCACAATCAGCATGAAACCCTCTGAAGTAACTTCATCTGATGAGCAAAAATTGATCAGGACTGTTTATTATCCTAGATACCAGCCAACAACAAGAAAGGCCAAATACAGGGGTGGGATCAAGTAAGAATCAGCAAATATAAGCACATATTCAAAAGAGGCTTTACAAGAAACTGGAGCACTGAATTATTTACAGTGGTTCAAGTTAAACCTGGGACCCTTAACACATATATAATAAAAGATCACCGAGGAGAAATTCTCAAAGGCAGATTCTATGAAGAAGAACTCAGCAAAACTAAACAGCCTGACACATATCTCATAGAAAAAATCATCCGCAGAAAAAGCAACAAGTTATTTGTCAAATGGCTAGGACTTCCAGAACACAGCTGGATCGATGCAAACAAAATAATAATATGAGCACCTGGGATGTTATAAAAAAGGCTGCCAGAACCTGAACAACAGAATAAGTGAAATGGAAACTTGCTGCCTGATAATATTAGGTGTCTTATTGTTGGGCCATCTGCTTGTGGTAAAACTACACTAATGGTTGATAATTTTTTATTGGCACCCAACTGGTTAGACTGGAAAAACAGGCACTTGTATGTTTTTTCTAAGAGCTTGGAACAATTAAAATATCAGCAGCTGATGAAGCTATATGATGGATTGGATATTGCCACTTTTGAACCAGATGTTAAGCCACTCCATGAATGTTTTCATAATTCTGTTGTTGTGTTTGATGACATTATATTGGATAATCAAAACAAGGTTAGAAATTTTTTTACACAGGGCCGACACAAAAACATTGATTGCTTCTACCTGGCACAGACTTTTTCAAAAATACCGAAGCAGCTGATCCGAGACAATAGCAATTTTATATGTGTGTTTCATCAAGATCATACCAACCTCAAACACATACATGATGAATATGTAGGTGGGGACTTGAGCTACAATGATTTTTCCAAGTTTTGCAGTAGGTGCTGGAACCAGGACAGTTATGGGTTTGTCACAATTGATATGACAAGAAAACCCAGTAGTGGCAAATACAGAAATAAAATCAACAATTTTCTAGACATTGAAACATATATAAATAACCATGAAAAGGCCAATAATTGACGATCTTAAATTAAGAGATTATCTTGTAAAAAGATTTAAGGGATGGAAATCAGAGAACCGAGGAATTTATGAACAACACAAACAAACAGAACAGCCTATTATTGATGCTATTAGTGAATTAGGTAAAAATATCAAAACTGTTACAGAGCAAAATCAAAATTTGATCACAGAGCTTGTACCTGTAGCTGCTAGGAACATATTAGATTATCCAATCACCCCACTTTCCAGTATTCATACATCTAGTCCTGTTGCTCCTCGAAGAATTGAAGCTACTCAGGATCCTATTGAATTGGGTCTTCTTGCTCAAAAATATTTAAGCACACCTAAAGACAACAAAGATGAGGTCTTTGGCTTATATGCTGACACAGAGCGTGATGGTAGCATCATACATAGAATTGGCAATTTCAGAGTAACATTTATGGGAGATGATATAATTGTTTATTCAGAATCTCATCTTGGACAAAGAGGTGGTTTTGTTAAATATCCCGGCACACCTGGGTTGTGGAAACTGATGACTAGGAAAAGGCCTGCCAGCTATACAGATCAAGATTATGAATATTACAAAGAAATATTAATAAAATCAGATGCTCTATACCAGAACAATGATCCCACACAAAAAAGAGTCAAGTCTAGCAGTGGGGCAAAATACAATAATTTAATCAAGCCCATATTGTCACAGATCAAGACTGGCAGTGGAATCAAACAATACAACAACCTGCCTAAAGAATTTGTGTGGGTTGATGATGTCAGGAAACTTGTAGATAGGTTATTGGTGATAGCTGGGGAGGAAAATGCTGGCAACAACAATTTTTACAATGAAAAGTTTGGAATTATGGACATGATAAGCACCAAATTGTCTAATTTTATAGTGAATGACACTAAGGGGATTGGATATCTCATAAAAATTATTAATACTCTACCACCTAAATTTTGGAATATTTCTGAGGGTCGGGGGTTGGTTAATGACATTATAAACAAGCTGCCATTTGAACTACATATTCCAGGCTATCAGTATTGTGGTCCAGGCACAAAATTGGATCTTAGATTAAACAGAGGGGATCCTGGTGTAAATCCCCTAGATGCTGCTTGTAGAGACCATGACATAGCATACAACACACATACTGATCTTGACAAGAGACATGTTGCAGACAAAAAATTAGAAGAGGCTGCATTTGGTAGATTTGTAAGCAAAGATGCTTCTTTGAGTGAAAAAATAGCAGCATTGGGAACCACCATAGCTATGAGCACCAAACAAAAACTGGGGTGGGGTTTGTGAATATATATATAATAAACCTACAATGAAGGCCAAGGGTGTTATGTATCAAATACCTTATGCAGGTCTCAAATCTCTTGGGCCTATTGATAGCCTTTTGACCAAAAAGCAGCGCAAGAAAAAAAATTCTTGTATTGCAAAGGGACATGGTATGAAATTGTTGCTTAGTACCCCCCAATTAAAAAAATACAGCAATCAAGAAAAAAATCACATGTGGGGGGATTCATATTAACTATCCCTGCCATCTTAGCAGCTCTCGGGGCTGTTGGGAGCTTGGCTGGGGGATCAGCTGCCATAGCAAAAACAGTAATAGATGCCAAGAAAAATAAGGCAGAATTAGATGAGCAGAGGCGCCATAACCTGGTCATGGAGAAAAAAGGCAAAGGTGTTAAGAGAGCCATGAATAAGTTTAAAAAAAACAAGAGCCGCTTACAAACCAAGATATTGAAGCTTTAATCAAGCCACTGGGCATCAAAAATTTTAGAGGTGTGTAC
The DNA here is from genome assembly GCF_977018435.1 of Lepisma saccharinum. Classification (NCBI taxonomy): domain Eukaryota; kingdom Metazoa; phylum Arthropoda; class Insecta; order Zygentoma; family Lepismatidae; genus Lepisma; species Lepisma saccharinum. Next base: position 89,814,662 of record NC_139232.1, on the reverse strand, counting down.
ATGTCTGATTCTTTACCAGAACAACCACTCAACAAAGAGTGTGGCATTGTTAATTTGGATAAGTACAAAAATCAGGGCACTCACTGGATTTGTTATCTTAAATATTTAAAAAATGAGGCATTTGTGTTTGATTCATTTGGAGGTGTTCCACCTGAAAATTTAATAAAATATCTAAATTCAGCTAATCTTTATTACAATAATGCCCGTGTTCAAAATTTCAAAGATGTTAATTGTGGACATTTGTGTTTATCTGTTCTTAGATATATGTCTCAAATAAATAAACCATCAATTGAAAATTTCCAAAAAGCCCTGTTGTATCTGAAACATCATGGGGGTATTCCATCTCACCAGCTAAAATTCAATATTGAAACTCAAATTGCATGATGACATAGTGTATCCCAAAACAATAGCTCTCAGAGCATTTTATGGCATGTACTTGATCCCTAATATTACACACCACAACAATACAATTGCAGTAGGGGATCAAAAAATTGTCATCACTCCAGGGCAGTATAATCTGTCCACTCTAAATGCTCAATTACCCAGAGGTATAGTGTTAAGTCAAAATTCTGTCACTCACAGAGTAGAGATTGTATCTGCTACAGAAACAGTGGATCTGGGTACTATAGGAGAGCTGTTAGGCTTTGAGAACAACACAAAACTTGAAACGGCCATCAAACACACTGCTATTAATATACCTAAATTCTTAGCCATAGAGACTCTGAATATTCACTGTAATGTGGCCGAGGGTATGATCACCAAATCAAATGGCATAGGCACTCACAAACAAACTGGGATCATTGCAACATTTAAACCTAATTCTGAATTTATGGAGCCAATCATCTACACTCCATCCCCAACATTATATTTTCCTGTGTGCCATAATAGAATAGATAATATTGAATTGATGGTCACTAATGAAAAAGAAGAATTAGTTGATTTTGCTGGAGCCACAACAACTGCAATCATAGAGATTAATATTTAAATAAAAATACATACAAAAAAAATGGAAAATATTGAGAGTTATGAGCTACAATCATTCCCTCCAAACAGGAGGACATTTGCAAATTTAAATCAACCCAACACAGAAATTGAGGTTGATCTTGATGTAGGGGATGGCTTTATACACCCCCACAGAGCAGATCTATACATCAAATTTGATGTTGTAAAGCTCGATGGAACAGATTATCCGGCAAATTCAAATATAAGATTGGTGGACAATTTTGTGCCGCATCTGTTCTCTGAAATTGAGATCAGAAAGCATGGTGTTGTTATAAACAGAGTGGATTATCCCGGCATTACCTCCACAGCTTTGGCCACACTAAAATTATCCAAAACCGAGGCTTTTTACTACAAAATAGGTGGATTTGAGGCTGGTGATAAAATTATATCTAAGAGCCACACAGTGCTGTTTCCCATGCGCCTGTTGCCAGGATTCTTCTCAGATTACAAAGATATTATGTGGAAGGGTGCTTTAAGAATCACATTTAGAAGAGCTGCCAATGATAATAATGCTTTGATGAGGTACAGCACATTAAACTCTACAGGGGAAGCTTTGCCCAATACCTTACCTGATGAAGGCAAATGCATTATTCAGACTATGGAGCTAAGAATCCCAGTTGTTGAATATGAAGCCAGTTATGCTCTTAAATATAAAGCAGATATAATAAAAGATCCACAAGTAAGTAGTGCAGGTGGCCGGGTTCAACGTCAGAAAATGGGGCTCGGTGGGGCTCGCAGTGTTGCCAACTCCTCACTTGAAAAAAATCACCAAGGTTTTTCTTGGTCTAAGATAACCTAAAGCAAGGAGCTGGCAACCTTGCTTGAGGCTCTTGTAAGGCATAAGCCCTATTTCTCGCAGTGTTGCCAACTCCTCACTCGAAAAAATCACCAAGGTTTTTTTTGGTCTAACCTAGCCTAAAGCAAGGAGCTGGCAATCTTGCTTGAGACTTGCCTTACAGTGCATAAAGCAAGAAGCTGGCAACCTTGCTTGAGGCTTGCCTTACAGTGCATAAAGCAAGGTTGCCAACCTACTGGTATTTTTGCCATAACCTTTTACAAAAAAAAGAGAGAGAAGAGAGAGAGGGAAGAGTTAAACAACCGACAGCCTACCTACAGCTTTTTTTTGTCTAACCTAACCTAAAGCAAGGGGCTGGCAATTTTGCTTGAGGTTTGCTTTACAGTGCATAAAGCAATTTTTGCCAACCTACATATACAGGGCAAGGAGAGTCGGCACTGCCGTAAAATAGAGAGAGATGGATGGATGGGAACACTACACGGGTTCAACGTCATCAAATAAAAATCGCCTTAATGGTTTTTTTCTTGTAAGGCATGATCTCTATTTTCTCGCAGTGCTGCCAACTCCTACCTACACTTTTTTTTTAGTTGGCAAGGGCTAGAGAGAGAGAAAAACTTATAGCTGGGAACAGTAATGAGCGAATGTGCCATATCGTAATTTTCCAACTCCCGGGGGCCAATGTTTGTATATCGTGACCTTTGTAAACCTCTCTCTCTCGGGGGAACGATGTGCCACACACACACACACACACACACACACACACGCACACACGCACGCGCGCGCGTATGTATTGTAACACAAACAAACAAACAAAATAATAATAATTGTTGTTTTTTAGGAGGCCTGGCCCCTATAACCTCGCCAGGGTGCGTGGTGCCCAACCAAAAATGTAAAAGTTTTCTAATGGCTGCGGTTATAGATTACCGCACCTCTGTAGAGTTTCACGTGTTTTTTTTCCCCCCCAAACTTCCATGAAACCCTACAGAGGACCTCCGTAATGCATGCAACGTGTACTAACGACTCTAGTGTTATTTGATGTTGTGATATTTTTGGATATAGAGTTTTATTGTGAGATAGATAAAAATAATTATGTTTATTATAATATTTTCTTGATGAAGATGGAGAATGTATGTGTGTGTTACAAATAAAGTTGCATGCTTTTTTTCTAGTGTGTGTGTATGTGTTTTTGATGTTTCGACAGCATCTGAAACGATAAAAAAGAAATTTTATTGTTAATTTTCACGTGTAAAAACAACAAATTTTTTTGTGCAAATTTTCTGATTGTCTCGTGCTATAGTGCAAAAAAGATATTGTAACTGATAACTAATGAAATTGACATTTGTAACTGATCTGAACTAGTGAAATTCGTATTGTGCTATTGTAACTGATTGTGCTAGTACAAAAAATTTCTTATTGTGCAAGAAAAGATGTTAAAAAACTTGTTAAAACTGCTCTGTGACCCTCTCGTTCTTCACGTCGTAGGCGAAGGACTTCTCTGCAATCAGGATGACACTGCATAGGGTATCCTCGGGCAAGGCATCGTGGAACTCGCAGACGACCTTGATGTTGGTTCGATCGTTGACCACAACCTTCTTTCTCTTAGATGTGTTGATGACGGTCATGGGTCTCCGTGCTTTGAACTCGCTGGGCGTGTAGTACATGTCCACGCTTCCCTCGGTCACGCGTTTGTAAGCTGTGTAAGCTTCGTAAAGTTTGAGGTAATCGTTTTTGGTCACGTCGAGGTTGTAATTCTCGCGCGGGAACACTTCGTTCCTACCGTTCTTCAGATAAACGTTCTTGATCTTGCAGTCGTCGAACTTGCTGGAATCTTTTTCCTGATTCTTGTCCCTCCCGGTCTGAAAAAGCACTACGACGAAATCTGGCATGTCGAACTGTATGTTGTTGAACTGCGTCGTCACGTCGAATTCCATGTGACTTCCCGACGCCATCTTCTGCACGCACTGGTAACCGTGAAAGTGAATCGGCACCTGCGGACTTTTCAAGATCTCCGCTTTGTACTTGAGGGCGTAGTTCGTTTCGTATTCCACCACCGGCATTCTCAATTCCATGCTTTGGATGACGCACTTGGCTGCTTCGGGTAGAGTGTTGGCTATCGGCGTGGTGCCGTCCGGACCCAAAGTAGCGTATCGCATTAGTGCGTCGTTGTCGTTGGCCGCTCTTCGAAACGTGACCCTCAGTCCTCCCTTCCACATGATCTCCTTGTAGTCCGAGAAGAAACCCGGCAGCAGACGCATGGGAAAGAGCACCGTGTGACTTCTCGTCGATATTTTGGTCCCGGCTTCGAATCCCCCGGCCTGGTAGTATGCTGCGTCCGTTTTGGATAATTTCAACGTTCCCACCGCCGTCGACGTGATGCCTGGATAGTCTATTCTGTCGATGACGGTGTTGTGTTTCCTCACCTCCACCTGCGAGAACAGGTGAGGCACGAAGTTGTCCACGAGTATCAAGTTTGCTGCTGCGGGAAACGCGTCTCCGCTTTCTTTCTTCACCACGTCGAATTGAAGGTAGAGGTCCGCTCTGTGAGGATGAATGAACCCGTCGCCTACGTCCACGTCGTATTCGATCTCCCTGTTCGCCTCGTTGAGATTGGCGAACGTGCGACGGTTGGGAGGGAAAGATTGCAATTCGTAACTTTCGATTTGCTCCATTTTCACTATGTATGGTTATTTATTATACGTTGATCTCCACGATGGCCGTCGTAGTGGCACCTGCGAAATCCACCACGTCTCCTTTCTCGTTCGTCACCACCAACTCTATGTCGTCTATGCGGTTGCGACATACTGGAAAATAGATCGGCGAAGAGGGCGTGTAGATGATCGGTTCCATGAACTCGGAATTTGGTTTGAAAGTGGCTATGATTCCCGTCTGCTTGTGACTTCCTAACAATCCGTCCGAAGATTTCGTGATCATACCTTCCGCCACGTTACAGTGTACGTTCAGAGTCTCTATGGCCAAGAATTTAGGAATGTTGGTTGCTACGTGCTTGATGCCAGCTTCGAGTTTGGTGTCGTGCTCGAAACCTAAAAGTTCTCCCATGGTGCCCAGGTCCACGGTCTCCGTCGCGGATAGGATTTCCACTCTGTGCGTGACCGAATTTTGAGAAAGGTATGTGCCTTTGGGTAACTGAGCTTGCAAAGTGGAAAGATTGTATTGTCCTGGCGTGACGACGATGTGTTCGCTTCCGACGCTAATTTTGTTGTTGTGCTGCGTAACGTTAGGTATGAGGTACATGCTGTAGAATGCACGCAGAGCCACGGATTTAGGATAGACGATGTCGTCGTGCAGCGTGAGTTTCAAGATTGAAGATTCGCTCGTGAGATGGAACACGCCCATCCTAGTGATGCTGTTTGAGGTTCCACAATGCTTTCTGGAAATCTTCGACCGTAGGGTTATTTATTTTAGAGAGAAACGCGAGCACGGAGAGGCAGAGATGACCGCAGTTCACGTCTCCGAAATCTTGAATGCGTTCGTCGTTGTAGTATATGGAGGTTTTGTTCGTTTTCAGATAATGAACTAAATTTGTAGGTGGAACACCTCCGAAAGAATCGAAAACGAATGCTTTATTATTGTTGTTTTTGTGGTAACATATCCAATGCGTGCCTGGATTTTCTTGACCGTCCAAGTTGACTACTCCGCATTCTCTTCTTTTAACGCTTGAAGGTAACGAGTCGGACATGAAAACTCCTCTGAAGTGTTTGATTCGTAACGGTTCGATCAGAGATTCAATGTCTCGGTTGGTGAGTGCTTCTGTTTCTTTTTTTTAAACTTTTTCATCACGCCCTTCCCCTTCTTCTCCATGGCCAGGTTGTGACGTTTCTGTTCTTCCAACTCGGCCTTGTTCTTCTTCGAGTCGATGACGGTTTTCGCGATGGCGGCACTTCCGCCGGCCAAACTTCCAACGGCCCCCAATGCTGCCAGGATGGCCGGGATGCTGAATATGAAACCTCCGATCTTTTGCTGTTTCCGCGAACGCTGCAATCTTTTCAATTGAGGTGTGCTGAGCAGCAATTTCATTCCGTGTCCTTTCGACAAGCAAGAACGTTTCTTCTCGCGTTGTTTCTTGGTGAGTAACCCATCGAGGGCACCTAGATTTTTCAGATTGGAGTATGGTATCTGGTACACGACACCCTTGGGCTTCATGTTGATGCTCTATGTGTTATTTTCACGGTATGTTATTTATATATATATTCTGAGATTTTTTCTTGTGTAGTTTTTTTACGGTATGTTATTTATATATTTTCAAGGCCTCGCAGTCGTTACACAAATTCTATTACGTGCTTCGTTTTCTTGCCAAGAAGTTCCTTTGTCCCCTTGTACACGATTCGAGTTTTGTTCTCGATTAAAATAGATAGCTTCTCGTCAGATAACATGTTAGCGTATCGATCTGGTAAAAATAGACTGTATTGTGCGTTGAGCAACAGGCGTACCTTGGGACCATACTGGGTAGAAACGATTGAACCGGAAGTTATCGTGTAAGGTTTGTCGACTTCCAATTCCTGAATTTTTACATACTCGACTGACAAATTTAGCATTTGTTTTAATGCTTGGAGATCACTTATTTTTTCAGTCGTCATATCAAAAAAAATTTCAAAGTGTTAGAGAGAAATTTAATTGTTTTTTCACGATGTGTGTTATTTATATATACCGAAGATTATTTATTTATATATCAAGTTTTTTTTTGACACGTATATATATTATTATTTTTTTTAACAGAGGAAGAAAGTCCGTGCTTCGGAAAACGCGATGATGTGCGTAATGATATCTTTCGTCTCCTGCATAGACTTGTACCAATCTACTGTGTACCATCTTCTTCCCTGCCTTGCCTGCTCCAGTTCGTCCAACCTCTCGTTCAATTTCTCCCCTGCAGCCGAAAGCAGAATGTTGAGATCACCGCACCTCAGGCCGCTGATCTCCCGAAGATGGTCCTTGAGAACCATTTCACAAGGGATGTGAAATTCCGGTGTTGTGCTTGCTATGATCACAAGTTTATTAACATCTCCGTTAACTACCTTTTTGAATATTTTAGATAGTAGTTCGTGCGGCAAATCAGTTATGCGAGACATGTTGTTATTATTATTATTTTTTACTCTATGTTATTTATATACCCCAGCCCAATTTTTGTTTCGTGTTCATGGCGATGGTGGTGCCTAGTGCGGCGACCCGTTCACCCAGCGATGCGTCTCTGCTCACGAACCTTTCGAAAGCTGCGTGCTCTAACTTTCTGTCTGCTTCGTGACGTGCGTCCAGATCCGTCTGCGTGGTGTTGTAAGCGATGTCGTGATCTTTGCATGCCGCGTCCAACGGATTCACACCCTTGTCTCCTCTCTCCAATCTTTTCTCGAGTTTGGTACCCGGTCCGCAGTACTGGTAGCCAGGTAGATGCATCTCGAAAGGTAACTTGTTGATGATGTCGTTCACGAGTCCCTTTCCTTCGGCCACGTTCCAAAATTTCGGAGGCAGCGTGTTGATGATTTTGATCAGGTAACCTATGCCCTTGTCGTCGTTCACGATGAAGTTGGAAAGTTTCGTGCTGATCATGTCCACGATGCCAACCTTCTCGTTGTAGAAATTACGATTGCCTGCATTCTCTTCGCCGGCTATCACCAACAATCGGTCCACGAGTTTCCTAACGTCGTCCACCCAAACGAATTCTTTGGGTAACGTGTTGTAGCGTTTGACGCCGCTGCCTGTTTTGACCTGGTTCCAAATCGGTTTGATGAGATTCCTGTACTTCTCGCCGCTGCTCGATTTCACCCTATTCTGCGAGGCGTCGTTGTTCTGGTACAAGGCATCCGTCATGATCAGAATTTCCTTGTAACTTTGGTAATCTTCGTCGGTGTAATCTTTCGGCTGCTTTTTGGCGACGAGTTCCCACAGTCCCACCGTACCCGGATACCTGTTCCAACTATCCTTGTCGCCTAAATTGACTTTAATGTCGTTGCCTTCGAAGGTCACCTTCGATTTCCCAATCTTCCACACCACACCGCCGCCTTCGCTGGTTTCCATGCTGGGATACAATCCGAACACTTCATCCTTGTCGAATTTCCCCGTGCTTAGGTAGTCTCGTGCCAAAGGTCCCAACTCGATTTTATCCGAAGACGACGTGCTGCCTATGGCTCGACGTCGTGCCGGTGCATCCTTCAGTTCGAACGGCGTCGAAGGAATGCTCGAAATGGGCGTGGGTACGGCGTAACTTTTAGCTGCGAGCGGTACGAGTTCATTAATCAAATTTTTATTTTGTTCCGTGACACTTTTAATTTCTTTACCTAGACTGCTGATGGCATCGATCACAGGTTGATCCTGACGTTTCTTCTCTTCGTAGAATCCGCGATTCTCGGATTTCCAACCTTTGAAGCGTTTCGCGAGGTAATCGCGAAGCTTGAGATTTTCGTCTTCGATTTTTCGTTTCGTCATGACGTTATTTATATACGTCGTTTCTCACAACGTTGCAACGTTTAGAAAGTCGTTGATTTTGTTTCTGTATTTTCCGTCGTTGGGTTTCCTCGTCATGTCGATCGTAGCGAATCCGAAATCGTCACCGTTTCAGCAAGTAGAGCAGCGTTCCGAAAATTGATTGTAGTTCATGTCTCCGCCTACGTAGTCATCGTACGCGTGCTTGAGGTTGGTGTGATCTTGACGAAACAAACATATGAAATTAGCGTTATCGCGTACTAACTGTTTTGGAATTTTGGAAAACGTTTGAGCTAGGTAGAAACAATCCATTCCTTTGTGACGACCTTGCGTGAAAAAGTTGCGAATTTCATTTTGATTTTCCAGGATGGCGTCGTCGAACACAACAACTGAATTTTCACGACAATCGTCGAGTGGTTTTATTTCCGAAGCGAACGTTGCAATGTCCAGACCATCGTACACTTTCATCAGTTGCTGGTATTTGGATTGCTCCAAACTTTTCGAGAACACGTACAGGTGCCTGTTCTTCCAATCTAGCCAATTCGGTGCGAGGAGAAAATTGTCCACGAGCAGTGTCGTTTTCCCACACCCCGAAGGACCTACGATCAGACAGCGGATGCTGTCGGGAAGCAACTCGCCGTTCTTTTTTTTTTCTCGTTTGACTTTCCGGATCCGGTAGACGCTTCACCACGTTCCACGTACTTACAAGATCACTTCGTCCGCGTCGATCCAACTCTTTTCCGGAAGTCCCAGCCATTTGACAAACAGTTTGTCACCTTTCCTACGCAATACTTTCTCGATGAGGTACGTGTCGGGGTGTTTCGTTTTAGAGAGTTCCTTTTCGTAAAATCTTCCTTTCAAAATCTCGCCGCTACTATCTTTTATTATATACGTGTGTCGGTTTCCGGGTAGAACTCGAACCACCGTAAAAAGTTCCGTGCTCCAATTTTTTGTGAATCCCTTCTCGAAGGTGCGTTTGAATTTGCTGATCCTCACCTGGTCTCCAATTTTGTATTTAGCTTTTTTTGTCGTGGGTGTGTACTTTGGACAGTAAACTGTAGAAATTAAACGCTGCTCGTCAGACTTGGTAACGTCGGCTGGCTTCATGCCTATCGTTCTGTGTACCGTATCATTATAGGTGTCGACGAGTTCCGGCAGGATGTCGACCCATTTGTAATTTCCCCGAAGCGTGAATCGTTTCCACATGTGTGTTTTCAAGGTTCGATTAAATCTTTCCACGATGCTGGCTTTGATGTGACTGAAGCTCGAATAATGTCGAATCTTGTGTTTTTGAATAAACTTTTGGAATACGGCGTTGTAAAATTCTTTACCGTTGTCCGTTTGCAGAAACCGTGGTCGTCTGCCACCGCTTTCGTGAAAAATTGTCTTGAATGCTTCCGTGACGCACGTTCCCGTTTTCGCCTTCAAAGGTAGAGCCCATGCGAATTTCGAAAACGTGTCTATGACGGTGAGAAGGTACTTGTTGCCCTTGTTCAATTTATGCACGTTTTTCAAATTGCCGCTACTCATCTCCACGAGGTCACTTTGCCAGAGGTCGTCGATGCCCTTGGTTACCACAGCCAAACGTTCGTAGTTGCGGCGTGCAGGTTTATGCAATTCTTCGACGATGGCTTGCCTAGACATTTTTTTAGAGATTACGTTTCAAGAGAAGCACAAGCGTGATGGGATTCAAAGAGGGTGGCACTTCGCTCGTGTTTTGAATGATCAGCTTATCGCCGGCACTCACGTCGAAAACGGTGAGATCTTCGTCTTCGTGTATTTCATATATGTTGCGCGTTTCGTTCCAACGTGCCAGAGGAATGTTTCCTGCTTTCTGGACACCACGATTCGATATTAAAGTCATGGTAGGAACGCTAGCTTTTCTACCGTGAGACCAGTACGAAAATTCGTTTATCTGAATCGTGATATCGAGGAGAAACTTGTAGTACGGATGATAAGGATGCAACATGTACAGTTTGTTACCTTCGACGAACGTGGAGATTCTCTGTTGATTGGGTACGCTGTTGATTTCGATGGCTTGCAGAGAATGCAGTTTAGCGAATTTAGTGTCGACGCCGAGCAGATTACTGTGAACTTGTCCGAGTTTATTTTCGATGGGCAGCAAATGCTCGACTATGGTATCCGTTACGGCAGAAAACGACGGTTTGATTTTCACTTCCACGTTCAACTGCTTGTAGTTTTCGTTGAGTTCTTGCAACTTGGCACCGAAAGAGGCCAGCGTCGATTCCTGTGTGGATTCCAGCACTCCAACTTGATCTCTGATGTTGACGACGATGTTCTGAAGGTTCTCGACTTGATTCAATTTCGAGCTCTTCTCGGTAAGATCGTTCACGATGCTTCGCATCTCTGTAAACTGCGTGTGAAGATCGGCGACGCTCTGCGAAGTGGGCAGCGTCGACACCAGCGAACTAATTTCGTCTCGAATCTGTTCCACGTTCGCCGTTTCCGTTTCTAGTCGTTTCAGCATTCGAGATATGTTTCTTTTCAAAGCGTGCAATTCTTTGGAGGTGGGGAGATTGGCCACCCTACTCTCGAGATCGCTCAATGAGCTTTTGATATCGCTCGATTCGGATAGTGCCGTCACCGCCGTTTTCAATTTTTCCAAATCTTCGCTCGAAGGCACGCTCGTCCGTAACGATTCCAAGTCACCCTGTATGTTGTCGAGTACGTGATGAAAATGAGCAAGATTGGATTCGACGTTTAAATTTTCTAAATATTCGATCTTCTGCTGAACCGTGCTCAACGTGTCTTGAATGCTCGTCAACGCTCTCGCTTCAGCGTGAATATTTTTAATTTCTTCGTTGATCAATTCCAAGGACGCCTGAAGCGTAGCGATGGTGGTTTGAATGTGTTCGAAATCTTGATAGGCCTCCAATTGAATTTTTATGTTCGCGACGCTTTTACCGATGACCTGCAGTTCGTCCGACGATGGTAGGTTCGTTATGGTATCTTCCAAAGTCTGTAACTTGGATTTAATTTCTTCCAACGTGCTGGTGAATTCTTCTTGTAATTTGGAAACGACGACATGCAAGCGTTCCGCATCAATATCGTTCACCACGGTTTGAAGTTCGGAGAAATTCTTTTCGATTGCGGAAGTTCGTTCTTCGATTTCGAGTTTCAATTTTTCCAAATCTTCATTTTTCGATTGAAATTGCTGTAATTTGGCCAAATCATTTTGAAGCGAATCCACGCTCAACTGTATATTTTGAACGCTGTCGTAAGAAGGTACGTCGACATAATTTTTTATGAGCGTTTTCAGTTCGGAATCGATTTTCAGAATGGGGTCGAGACATTGCGTTTGGAGTGTAGCGATTTCCGACTCTAAACTTTTGTTTAAGGTCTCCTGCAAAGCGATCAAATCGGTCCTCAACTTCTTAACTCGAATGTCCAATATGAGAATCTCTTCTGCGTGGTCTACACGCTTGGTGTTGCCGAAAATGTCGTTAGGCATTTTTGGTTAACGGTTATTTATAATAGGATAGACGATTCGTAATTCTACGAAGAGAGGAATAAGTTTGTCGTAATCTCCGAGGAGTTCCATGTAAAGATAATCTCCTGCAGACACATCGTACGTAATGTTAGAAAGCATCTTGTCGTGCTTGATTCGAAAAATGTTCTTGCCGGTAGAAATTTTGATTTCGCCTGCGTTTTCCGGATTCACGGTGATTTGAAGTTTCCCGTCGATCGGAATTTCGTAGAAATGTAAATTGTTATTAAAAACATAAAACATCTTGCCCACATCGTCATTCAGTTTCGTCCAAATGCTGTTGAGGTGAATGATCAACAGACCGTTGAGTTTAGGTAACACGGAAGGTAAGACTTCATGATCTGGTATGGTTTCCATAATGATCTGTTTTTTGAAACCGAACAAATTCATAGGCATGCTGGTTATTTAAGAATACAGTCAAAGTTTTTTGTAATGACAGTCAAAGTGTTTTTTTTTTGTTTTGTTTTGTTTTTATGAATCTTCTGTTGAAGATGGACATATGTTGCAGGTTTTGCTTTCTGCTAAGCGATAGTACCCCCACGGCAATGTGTGAATACCACACTCGAGGACGCACCTCTTGTCGTCGTTGGGATCCAGCGCAATTTTTCTAACTTTGTGTGTGGTCAACACATGGTCGACGCTCTGGATGCGCTGTTCTTCTCTTAGAACCGACGACCTGGTCTTGAGGCAATCGACGAAGTCCTCGAATGCGAGATGCTCCCGAACCACCTGTCTGCCGACACCCTTGGCCTTCTTGGTAACGCTGCCCTCGGCTTTGATGGCATAGGCCTTGGCACGAAGACCTGCAAACTCGAGAATTACATCACCGTCCTTCTCGTCTTTGAGTTTGCCAGGTACTTTTTTGTTTCGGGGCAGGATGCCGTACTGGTTCGGCTGGGGATAGCCCGAGGTGTCGAAGAGGTTAACCAAAGCTGGTGCCGTGACTATATCCCTGTATGCATCGGCTGAGTGGACGTGGTACACCAAGCTGTCCGTGTCCGTGTAGAGAAGCGAGATGTTGTGGCTATAATGTGGACGTAATATGTCGTAGTACGTCTCGAACATGTGCAGCTTGCTCAGGTCTAATACTGAGGCACCAACATAAATTGGCTTGTCGAGCCTCACCTCACTCTTCCTCATATGCACCAGAGCAAGCTGCTCATTATAAATGGTCCTCGATTTAAATAATGGGTTTGCTACGAGCCTGCGACATTGTGCTTTCCTCGTTACCAATTTTATGTCCATGCGATTCCGTACATTCTCCATAGTTTTGCCAAACACCGCATTATTCATTAACTTGAAGAAATCGCGATCGAAATCAGAAGTGGCGACTGTGCGATGTTCGGTGTTGAGTTCGATGTATGGCTTCAACCATGGAGAATGCTCGAACATCAAAACTCGATGTACTGTGCGGACGGTAACCCCTTGCTTCATCAACCACCGGAGGTTTTGGTAGTGCAGGACATAACGCTCTTTGGACTCGAAATCCATGACGAGCTTCTTCTGGTTGGAATCGGGTGAACACTTGAACTCGGGTGCAGGGGGAAGATCGCAGAACAAATCCTGCAGCTTCTCGGAGAACTCAAGGTCCACCTCGGCGAAGAACCCATGTTCCGAATCGTCGAAGTTTTCGACGTCGAAGTTGGAAGGGTCAGCCCACTCAAAGCCTCTAAAGGGGAGTGGCTGCATCATGGAGTGTCCGTAGAGGTTATTGACGTCCGTGTACATGATGTAGCTGGGCGGTTGTGAGGGGTCGTAACCGGTGGACATGTGGTGATTGTTGGCGTGCGAGTGTCGCTGCGACACCTGGACCATTCCACCCCGCACGGCACGTTCCACAAACAGCATCATGTTCACGTCCGAAAGAAGCTCCAGCTCGATCTTCGTCACCAGAAACATGGCCGACCATGCCAGTCCGGGGAGACTGTAGAAGTATGCAGGGTCCAGCTTGTAGATGGTCTTCGCAGTTGCACGGAACGTCTGGAACACGTCGGCGAGGAGCGTCACATCAAGTCTGAGGTAGGCGTCGTGGTAGTCCCCGAGAGTTCGACAGCCCAGCTCGCGCCACAGGGACTGGGCGTGGTGATATTCCTCGTCGGTGATGTTCGAGCCTCGCAGCTTGCTATAGAAGTTTGCTCGAGGAGGTAGCGTCTCTGCGAACTTGGAAGGGTCTGTGATGTATTCGTAGGGGTAGACACCCTTACGCCTGAAGAGACCTGCGTCCAAGTTCGGAAAGTTCGCGGAGGTGATGAGCATTTGCTCGTCGCTAAGCTTCCCTGCGAGAGCATCGAGGCTGGCCGGAAGGAACCTCAGGGAGTCGAGGAAGCGAAGCTCGACGGTAGAGTGTGATCCTGAGATTCGCACCCACTTGCTCAAGCTAATGTAACGCTCCTCGTTCTGCGCCAGGACGTTGATTCGCATGTCGTCGTACCCAAAGTGAGGCACCAGATGGTGGAAGTCGTATCCCGAGCCATTATGAAAAAACACAGGGATGAAGCGCGGGTCCCGAGCCATGAGGTTGCATCCGTTGCACCATGGACCAACATACCTACCGTTAAAGTGATCGTGGTGTTGGACTTTACGGTTGTTGGTGGTGTACTCCTTGACGCAGACAGGGCAAGCGATGGCCTCGTCGTGTCTACGTTGATCGTCGGGGGATAGCGGGAGCATAGACTTGGGGGCCAACAGTACCTTCCCTATCTCGTTGGCCTCGACAACCATCCTCTCGAGGAAGTGTTTGGCTGCGTCGGGACCACGGTACACGTAGGGCTCGGGGGCAATGTGCTGGTCTCGTCGCACCACAACGTATGCATAACTCGAAGCCTCGTGGAGTTGGTAAGGGGTGGTGGAAGAAACTTCAGGGTCGGGATCGCAAGTGGACAGGGGTTTGAGGAAGGCTTCGAAATCCGCGATGATGATAGCGGGATGCTCCACCATGGCACCGTGCATGTGGAAACGCTCCACGGTGCCAGGTTTGGGCAAGACTGCCACACCAGGCTCGTTGGCATTGCAATAAAGTTTGTGGCGAGCGAGCTTCTCTGCAGCGATGTTGGGACCTCTGATGCGCTGGTAATCCTGCTGTTCTCGATTATGAAATGTAGACAAGCACCTGCGACACACCTCGACGTGGGTTTTGTCTTTGCTCCGCTGGCTCGAAACAAGTCTAGAGAGGGAACGGATAAGGGTGTAGTGGTGATGGGTCTCGTCCTTGATGAGCAGAAGGTGAATTTCCTGCGCACCATCAACATTTACGTTGCTCACCCTGATGGGGTACACCGCATTTTCGTCAGTGAGACCGTAAACGTTGATAGCCAACCGCGCACGAACCTCAAACTTTCGAATGTCCGAAAGCGCCACCGGGTAGTTGATCCCAGCCATCGCAACTTCCAGCTCTGCCTCGTAGGGTCGGTAGTGGTTAACACGTTTTGGATTATTTTTTGGCTCAACTGGGTGCAACGCTGCCAGAACACACCATACGAAGCACTTGGCGTCATTGTTCTGAATGTTCAGGACAGCCTTCTTTGCCACAATAGTAGGTGGTAAGGGGGCGTAGCTGGAGGCGGAGAGAGGCACGAACTTACAAAGTTTGACGCACAGTTCGTGAGGCTCGCCACACAGCGAACCCCCCGAGCCTTTAGCTTGATGTTCCTCCTGTTTTGCCACCAGCTCATCGGCAAACTGGTTGTAGATGACCTCGAGGTTGTCGACATCCGCCAGATGCAGCGTCTTCGCCTTGGTGTCGTGGCAGAAGCTGTAAATTTCGTCAGACGGCTTCTTGTACTGGCAACGTAGCGATGCGTAGAATTTGGTGGAGTGCGTTGCAAGCGCATCGCCGAGGATGGAAATAATTTTGGCTTGCACGTTCTCCAAAAAGCTACGTACGTCGCATGAGCCCTCCGAAGTGATGACAAAGTCCTCTAACAACCGCTCGAAAGCAGTCTGGTTCGCTTTCGCCACAGGCTTGACGCGTTTCGTGGGTGGTGCATTGATGGAGGCTGCTTCTGCCTTCCTTTTGGTGGAGGTCGAAGGCTGGGCCCCAGATGTATTTTTGCTTAGACAATTAAGCTTATGCTCCTTGACATACGCAATTGTGATCTGTATATTGCATCCGGAACATAGTTCAGTGGCAGCCAAATGCTTGCCTGGCACGCAGGTACGACAATGTCTTGCAAAATGTTTGCTTGATTTGGTTTTCTTGCACACAGGACAACTTTTCATAGAGCGCATTTTTTTGGGGGGTATGTTTATTTATATGTGATCTGTTGGTGGTAGAGTGTTTACAAAATAAACCCTGTAAAAAAATTTTAAAAAATATATAAGAAAAATATGATTGTAGATAGGAAAAAGCACAATAAATATTGTATGCATGTGTAATTCTATTTAGCTTATTTTTGCTAGACACGAATCTTCTTCAGATTTTATTGCCCATTAGTATATTTTTCTACCAATCTAGTAGAGGTATGAAACTATGAAAATGTACTTGTTTATATATATTCTATTGTTTCGGCTGATATAATAGAATATATATATATATAGCTATTTTGAAATTCTAAAACTTTCAGGTATACTTATTTTTACATGCAAACATACATCATAAAAAATTACACAATCGTATTTTTTTTTCCATAAACACATTTTTTATTTTCAGAAAACAAAGTTATTTTCAGAAAACAAAGTTATTTTCGATTTTTTTAAATCAAAACAATAAACATTATTTGTGTTTATAGTATTTGTCGGGCAATAGCAGATAAAACAAGAATGGGTTTTCTACGACCCCCAGTTTACGAGTTACAAAACAACTTAGAAATCACATCTTGAAATTTAAATTTAAAATAACTCGAAAACAGTAAGCACTAATCATTATGTTTCCAATAGGTTGTAGAGTACATTTAATTTTTTATCAAATGTCATTAAAATTTTCGAAATAGGGTAAAAACTAAGCCAGCAAATCAAGTTTCTCAAAAAATAAAAAAATTGTCTGTATTTCCGAAACTTGAGGGGGTGGAATCGATTTTATTTGCTAGTCGAATAGTTCTCGTCGAATCCTATCCAACAAACCTAAAATCATCATCCTAGCTTAATTAGGAGCCGAGAAAATCAATATCTTGGAAAACGTCTTAAGATTTTTGTCTTAAGAAAATTTTCTTGACAGACCGGAAGTAACATCTTGAGATACCGGAAGTCGACTTTCTTAAAGATTGAGATATTTGTCTTAAGACGTTTATCAAGACATTGATTTTCTCGGCTCCTATGGGGCCTAGAACCATGTAACTTTGGTCTATGTATATACCAACACCTGCCCGACCCTGTGACCGAGTGGTTAGCACATCGCGCTGCGACGCCAAGGGTCCCGGGTTCGAATCCTGGTCGGGCTTGGTTGTTTGTGAATGTCCATTTCATCACTCATCCCCAATCTTCGCAAATTAGCCAAGAGGTACAAAACGTAAAATAAAATAAACTAAATCAATCATTAAGTTCCGTGTTGCAATCATGAAATTAAATTTTAATTAACTTCTTTTATCCATCTCTCTCTCAAATCTATATAGCCTGTTCATATTTGGCATGTCAGCCATTTTGTTTACGTAGCAAAAAAATCTCAATACTCGTTGTAGCCATAAGTATAATTGGATATAATTGCCGGATTTTATTTAATTTTAGGTTTAAAATCAATAAGCGTGCATAAAAAAAAAAACTAAATATTTTAAATAAATAAGATTCGAATAACTATGTACTTCCACTAGCCTCTGCGATGGCGCAGCGGTAGGCTTGTATTCAAGGGTTCGATACCCGTACAAGTGGTTCTTGAAACTGTAGGTCCAGTCCCGATTAGCCTTACTGTACATAAAATAGACTTAAAACATCAAATCAATCAGTACTTCCACTAGCCTCTGCGTTAGCACAGCGATAGCCTTGTAATCAAGGGTTCGATACCCGTACAAGTGGTTCTTGAAACTGTAGGTCCAGTCCCGATTAGCCTTACTGTGCATAAAATAGACTTAAAACATCAAATCAATCAGTACTTCCACTAACCTCTGCGATGACGTAGCGATAACGTCGTTGTCTTGTAATCAAGAATTCGATACCCGTACAAGTGGTTCTTGAAACTATAGGTCCAGTCCCGATTAGCCTTACTGTGCATAAAATAGACTTAAAACATCAAATCAATCAGTACTTCCACTAACCTCTGCGATGACGTAGCGATAACGTCGTTGTCTTGTAATCAAGAATTCGATACCCGTACAAGTGGTTCTTGAAACTATAGGTCCAGTCCCGATTAGCCTTATTGTGCATAAAATAGATTTAAAACATCAAATCAATCAGTACTTCCACTAACCTCTGCGATGACGTAGCGATAACGTCGTTGTCTTGTAATCAAGGGTTCGATACCCGTACAAGTGGTTCTTGAAACTGCAGGTCCAGTCCCGATTAGCCTTACTGTGCATAAAATGGACTTAAACAAAAAAAAACGCCAACTCAATCAATTAATCAGTACTTCCACTAGATATCAAAAACACGCAACTCTCCTCTATTTTTCATGTCTTCCTCTAACAATTTAACACATTTATTTTTTTGAAATATGCCCCGCACACATATTTCCTACCTACCAACAACAGCATACGGAAGAAAAAAGATATTCCAGCTACCAAGATGCATGCTTCAAATATATAAAAGCAGAGAGAGACATGAAACACCTTCTATATTCTCTCTCTTTTTGCATGTTTTGTGAGTATATTTTCTTCCGCAAAAGCATTGCCATACTTATAAATCAAAACCAACTCATGCGAGCTAAGAAACAAAGTTACTTACTTTTAGAAATTCTGCGGAAATGCTCTTCACTAACGTTGAAAATGAAACAGAACTTTATACACCAGCGCTTTAAGTTTTATACGGTTTTCTAATAACGTCAAAAATAATATGTTAGCCAACGCAACGTGGACCAATAGAAATCCAAGAACCAAATTCTCTAGAACATTCTCCCCCCTACATTTCAGTCACATGCACTTCGCAACTATGCTTGGTGGCAGAGAAAAAATACAATGAATTTTCCGGTTATTTATTTCATAGTCCCTGACCCCGTCTCTGCACCCACGAGAGCGGACGTTACTTCGTGTTTTCATTTCGCCGGCTCTACCACCAAGCATAGTTGCGAAATGCATATGGTGATTTCTGGTTATTTGTATAGAAACGGAGCAACGTATTTCCTGTCACCGGAAAACCCATTTCCGTCCTAGTCAGATAACGAAATTGTCAGGAAAAAAAAGAGATGTACGGTTGACTACGTATTTGTTGAATTCGTGTCGTTGTGTCAACGTTGATAGCATATATAGAGAGAAGGAACGAAATTGTCGTTTTTTTTAGATATCTACAGGCAAAAGCGTAATATTTTTTTTAAATATAATATGACAGTCGCTTTTCGATACCGAAAAACTAAATACAATAAGTATATATATATTTACAATATTAATGTTTATTTAACAATATCTACCTACGAATTTGCCTCGAACGAAAACATGTCATAGAAAAACATTTTTCCAGCCGTAAATTCAAAAATTTTGGCCCCGCGCGTGCGTGTGTGCGTGTGTGTGTGTGTGTGTGTGTGTGTGTGTGTGGCACATCGTTCCCCCGAGAGAGAGAGGTTTACAAAGGTCACGATATACAAACATTGGCCCCCGGGAGTTGGAAAATTACGATATGGCACATTCGCTCATTACTGTTCCCAGCTATAAGTTTTTCTCTCTCTCTAGCCCTTGCCAACTAAAAAAAAAGTGTAGGTAGGAGTTGGCAGCACTGCGAGAAAATAGAGATCATGCCTTACAAGAAAAAAACCATTAAGGCGATTTTTATTTGATGACGTTGAACCCGTGTAGTGTTCCCATCCATCCATCTCTCTCTTTTACGGCAGTGCCGACTCTCCTTGCCCTGTATATGTAGGTTGGCAAAAATTGCTTTATGCACTGTAAAGCAAACCTCAAGCAAAATTGCCAGCCCCTTGCTTTAGGTTAGGTTAGACAAAAAAAAGCTGTAGGTAGGCTGTCGGTTGTTTAACTCTTCCCTCTCTCTCTTCTCTCTCTTTTTTTGTAAAAGGTTATGGCAAAAATACCAGTAGGTTGGCAACCTTGCTTTATGCACTGTAAGGCAAGCCTCAAGCAAGGTTGCCAGCTTCTTGCTTTATGCACTGTAAGGCAAGTCTCAAGCAAGATTGCCAGCTCCTTGCTTTAGGCTAGGTTAGACCAAAAAAAACCTTGGTGATTTTTTCGAGTGAGGAGTTGGCAACACTGCGAGAAATAGGGCTTATGCCTTACAAGAGCCTCAAGCAAGGTTGCCAGCTCCTTGCTTTAGGTTATCTTAGACCAAGAAAAACCTTGGTGATTTTTTTCGAGTGAGGAGTTGGCAACACTGCGAGCCCCACCGAGCCCCATTTTCTGACGTTGAACCCGGCCACCTGCACTACTCAAGTACCTTTACAATTTTATACATATCAATGTGTACTGAAGCCCGCATCTGGTACTTATTATGAGTTTGATGCTACAAATTCATTCTCCAGTATACAATATGACATGCCGGATTTTGTGGTGGTATTGTTTCAGAATGGAAGACACAATAATCAGGAAAAAAATTCAAGTAGATTTGATAACTGCAACATCAAGAACATATATCTTAAAAATGGCAGAAATGAGGTATTTCCTAGAGAAAATTATAATTTAGACATTTCCAAGGATGATTTCCTTAAATTATATGAAGCATTTACAGCATACAAAAGGGTCACTACTGGCAATACTGACATGTATTACACACCAGATGAATTCAAAACACAGAGACCCATGTTTGTCATCAATGCTTCAAAAAGGAAACAAGTTGTGGTGAATGACAGGACAAACATTAAAATTATCTGTGAATTCCATGAGGCATTACCTGATGACACCATATGTAGTGTTATTCTCATAGGAGAAAAATCATATGTTTATGATGTAAGAAATGAGAGAGTCACAGAACAATTCTAGAAAAATTATATTATCTTAATACTAGATATACAAGTTGAGCCTGGTGCCCAATTGAACTTAAACCGGAAGTAAATATGTGTGTGTGTGTGTGTGTGTGGGTGTATGTGTTTGTGGGTGTATGTGTGTTAATACGTTTGGCGTAGTTTTAGGTGTGGACAAAAAAAATCAAAAGGGGCAAATTTTTGACAGGATTATGGACAACAATCTCACAGAAGTGCCTTTTATAAGTGTAGGCAAATCAATCTGAGGGGGCTCATCATTTCACGGGAACTTCCCGAGGGCATTTTCACAAAAATCTTGGATTAGGCAGGGTTCCACACTTGAGCAAAAAGCTCATATGGGCATGTTGAGCCTGTTTTAAGTGTAGCCAAATCTGCATGAGGGGGGTTCATCCTTTCCGGTCCTGGTTCTATCATCAATTACACTACTCTGATCACAAAATGAACTTAAATAGAAATTTGCCTACCTACGTTGCGTAGCGGTTATTGTGGCGGGCTCTGGCGCCACGGACGGGTCCCGAGTTTGAATCCCACCCAGGACACGTCTGTTTATTGTGAGTGTTCGTTCATCAATTTCATCACATCATCACTCACCTCAACGTCGCGATTAGCCCAAATTGGCAGAAAAGCGATGTAAAATAAACCAACTCAATCAATTAACTGATTAGATTATTAATGCTCCAATGAAAAAAGGTGTGTACAGGTTCCTTGGATACTGTCTAGTAGGGAAGTACTTAAACAAAGATTTACAAACAACCTTACGAAGATAATAAAGTGGATAAGCAGGATATAGCTGTAGGAAAATGCGATTTTTTTTATATTGAATTACGACAGTACAAAGAAAGTGATGAGAAAATCGTGTGTTGTCAAACTGAGTATGTTTGATATTTCGTAAAGTGTGAAGCTACCCCCCAATATTTGTTAAAAGGTGAAGCTAACCCGTATATTTGGTAAAAGGTGAAGCTAACCCCAGCACATTGCAACATCCCATGAAGGCACATGGAGTATGTGGAAGTAAGGTCCCACATGTTCACCTCAACGTCGCGATTAGCCAAACGTGGCAGAAAACCGACGACAAATAACGAAAATCAAATCAAAATTAAACGCAACTGGTCCTCGTATCCTCACTGAGGTTAACCTAACACCACAAGGAGTATACCGTGAACAGCAACAGCAACAGCTGCAGTGGAATCCTGCAGCGCATCAGGAACATTTGGCATCAGCTGGAGAGAATAGCGCTATGCAATATTTAGAAACAAATATTTATTATCTTCCTGCGAGACGCAACAGCCAAAACCTAGCCCTTCTCCCCTAAGAGCGAATGAAGATTTCGCTGAGTGTTGTTTTCCAGAGCGCATAGAATATTCTAAGGGCTCCGAGAGCCATAAAACGTCTTTGTGAAATTGAACCTGTTTATATATAGCCTGTGAAAGCTCCTTATCTGGACCTTCCAAGGGCTTAAGCCTGCGAGAGGAGGCGAATGCCTAATGAAAACAAGTTTCACTGCTTTCAGCATCGATTGGTGAAGATTAATTGGGGAGAGAGGCTGCTGTCTGGGGGGACAGAGTCCCCCTTTTCCCCCTGTCTTGCTTGTTACCAAGGAATTGTGAAGTGTGGTGGTTTTGAAAGCCCAGTTGTATTCATTGGAGATTTTAAGATCTGATTTTTCCATTCACCTTTGCTTCAACGAAGTGTTTTCTTTTGTAGTATGGACGCCGTTAGTGACGAATGACGTGAGATCTGACGTTGTAAGGTGCCTCAGTTGCTTACGTCCACTCGTGCTAAGATAGGCCAGCCCAATCAGGGCTGGAGCTACAGTCCAAGTCGGATTCTAACCACTCTGAATTATGCCTGCACGAGGAATCGAACCAGAGATCTCTTGATTATAACGCGTCAGGGATAACACTACGCCAATGGGGAGGTCAATTAAGGAGTTTCGTACTTGCTGAAAAAATATACACGATTCCTGGACCAAAGAATAAATGTGCTGAAATTCGAAATGAATGAATAAATAAAAAAAGCAAGAAAAAAAGGATACTCCGAAAATCAATTCCGTCAAGTGTTTGGTATCGATAATATTAAAGTGCAATCGATTTCGCTCAAATGCATAACAAACCGTACGTTATTCATTTATTGTAAAAAATCAATTCAATGTATCTTGATTTACAATATTTAAAAACACTTCTAAATTAGCGAGAATAGGTCTATGGTTCACGTTCTTGAAACATGTTGGCCGATTTTGCTCAAATGCAATACCAGACCAGCCGTAAAATGTATCTAGCTGCTGTAATGATTTCACCCCGCAAAGCTCAAACTTACCGCATTTATGATGGTCAAAGCATTTCTTTTCAAATGTTTACTTCCAAATGATATTCCGCGCGATCCATGTTTCCTTGTCTCTATCCTTAACATCTATAAATGTGGTTTTGACAAAATTTCGAAACGATCCACACACTTTGGACCGCTCGCAAGGTATGGAAGATGTGTTGATATCTTTCCCAAAACTTCAGTTTACTACCTATATTTTTACTACAGTTATCAACATATCAAAATTAGAATATAAACACTTTTCATAATAATAAATGTAATCCCGCACAATAATAATGAATTTCCTCTTATTTCTGTTCTAAAAACAACATAACTGGTCGTAATTCCAAGAGCAACAGCTACAAAGAATAGTTTCTAGATTAGAAAATCTTTTGGAAGTAAACAATGTTTCAACGTGAACAAACTACGTTAGGTTAATAAAGTTATACGTCATCACTAGTAGGCCAAGCGTAGAAATGACATAAGGAATTAATTACATAAATAATTCTGAAGAGTGAGGGCGCCACAAAGTGTCACAATTTAATCGAGTTGATCTGAAATTAGACGTTTTCAATTTTTTTGCAGTTTTTTCTGCATAAACCTAAAGATCTGTGTTGAACTGCTCCATGACTTGATACAGTTGTATAGTTTATTCTGTTCTTTTCTTTTGATTTTGACATGCATTTATACCATAACAGAAAGTTTGAAAGATATTATTTCCATATTTAAATGCGGTGTGAAGAAATGCGCTGTTTACACGTTACCTGCACATGTTTGTATTCACCGGATATGGTGACTGGTAAGCACTATGGAAACGTAGCCGGTTTAGCGCTCCTGACCTGTTCCTAGACATCCTAAGATGTAATTAAACCAATTTGGGAAAATTACGACTCGGGTACTACGTGCGAGCAACGTAAACTCCACCTTTCCTCCAGGCGGAATGAGATAAGAACGTGATCGTCCGCAATGAAATATGACAAACTCTACTCCTCTCCTTGCTAGCCATGTTACCTAAATTTGATCTCAGTGTCGCAGCACGTGTGAAAATATAACGCTGAATGCTTTAAGGTGCAAGGTCTGAGTTTCACCTTCAAATGGTATTTGCGAATTGGATTCTGGTTTTGTTGTTTGTAAATTGTTTCGGAATCAGAACTCAAATTGTGTCAAGAAACTCCAAAGTTGCATAAATATGTCACCAAGGTCATTGTGAGGTGTATTCACGCCACTGGAAGATACTCTTGCTTCTATCGCATTAAACAAGAGCACTTTCTGCCTATCTCCGTGGTGGAGTGGTTAACACAGCGCACCATGACGCCAGGGGTCCCACGTTCGAACCCTGTATGACCATGGTTGCTCTTTGTGAGTGTCCCTTCATCAATTTTATCATCACTTATCTTCTTATTCGCGATTAGCGGTAACTTACAGAAAAGCGAATTAAAATAAATCAATCGTTCAAAGCAAAAGGACTCAGCAAAGGTACTCTGAGTTTCCTCACGGAGTGGAAACAACAGGAAATTCTCTTTAATCTTAAACTTGTTTCACTTCCTTAAACTGGAAGAGATGAAAGATGACCATTCTTAAGCATTCACCTCAATCATAATCACCAAAGAGGCATTACGATTAGCTTCCTTGTAATTTTAACATGAAACGCGAAATATTCCATTAAAATTAATTCTATTTCATTCACATGTCACCAAAATCTAAGTGTCACTGTTTCATATTACCATGAAGTTGACAACCTAACTCTTTCTTCTTACATGTCCGCCAGGCTGGAATATACAGGTAGGTCCATTCTCTTGATCCAACGAATATAAAATATGACGTCACGAGGAGTAGGTTATAACGCAATTATAAATCATTAACCAAAATAGTTTAACTAACTTATTTTCTTATTCTAAATAATACTGTCTGTGAGACTTTTAAAGAAGTGATAAACGTCGAAAAAATCAATTTACCAAGAACATGATGCTCAAGGCCATTACAACAGTATCTATGAATTTCAACAAATCGTCATTCATTATAGTCGATTCGATTGTTCTTAAATTTCAGAAGAGTTGCACAAAATACTGTGAAAAAGTAAAGGGTTTAAATTGCATATCAGCCCCCTTGGCGCAATGGTCAGAATAATGTGCTACGAAGCCAAATCGAACCTATGTAACGTATTGTTTGAGTCCTATCATGTATTTCGACAGTTCATCCTCATCTTCGCCACTAACCCAAGAAATTTAAAAGCGACGTAAAATAAACGAACAAGTTTGAAAGTTTTTCGATTCGTCAAAAATCTAGCATGAAAATTCATTACTTAGTAAGAAAACAAATCAGCGAAAATATTGAAAGATTTTGCATTTAATATACTTAGCGTCGCTTCTGTTCCAAGTTTTGACTAATCGCAACGATGAGGATGAGTGATGAGCAGATTGAATTGATGATGGTACCATATGTGTGCGTAGGGAGGTGCCAGGGGTGCATGGGCACCACTTATTATGTTCTCTAAAAATACAAAAATGTGGAAATTAAGATTTACATTATGAAAACAAGGAATTTCGTTTCATGTGAGATGTCCCACACTCTCTCTTTCTCACTCCAAAATAATGCGGTATTGTACACCATAATAATTAAAATCAGAAATCACGTAGTGAAGATGTTTCTTTCATTTTATATATCGCACAGAGCTTCTCCACAAACCGGCCCACAGTTATTCCTCTCCTGAGCACAGCCTCGATTGTAAATTCAACCTTCAACTCACACGACTTATTTATTCACATTTAGACATAAGAAGATAGCAATAGCAATCAAAACCGCACCCACAAGAAGAAGAAACACAAACCGATTAATGGAGGACCTGTGTGCATTTTACAAACTGATTATTAATTACTGGAAGTTGTTTAAGTTGGGCAAAGATTTGTTTTGATGATTTACTATGAACGACTGAAGTTCCAAGTGAATATTGACTGATTGATTTGCTGTTTTAAGTTCAC
The DNA here is from genome assembly GCF_977018435.1 of Lepisma saccharinum. Lineage (NCBI taxonomy): Eukaryota > Metazoa > Arthropoda > Insecta > Zygentoma > Lepismatidae > Lepisma > Lepisma saccharinum. Next base: position 89,788,638 of record NC_139232.1, on the reverse strand, counting down.
GTTATGCACATTAAGGCTAATCGGGACTGGACCTACAGTTTAAAGTGGAATCCGAACCACTATGAGCCTCCACCGGGTATCGAACCCGGGATTCCTTCAATACAAGGCGAGGACGCTACCACTGCGCCATCTGGGAGGCTTAATACAACAGTCTGAAAATTTGTATATTTTATACATATTTTAGCCACTGTCGGTGGTGTTAGGATATAATCATTAGTAGTGGTATTGATGATATTATAAACTCACGAAAGGAAGAGCCCCCTCTCAAGCAGATTTGCTACACTTAAAACAAGCTCAACATGGCCATATGAGCTTTTTGCTCTAGTGTGGAACCCTGCCTAATCCAAGATTTTTGTAAAAATGCCCTCGGGAATTTTTCAGAAAAGAAGAGCTCCCTCAGATTGATTTGTCTATACTTAAAACTATGGCAAGTTCTCTTATCATCTTATTGTTTATAGTATGTTTTTCTGTCAAAATCCCAGGAATCTTGAATTGATATTTATTGTGTTCTGAGACCCAGTAGAGTGTGGTGCATGGTTTTTATTGCCTTGTAATCAGGAGGCTCGGGTTTAAGTCCTCATAAAATGTGAAGCCTCCCCTGATGGCAAAATGTTAATATTGTTGTCTTGTAAACAAGGGGCTCCGGGTTCGAGTCCTGATAGATTGAAATATGTGTGGCAAAATAATATTTCCATACGTGAGATTTTGAGAATAATTACTGCTAGTTGATATACAACTCCCAGATCTGAAAACCCCCTCCCTCCTCTGCTCAGACAGATTCGGCCATGTGTGTAAAAGCTATATCTGTGTGATTGTTGTTTATAAATTTGTCAAAAATATGGCTTTTTTGATATTGTTTTTGGCAATATTTCTATGCTCTATAACTTACAGATCTAATTTAATATACAAATTTGAGCTGTTGCCTGCTTTTTTCCAATCTCTGATCAATTCCATTGCTTGGTGTAAGCAATTATAGCTCGGAAATGCATGAATTGATATTAATCTATCAAAAGACTAATGTTTTGCCTCCATGCCTTGCCGGCACGCAAGAGATAAAATCTACACGCTAGAAGGGAGCATTAATGATTTTTCTGTACGATTCACTGAAGGGGCCATTAATTTTTCTGTGCGACAGGGGAAAAAGTGTAACATGTCTGCAACATGTAAAAGTGTAACAAAGATTATTGAGATAAAAATACATATTTTCACACAGTGGCAATGAACTGCCCCCCTTCATGCTGAAAGCAATTCTATTCTGATAATATAAGCCAAGGCAAAGACTTAGAGAATAATTCATTGTACAGACAAAATCCAATTTTATCTGTATTAGCTTCTGGGTTCTGAGACCCAGTAAAATGTGGGCATATTCCATTTGGAGACGTGTTAATATTGTGGCATTGTAATCAGGGGCTTTGGGTTTGAGTCCTGATATAAGATTGAAATATATACAACTGCCCACACATAAGATATTCACTGCTAGCTGATAATACAGTTGAGGTTTCAAAGCTGGTAGAGTGTCTGGGGCCTCTCTGACAGCAAAGTGTTGGTATTATTGCTTTGTAATCAAGGGGCTTTTGTGTTTGAATCGGGCCTCTAGAATTGCTCTGTGACCCTCTCATTTCTTACATCATAAACATATGATTTTTCACCTATGAGAATAACACTACATATGGTGTCATCAGGTAATGCCTCATGGAATTCACAGATAATTTTAATGTTTGTCCTGTCATTCACCACAACTTGTTTTCTTTTTGAAGTGTTGATTACAAACATGGGTCTCTGTGTTTTGAATTCATCTGGTGTGTAATACATGTCAGTACTGCCAGTAGTGACCCTTTTGAAAGCCGAAAATGCCTCATATAATTTGAGGAAATCATCCTTGGACATGTCTAAATTATAATTTTCTCTAGGAAATACCTCATTTCTGCCATTTTTAAGATATATGTTCTTGATGTTGCAGTTATCAAATTTACTTGAATTTTTTTCCTGATTGTTGTGTCTTCCAGTCTGAAACAGAACCACCACAAAATCAGGCATGTCGTATTGTATGCTGGAGAATGAATTTGTAGCATCAAACTCATAATATGTGCCAGATGCGGGCTTCTGTACAGATTGATATGTGTAAAATTGCAGAGGAATCTGTGGATTTTTTATTATATCAGCTTTGTATTTAAGAGCATAACTGGCCTCATATTCAACAACTGGGATTCTTAGCTCCATAGTCTGAATAATGCATTTGCCTGCATCTGGTAAGGTATTAGGCAGAGCTTCCCCTGTAGAGTTTAATGTGCTGTACCTCATCAAAGCATTATTATCATTTGCAGCTCTTCTAAATGTGATTCTTAACCCGCCCTTCCACATAATATCTTTGTAATCCGAGAAGAATCCTGGCAACAGGCGCATGGGGAACAGCACTGTATGATTTTTAGATAATATCTTATCACCAGCCTCAAATCCACCGATTTTGTAGTAAGAAGCTTCGGTTTTAGATAATTTTAGAGTGGCCAAAGCTGTGGAGGTAATGCCGGGATAATCCACTCTGTTTATAACAACGCCAAGCTTTCTGATCTCAATTTCAGAGAACAGATGCGGCACAAAATTGTCTACCAATCTTATATTTGAATTTGCCGGATAATCTGTTCCATCGAGCTTTACAACATCAAATTTGATGTATAGATCTGCTCTGTGGGGGTGTATAAAGCCATCCCCTACATCAAGATCAACCTCAATCTCTGTGTTGGGTTGATTTAAATTTGCAAATGTCCTCCTGTTTGGGGGGAATGATTGTAGCTCATAACTCTCAATATTTTCCATTGTATGTATTTTTATTTAAATGTTAATCTCTATGATAGCAGTTGTTGTGGCTCCAGCAAAATCAACTAATTCTTCTTTTTCATTAGTGACCATCAATTCAATATAATCTATTCTATTATGGCACACAGGAAAATATAATGTTGGGGATGGATTGTAGATGATTGGTTCCATAAATTCGGAATTAGGTTTGAATGTTGCAATGATGCCAGTTTGTTTGTGAGTGCCTATGCCATTTGATTTTGTGATCATACCCTCAGCCACATTACAGTGAATATTCAGAGTCTCTATGGCTAAGAATTTAGGTATATTCATAGCAGTGTGTTTTATAGCTGCTTCAAGTTTTGTGTTGTTCTCAAATCCTAACAGCTCTCCTATAGTACCCAGATCCACTGTTTCTGTAGCAGATACAATCTCTACTCTGTGAGTGACAGAATTTTGACTTAACACTATACCTCTGGGTAATTGAGCATTTAGAGTGGACAGATTATATTGCCCTGGAGTGATGACAATTTTTTGATCCCCTACTGCAATTTTGTTGTTGTGGTGTGTAATATTAGGGATCAGGTACATGCCGTAAAATGCTCTGAGAGCTATTGTTTTGGGATACACTATATCATCATGCAATTTGAGTTTCAATATTGAATTTTGGCTGGTGAGATGGAATACCCCCATGATGTTTTAAATACCACAAGGCTTTTTGAAAATTTTCAATTGATGGTTTATTTATTTGAGACATATATCTGAGAACAGATAAACACAAATGTCCGCAATTAACATCTTTGAAGTTTTGAACACGGGCATTATTGTAATAAAGATTAGCCGATTTTAGATATTTTACTAAATTTTCAGGTGGAACACCTCCAAATGAATCAAACACAAATGCCTCATCTTTTAAATATTTAAGATAACAGATCCAGTGAGTGCCCTGATTTTTGTACTCATCCAAATTAACAATGCCACACTCTTTGTTGAGTGGTTGTTCTGGTAAAGAATCAGACATGTACACACCTCTAAAATTTTTGATGCCCAGTGGCTTGATTAAAGCTTCAATATCTTGGTTTGTAAGCGGCTCTTGTTTTTTTTAAACTTATTCATGGCTCTCTTAACACCTTTGCCTTGTTTCTCTATGGCCAGGTTATGGCGCCTCTGCTCATCTAATTCTGCCCTATTTTTCTTGGCATCTATTACTGTTTTTGCTATGGCAGCTGATCCCCCAGCCAAGCTCCCAACAGCCCCGAGAGCAGCTAAGATGGCAGGGATAGTAAATATGAAACCCCCCACATGTGATTTTTTTCTTGATTGCTGTATTTTTTTTAATTGGGGGGTACTAAGCAACAATTTTATACCATGGCCCTTTGCAATACATGATTTTTTTTTCTTGCGCTGCTTTTTGGTCAAAAGGCTATCAATAGGCCCAAGAGATTTGAGACCTGCATAAGGTATTTGATACATAACACCCTTGGCCTTCATTGTAGGTTTATTATATACATATTCACAACCCCCACCCCAGTTTTTGTTTGGTGTTCATAGCTATGGTGGTTCCCAATGCTGCTATTTTTTCACTCAAAGAAGCATCTTTGCTTACAAATCTACCAAATGCAGCCTCTTCTAATTTCTTGTCTGCAACATGTCTCTTGTCAAGATCAGAATGTGTGTTGTATGCTATGTCATGGTCTCTACAAGCAGCATCTAGGGGATTAACACCAGGATCACCTCTGTTTAATCTATGATCCAGTTTTGTGCCTGGACCACAATACTGATAGCCTGGAATGTGTAGTTCAAATGGCAGCTTGTTTATAATGTCATTAACCAAGCCCCGGCCCACAGAAATATTCCAAAATTTAGGGGGTAGAGTATTAATAATTTTTATGAGATATCCAATCCCCTTAGTGTCATTCACTATAAAATTAGACAATTTTGTGCTTATCATGTCCATAATTCCAACCTTTTCATTGTAAAAATTGTGGTTGCCAGCATTTTCCTCCCCAGCTATCACCAGCAACCTATCTACAAGTTTCCTGACATCATCAACCCACACAAATTCTTTAGGCAGGGTGTTGTATTGTTTGATTCCACTGCCAGTCTTGATCTGTGACCATATGGGCTTGATTAAATTATTGTATTTTGCTCCACTGCTCGACTTGACTCTTTTTTGTGTGGGATCATTGTTCTGGTATAGAGCATCTGATTTTATTAATATTTCTTTGTAATAATCATAATCTTGATCTGTATAGCTGCCAGGCCTTTTCCGAGTCATCAATTCCCACAATCCAGGTGTGCCGGGGTACTTAACAAAAGCACCTTTTTCTCCGAGACGAGATTCTGAATAAACAATGAGACCATCTCCCATAAATGTTACTCTGAAATTGCCAATTCTATGTATGATGCTACCATCAAGCTCTGTGTCAGCATATAAGCCAAACTCCTCATCTTTATTGTCTTTAGGTGTGGTTAAATATTTTTGAGCAAGAAGACCCAATTCAATAGGATCCTGAGTAGCTTCAATTCTTCTAGGAGCAATAGGACTAGGTGTATGAATACTGGAAAGTGGGGTGAATGGATAATCTAATATGTTCCTTGCAGCTACAGGCACAAGCTCTGTGATCAAATTTTGATTTTGCTCTGTAACAGTTTTGATATTCTTACCTAAATTATTAATAGCATCAATTACAGGCTGTTCTGTTTGTTTGTGTTTTTCATAAATTCCCCGGTTCTCTGATTTCCATCCCTTAAATCTTTTTACAAGATAATCTCTTAATTTAAGATCATCAATGATTGGCCTTTTCATGGTTATTTATTTATGTTTCAATGTCTAGAAAATTGTTGATTTTATTTCTGTATTTGCCACTACTGGGTTTTCTTGTCATATCAATTGTGACAAACCCATAACTGTCCTGGTTCCAGCACCTACTGCAAAACTTGGAAAAATCATTGTAGCTCAAGTCCCCACCTACATATTCATCATGTATGTGTTTGAGGTTGGTATGATCTTGATGAAACACACATATAAAATTGCTGTTGTCTCGGATCAGGTGCTTCGGTATTTTAGAAAAAGTCTGTGCCAGGTAGAAGCAATCAATGTTTTTGTGTCGGCCCTGTGTAAAGAAATTTCTAACCTTGTTTTGATTATCCAATATAATGTCATCAAACACAACAACAGAATTATCGAGACATTCATGAAGTGGCTTAACATCTGGTTCAAAAGTGGCAATATCCAATCCATCATATAGCTTCATCAGCTGCTGATATTTTAATTGTTCCAAGCTCTTAGAAAAAACATACAAGTGCCTGTTTTTCCAGTCTAACCAGTTGGGCGCCAATAAAAAATTATCAACCATTAGTGTAGTTTTACCACAAGCAGATGGCCCGACAATAAGACAATTAATATTATCAGGTAGCAATTTGCCATTTCTTTTATTCTGCTGTTCAGGTTCTGGCAGCCTTTTTTATAACATCCCAGGTGCTCATATTATTATTTTGTTTGCGTCGATCCAGCTGTGTTCGGGATGACCCAGCCATTTGACAAATAACTTGTTGCCTTTTCTGCGGATGACTTTTTCTATGAGATATGTGTCAGGCTGTTTAGTTTTGCTGAGTTCTTCTTCATAGAATCTGCCTTTGAGAATTTCTCCTCGGTGATCCTTTATTATATATGTGTTAAGGGTCCCGGGTTTAACTTGAACCACTGTAAATAATTCAGTACTCCAGTTTCCTGTAAAGCCTCTTTTGAATAAGTGCTTATATTTGCTGATTCTTACTTGATCACCCACCCTGTATTTGGCCCTTCTTGTTGTTGGCTGGTATCTAGGATAATAAACAGTGCTGATCAATTTTTGCTCATCAGATGAAGTTACTTCAGAGGGTTTCATGTTGATTGTGGAATGGACCGAGTTGTTATATTTATGTAGAAGTTCTGGAAGAATATTAATCCATTTATAATTACCTTGGAGTGTAAATTGTTTATACATAAGATTTTTTAAGGTTCTGTTGAATCTCTCTACAATTGAGGCTTTGAGGTCACTGTAACTCGAGTAATGTTTTATTGCCTGGCTTTTAATAAATTGTTGAAACACAGAATTATAAAATTCTTTGCCATTATCTGTTTGCAAATAGCGCGGTGATCTTCCACTCTGATTGATGATTGTCCTGATGGCTTCTGTAACACATGTTCCAGTCTTGGATTTGAGTGGCACAGCCCAGGCAAATTTTGAAAATGTGTCTATTACAGTGAGTAGATACTTGTAGCCCTTGTTGATTTTGTCTAAGTTTTTCAACTGTCCAGTTGACAACTCAATCAAGTCGCTTTGCCATAAATCATCTATGCCCTTTGTGACTACTGGGAGTCTCTTAAAATTATGTCGGGCCTGTCTGTGTAATTCATCAACAACTAGACATAATATGAAAACAAGAATATTGCAACTATAGGGTGTTCAGCAGCTGATACTACAGGATTTTCTAAATATAATTTGTCTCCAATATGTATTTTAAATTCCAAAGTGCCATCATCTTCAGTATAGGCTGTTTCTAATGTATTGGGGTCTGTAAAATCCTCTAACTCTACACTGGTGATTTTCACTTTGTTCTCAGCATTTGTTATTGATAAGGTGGGGTAGTGGTGTGCCTGTGGTTGAAGCCAATATTTGATCTTGATTGGTCTCAATGTGCCCCCAACAAAAAACTGGTAATAAAATTGTGCAGGGGACAGCATATATATTTTGCCACCTGGTGTAAATGGTGAATCATATTCTTTGTTGGGGATGCTGTACAATTCAAGAATTACTGTATGTTTTGGATTCTCGATTATGCCTGTTATTTCTTTTTCTGCTGTAAGCAATCTGCTTGTTACAGATTCAAGGTGCTCATTGATGGTCCTAACAACATCATCATGGCCTGGCTTGATTTTTATGTCCACAATAAGTTTCTTGTATTGTTGCACAATCTCTTGAAGCTGGGTGGCAAAAACAGACAGAGCATTTGCTTGATTGGATTCCATGGTCCCTAGCTGTTGCTTGATATTAGCTACAATTTGTTGCAAATTTTCAACAACTGCCAATTTTGAATTTTGAGCAGTAAGATCATCGACCTGTCTTCTGATATCCTCAAACAGGGCATGCAGTTCATTAATATGTTGATTGGTTGGAAGAGTGGCCACTGTCTGAGTGAGATGTTTGATCTCTGTCTGGATATTCTTGATATCTTCTGATTTCAATATCCTATTCACAGCTCTCTTAATATTTTTAAGTTCCTGTGATGTAGGAAGATTTGATACTGTATTTTGCAAAAATTCAAGTGCCAATTTTACATTGTTTAATTCAGAAGCATCAGCCACATTTTGCATGGCATTTTGGAGCAGGGCTATATCTGCCTGAGTGGGTGTTGATTGTTGTAAAATTTCAAGCTTTGTTTGGATATCATCTATCAAGTGATGAAAATGAGATAGCTCAGATTCAGTGTTGAGGTTTTCAAGCTTTGTGATTTGTTGCTGGACACTGACAAGGGTGTCTACAATCCCAGGCAATCGGGATTCTAGTACATTTGCCAAATCATTTTGCACTGCTGCTATTGTACCTTCAAGATGGGTTATGGTACTTTGAATTTTTCCAAAATCTTCATATGTTTCAAGTTGCAGCTTAATATTTGCAACACTCCGAGTTATTGCATTCAAAGCATCAGAAGATGGCAAATTGTTCATAAAATTTTCAAGTGTCTCAATTTTTTCTTTAACCTCGGCTATGGCATTGTGCAAGGGATCCAGATTAGGTATTTGGAGTGATTGAATCTGTTCTTTTAGAGTGGAAATCACTAGATCAAAATCTTCTTGTGATTTTATGCTTTTGACAATTGTTTGGAGCTGTGTCTGGACATTATTTATCTGCTCTTCCAATTGTTGTTTCAATTGCTCAGAATTGGTGGCCTGGGTCTTAAATTTGGCTTGAAGAGCTGCTACAGCTTCTTCCAAACTTTGAAAATTATCCAATGTGGCCAGATCAGTATATTTCTGAAGCAGCACTTTGAGTTCTGAATCAATTTTAAGAAGAGGGTCCATGCATTGTGATTGTAAATTTGTAATTTCTAATTGAAGACTGGCATTCAGTGTGGTTTGTAAAGCTTGTAAATCACTTCTTAATTTCTTGACTCTGACATCAAGCATCAGAATCTCATCACTGTGATCTTCATGTCTTGTATGGCCAAATATATCATTAGGCATTTTTGTTTTAGTGGTTATTTATTATAGAGTATCTGATTCTTAATTCTATAAAAAAGGGTATAAGCTTGTCATAGGATCCAGGGACCTCAATATATAAGCAGTCACCAGCAGAAACAGTATATACAGTGCCAGAAATCATGTTTGAGTGCTTAATTCTATAAATATTTCTCCCTACTGAAATCTTGACATCACCCTCAGGGGTTGTAATAAATTGCAATTGCCCACCTACAGGTAATTGGTAATGATTTAAATTATTGTTAAATATGTACAATATTTTGCCTGTTTCATCATCAACATCTGTAAGTATGCTGTTCAGATGAATAATTAACAAGCCACTCAGTTTAGACAGCATATCAGGAGAGGGTTGTGGTGTTGGCAGCTCCATAATAGCCTGTTTTTTGAACCCAAATAAGTTCATAGGCATGTTTATTTATTTCAAATCATGCTCTGTAATTGGGCATTGATTACCATTTTTCAAATCACAATGACCCCATGGTAAAGTATGTATGCCACATGATAAAATGCATCTCTTGTCATCATGTGGGTCCAGGGCCACTTTTCTTACAATATTTGAAGTCAATAAGTGATCCACACTCTGAATTCTGGATTCTGATGTTTTGATTAAACTCTGGGATTTGATGCAATTTTTATAATCTTCAAATTCAAGATCTTTTTCAACAGTCACTCTGCCAATGCCCTTGGCCTTTTTGGCAGCAACACCACTACATGTTTTAAAACTGTACACCTTGGCACTTAACCCAGCAAATTCCACAATAACATCACCATGTGTCTCATCTTTTAACTTGCCAGGCACCTTTTTGTTGTGGTGGTGTTGAATTTTTGTATGTTCACTGGTATCAAAATATTGAAACAATTCAGACTGTAACATATCTTGATAAACATCTTCTGTTTGAATATCAAGAATAAAACTATCCGTATCCATGTACAATAATTTTACACGATCACCATAAAAAGCTTTCAGCACATCATAATACAATATTAACATATGTAATTTGGACAAATCCAATATTGCAGCCCCTACATAAATAGGTTTATCAAACTTAATCTTTGTTTTCTTCATGTTGAAAAGTGCCATGTGCTCATCATAAATTCTTCTATAATTGAAGTTGGGCTTTGCAACCAATTTTTTGCTCAGGCTGGGGTCAGTAATTATTTTAACATCGGTATGTTTTCTGACATTTTCAATAGTTTTGCCATACACAGAATTCACCATCAATTTAAACAAGCCCTTATCAAATTGGCTCTTTGCAGATGTTCGAAGCTCTGTATTTGTATCAATGTATGGTTTCAACCATTCTGAGTGCCTGAACCTTAAGACTTTGCCAACTTTGGTCACTTGAACACCATGTTTCATCAGGAACTGGAGGTTTTTGTAATATATGACATAACCCTGTTTCGGCTCCAGAGTCATCATGAGCTTCTTCTGTTTAGAGCCAGGTGAGCACTGAACCTCGGGAATTGGGGGCAGATCAGAAAATTTATTGTGTAAATTATCAGGAATTGTCAGATCAACCTCTATGAAGAGGCCATAGTCACTGTCATCAAAATCCTTAAGATCTTCAATCTTGAAATCTTCAACCCATTCAAGCCCTGCATATGGCAATTTATCCATCATGGCGTGACCATAGAGGCTGTTTGCATCTACATACACTATATAATTTGATGGCCGTGCTGGATCATAATCAGGCATATATTTGTTATTTGCTCTGGCATATCTCTGGGAACATTGCACCATCCCTCCTCTTATACATTTCTCCATAAACAGATACGTATCTTGATCGTGGATCAGATCCAAATGCATGTTAGTGTTCAAAAACGTTGCAGACCATGCTAGGCCCGGAGCACTGTAAAAATACATTGGATCCAGCTTATAATTTTGCATAGAAGATTTTCTGAATGCCTGAAGTATATCAGCTAAGAGGGTGACATCACGTTTTAAATATGCCATGTGATAATCACCAAATGTCTTGCATTTTAAATTGTTCCACATCAACTGAGCATGGTGATAATCTTCATCAGTGATTCCAGATCCTCTGATTTTGCTGTAAAACTCTTCTTGTGGTGGCAGAGAACACTCATCAAATTTAGAAAAATCTGTAACATAGTCATATGGATATACACCCTTCCGCCTAATTAATTTCAGGTCCTGATTTGGAAACAAGGCACGTGTGATTTTGAATTGATCATCAGGTAATTGATTTGCCAGTGTAGCCAGGCCAGCAGATAAAATTCTGTAAGAATCAAGAAATCTTATGTGAATAGGAATACCATCAACTTTAATTATCTTGCTAATAGATATATATTTCTCATCATTTTCAGCTAAAATATTTAAATTCTGCTTGTCAAACCCCTCGTACCTGACCAGATGATGGAAATCATAATTGGATGCTCCATGGCAAAATATGGGGACAAATTTTGGTCTCTTGATCTGAATATTGCAGCTATTACACAGGGCCATTAAGAATTTACCATCTGTATGAGAATGGTGATGAACCTTGATATTTGTATCTGAAAATTCAGAATCACATACCGGGCATTTTTCTGCATTGTTGAAATCTTCAATCTGCTTCTCTGTTAAAGGCAACATGGGTTTTGATTTTAATAAGATGTTAGATGCTATGTCACGGCACTCATTTTCTATTCTATGTGCAAATATTTTGATGGCATCTGGTCCCAAGTATAAGTGTGGCTTACTAGCTACACCATCCCGTATAACTGTATAACAAAAGCTGGAAGGTTCATGTAGCTGGTATGGTGTAATTGAAGATTCTTCAGAATCTGGATTGCAGAATGCAAGAGATTTGAGGTTTGATTCGAAATCACAGACAATATATGCGGGGTGTTCCAACAAGGCTTCAAACTTTTTGAATTTGCAATTTTCACTTGGATTGGGCATCACCATATGAACAGGTTTATGGTTCCCACAGTATTTCAGATGCTCAATTAATTTGTTTTTGGCAATTTCTGCATTTTCTTCCCGAACCCCCTTCACCATTTTTTGACCATCAAATACAGTTAAACATCTTCTGCACAACTTAAATATTCTATTAGTTTTGTCTAGTTGTGTTCTGACTAAAGCTTCAAGATTATGTATCAGAGTGTAATGATATGTACCACCCTTTTCAATTAAGAGCAGATCAATCGGAATTGCAGATTCATCATCAAGTGTACTGATTCTGAGAGGATCTATCAAGCAATTGCCAGTGGAACAAGTAAATACATTAATAGATAATTGTTTGCCATTGATGTGCCTGGCCTTTTTTTTCAAATTTATCAATATTCTGAACAAGCATTGGATATTCTAAACCCTCCATTGCATCGTCAAAATCATGTTCATGCTGTTTGTAATAACTTATTCTCTGAGGATTCCTTGAAACTGGATACAAAGCAGCTAATATACACCACAAAAAGCATTTCTGGTCGGTATTTTCAATATTGACCACGGCTCTTCTGTTTTTGATATTATCAGGTAATGGCAGATATGTAGATCCTTGCAATGGGCTGAATTCAGAAATATTAACATATAACTTGTGTGATGAACCGCATAGGCTCCATCCGGACTCTTTTGCCGCAAATTCAGAGTGTTTGATATTCAGTTGATCCATCAAACTGCTTATTATTTTGTCCGAATTTGCATTTTAATATACCGGTACAGTTTCTGTTATGTGGGGCTGTGTAAATTTTGTACCATTTGGTTTCTTATATTGTGCAAACAATTTAAGGGACAGTTTATAAGAGCCATTTTGTGCATTTAGAATTGCCTGCAGATCAGAATTTATACTGTTCAAAAAATTCTCAATGCCACATCTTGGCTCTGATACAAACCGATAATCCCTTAATTGGCCATTAAAACTGCTGTGGATAGGTTCATAGCGTGGCTGCTTTGCTGCTCTGGCATTAAGAGGTGCTTCATGCCTTCTTTCAGACCAGATGTAGATGGTTGCGGGGGCAATGCTGATGACTGTGCAGAGCAAGTATCTTTATGTGTATATGTGAAGTATTGCATGCTGTATTTTTTATGGCATTTGGGGCAAATTTTTGTGGGAGTTCTGTATTTGTCCGGGTTACAAATCTTTTGGTGTCTGGCCCAATTAGAGCTAAATATATTTTTATTGCACTGATTACAATATTTTTGATTCGGCATTTTTGCTGTTGTTTATTATATACAATTTCCTGGGTTTCAATTCAAAACTTTATACTGAATAAAAAATATCAGTTGGGTTCAGCTGTGTGCTTTGTGTGTGTGTATATGTGTGTAGGTGTGTAGGTGTGTATGTGTGTTAATATTTTTGGCTTTGGTATTTATATAAAATTTCCTGGGTTTTAAATCTAATCTCTATGCTTATTATGACAGGTTGTAAAGCCAATAGCCTACAAGTGGAAAAAGAGAATAAATATTCATTCACACTGACCCAGCACAAATACCTGCACAAACATGCAGGACATGGGACAAATATAAGCTTGACTCTAAATATGAGTGGATTACAACAAATATCAGATTTTATATTGTTCAATATGAATATTTAAACCAAACAGGCATGTAAGTATGAGAAGCACTGTATCAACACATCTGTTCTCCTCAGTCATTCTCACAATACTGGCTGATGCAATACTCGGGAATTTCTGTAAGTACTGGCGCTGAGGAGAAACATGCAAAACAAAAATCAATACTACCGTCTCGGGAATTGTACACACTGACACAGAGGGGGAAACATGCAAACATATAATATAAGAAATGAGAGTGTCACGGAGCAATTCTAGAGGGGCTCTGCATATTGCATTGTTTTAATATTAGATAAGCAAATTGAACCTGGTATCCAATTAAACTTAAACCAGAAGTAAATATGTGTGTGTATGTATGGGTTTTTGCTTAATTTCTGGTGTAGCCAAAAATATATCAATTTTTGACAAATTTATGGACGAAAATCTGGCTGATGCAACTTTTGTAAGTATGCGCAAATCAATCTGAGGGAGCTCTTCTTTTCTGAAAAATTCCCGAGGGCATTTTTACAAAATCCTTGGGTTAGGCAGGGTGCTACACTAGAGCAAAAAACTCATATGCTCATATTGAGCAAGTTTTAAGTATAGCAAATCTGCTTGAGGGGGTGCTCTTCCTTTCGTGAGTTTATAATATCATCAATACCACTACTATCATTAATGAACTATGTTTGCTAATTCAGATCATTGTAATTATTTAGGTAAAGGAAATCTGTAAAGGGCAGTCTTAAGCGTCAAACATGGCCTTGGACATTTCCAATACTAAAATAGCAAAGAAGAAATTATCTAAATTCTAATGGGTTCTATTGGGTTCCGTAACAGCACCGGAACATTTTTCTCGCACAATTAAAATTCTGTCTAAGTTACGTCTTGTTTCAATTGAATACTGAATTTGGACCGTATTTAAAATGATCCGGAAAATAGGTTCCTTGAACGAATTGAAATACATTTTCAAATAAAAAGTTCATTTACGGTCCAGAACCGATTTGTGCTTGCTGATATTTTGCCCTCGACCGGAATTGAATTTATTGAAAATTCCTGGTCCTTTAACAACCATGGTTATCAGATATCCGATTTCTCATGAAATGGATATTCCCAAAAACCATAAAGTTCTCCATGTCACTCACAAACTTCCAATTTCGATCCTTTGGTATTTATTTTTCTCTCCCGAAATTAATATTTTGGACAAATATTTATCCTAAATTTTTTCATTAATTAATTTATAGGGGTTACGGGACATGTTTGCAAATAAAAGTATTAGAATTACGTAGAGACATAAAAATCCTGCTGCAAATACATTCTACGACTATTGCATGACGTTTGAAACACTGCATATTAGGTTTCTCACTTGAGTGAGTGTAAGAGAAAGCTTTGTAACGACCTTCTCACATCGCCGTCAAGTTAAGCAACACACATAACGCCATGCAGGCTAGCGAGCATTTCAGGATCTAGGTGTCCCAATTTATTTGCCTGTTGGCTGTACATAGTGGTTCGGATTCCACTTTAAACTGTAGGACCAGTCCCGATTAGCCTTACTGTGCACAAAGTGAACTTAAAACACCAAATCAATCAATCAAGATGTTTAATACTGTTAAGGAAGTAAAATTAATCCCCAGTACACACTATTTAGATTAGATATTTGTAGAATTTGGGAGGCTTCAGCCCCTCCAATTCGTGCCTGGTGCGAGATATCACAGTCTTACGATTTTATGAGGAGGTGGCGGGAAGCGAGTCCAATATTGTTCGATTTTGTAGTTAAAGAAACTTTTGGAGCGCTGAATTTTATGTATCTTGTTAAAGCATGCGGGGACTAATCAACGAACTGACGAAGACACACACACATTCCAGGCTAGGATTCGAATCCGAAACTTAAGTGGTGTGAGTCTACCATTCACAAATCTAGGACACGAAAACCACAGCTTGGAGACGGGGGAGGGGGAGGGGCGCGTTGGAAGAGTTGGCTGAAAAGCAAAGGGTGATATTTCAAGTTATACACCTGTTCCCCCGTTCATTTGTTATAGCATAGTGACTGAAAGTGGGTATAAATATACGTGCAGTTTCTTAGTTTGTAAACTAATGTGGCTGCCTAAACTTACCATGATTGCGAGCCTGCTAGGTAAACAAGCGCGACATAACATTGGGGTGGTGACGACTTAAACGCAATGGTTCACCGTGCATTGATCGGATGCCAAACTCCCGTTTGTCATTTAATTGGCATTAATGTCATTGTTCCCGCTCGTTACGCTTTCTCTACGTACCGACAATTCACAAAAATTGATGTGCCAGGACTCAAGACAAGAACATTCGCTATGGCTTGCGAGAATATACCGTTGCGACCTTCATGAAACAAACAAAAAGAAACAAGTGCACCAGTGAATATTTTTATCGTCCACAAGGCACAACATTGTTTTCTATTGCACTCTATGTTCACAACGTTACTCACACACACAACTTGAACTACTGTGCAATTTTGACACCAAGCCAAAGCTCGGCAAACGTAATAAAAGTGTACTTGCAATTAAATTACATGGCAGTGTCCCGTGCTATGAAGTCATGCTGTTTTGGGTAAGTAGCTGAAAGGACAGCTTGTAGCATGTTCCCAAAGAACATGTTGAATGAGAATACTTTCACGTACATAACATGTACAAAAACTCTTTTGGGTTCTTCCCTGAATACCGAAAAGCTTTACACAAAAAGGTGCACCATGGCATTAACTTTCGTGAGGTAAAATCTATCGTAATACTTCAACTAATATGAAGGCAACACTATCGCCCTCTAATACGCAAAACAACAAGCTACTTCATTAAGTTACAAAAGACAGTTTGGGCGACAAAGCATAGTACAATCAGAAGCTGTTGCATTAGTACCACACACAGTAGGGTTTTGTCAACCCGGATGCTTAGCTGTATGACAGAAAGTTTTCTATTGAATACGTATACAATAGTGTGCACACTTACCTTGAACTCGTACGATGCTTCGAGAATAATTTGGCGTATTCATTGCAAAAGGAACAACGTCATTGAAATTTCCGTTCTTCTAGATGTGAATGCACTACTGTCACTTGAAAACTACATTAATAACAATCAAGGTATACACTTAATACACTGTAACGAACAAATTAACAAGATAAAAACAGTAATATCGAACGAATACACTCATTTTCGTCCCGGACGAAGCAAACCGGCGCCGATATTACAGAACAGCCAGCAGGTAGCACTGCAATCATTAACTGCTAAGAACCAGTTTCGATAGAGTACAGCAGTTCAAGACAAATGTAGCTTACCGGCACTTCTTGCGTAGCAACGATTACGTTGTGCTGGAAGTTATTTCTTTCTGATTGATAAAAATGCATTTGTAGACAACAATCAAAATGTAGTAGCAGACTTAGTAAATGTCTCTTCTTTATATAAGAAGAGATGCAGTATTAAAACATATGGTTGAAGTTCATAACTACTAGTTTATCAGTATTTTCTTGCAATGATAGACGTGCATACCGGGAGTCCCAGGTGTGAAAATACCATTAAAATAATGGAAATAATATCTGTGTTACAAAAAGTAAAAAATTTCGTTTCATTTGAACTGCCCTCTGTCTCTCTCACATACACAGACACAAATGCTTTTGATTGATTGATTTGCTTTATCTTTCTGAGCTTTTTGTGCCACGTTTGGCTAATTTGCGAAGATGGGGATAAGTAATATGATGAAATTGATAAATGGGCATTCACAAACATCCATGCCCAGGCCAGGATTCGAACCCGGGATCCCTGACACACACACATACTTTCTCTCTCCACAACAATGTGATATTGTTTGCTTCAACAATCAGTAATCACGTAGCAAAGATGTTGTTTATGACGTTATAAATCGCACATAGTTCCTCAACAAATCTTCCTCTCCCGAGCACAGCTTGGATTGACAATGCAATCTTCAACTGACAAAGCTTATTTGTAAATATATATCTATACATAACAAGGAGATTGCAATAGCGATCGAAACCAAACCCACAAGAAAAATAAACGCAAATTGATTTATGAAGAAGTTTTGTGCTGGTTAAATATCTGCAAATATTAATTTTGAGAAGTTTTGTGTCGAGTAAGGTGAAGAAATATTTGTCTTGACAATCTTTCTTGCAGTGAAACATTCAAAATTCAAGTGGATAATAATAAAATCTGAAAATTGATATTTTATTTTAATATTTTAGCCATTGTCAGTTGTATTGTGATTATCGACATTATTGTAACAAGCCTTTTTAATGGCATAGTATTTAACAAACGTTTATATTAAACTGCAGAGATATAGACTTGTACTGTACTATTACATTTATTAGAGTAGCTTTTCTGTACAAATATTGATTTTCAATTGTTTACTTCCATTATTTAAATACTATTGTAAATATCGTTACAGTGATAGAAAAACCTGTGCTAATGTCATAACCAGGAAAGAGATTTACATGAAGCAAAAATATGCTAAATATGTAAATACATATTTAGTATTGTCACCAAAATATGGAGTTAAATATGGACTTAAAATTGCAACCATTTACCTTTTCAGTAATATAAGACACTACACGCCCTACATAAAATACAGTATCCTTACATTGACAATAATTGTAAAATAACACAAAATGAGTTTTCATTTTCTGTACCAAAATAATTAATAACATTTTGTTGTACGTGTTCGAATTCTGTTGTCTCTAAAGCTGGATTTATATTGACTAAAACTCAATATCACAAGAAGTCATGGGAGTGTATATCAAAATTTGTCAGTTATTCGCAAGAAATTCACCCAAATCTTTCGGTCACATAGTGACATGTAGTTATTGCACGAATATGGAGTATATGCTGAGAAATGTTCTGAAATATGGAAATAATATCTAAAAATAACTAAAGAAAGAAATATATGAGCCAAAACCTAATATATGTACAAATATGGAAAACAAAAAATAATTTTTTCGAGTCTACATGTCACGATGCACAAACATAATACAAAATATAACTGATTTCAGCTTCATATATTCTCATATAAATCAGTTCCACGGTCATATCGAATACCCAGAGATTTTAATGTTAAAATTTCATATTCATACACCTAAGAGTTTCTATGAAAATAGGAACATGAAGTTACGGGAAATTAGGCTAACGTTCATCATGTAGGCAACTGAAGCCAGGGTTGTTAAAGGTTCAGAAATCGATATATTCTAATGGGTTCTATTGGGTTCCGCAACAGGACCGCAACCTTTTTTCTCGCACAATTTAAATTCGGTCCAAAATGCGAATTGTTTCATTGAAAAAAGGTCCCTGGACCGTATTTAAAATGTTCCGAAAAAAAAGGTTCCTGGACAGTATTTAAATTCACCAGGAAAAAGTTCCTGGACAGTATTTAAATTAATCTGGAAAAAAAGTTGCTGGACCGAATTGAAATACTTTACAGATTAAAATTTTCTATATGGTTCAGAACCCATTTACACTTGCTGATTTTCTCTCCTGCGCCATAACTAAATTTATTTAAAATTCGTGTAACTTTAACAACCCTGGCTGCTACGCACACCCAAATAAATTAGTCTGTACACACCTGTAGATGGCACACTCACAAAGAATAGGCTATTGATGTATTATGCAACCCCACATTCCCAACAATTGAAAAGTAAAATGCAGCACTGGTGTACTTAAAAGCAACGAAACAAAAGTTACTCAAATAAATGAAGAACCCCATAATTTCACTCCTGCTTCTTCTACCTTTGATGCAAGAAAAGTGCAGGACATACATGTGACGCGTGTTACGTAAGATCAATTGTACTTGACGGCGAGATGTGTTGAACGCGACTCGTGGACAGATTCCACATGTCTATTTAGCCAACATACGAGCTCATGAAACGCTATAGTTACATGCAATGTCAAACAGAATGGTTGATAACTGCGTGCGATATCCGGCTACTGCAACCTCGCAGGACTGCCTTATAGGCAATGGACAATCTGCGGCATACGTCATTACAAATGGCTGTTAATTCTATTATGCTGTTTGCGACAGGAGATAACTTAAGCCAGGGTCCATTAAAATCGCCTCCGACTAACAGTTAACGGGTTAACAACCAACTCAAATGGCTGTTAACCATGGGTAGGAGATTCTGAGGATCGTTTGGGGACAATGCCCCTTTTGCCCCCTATGTAATTTCAATATGTAAGAAACTGTGATCTTTCATGCAAATCCAAAACTTATGTGGCGCATGTAACAATACTGTAAGCTAAATCCATGGTTCTAAACTGCATTGTTGGAAACTCATGCATGGCAGTAAACGACAGGATATTATCTATTATTTCACTCCATTGGTAAACGCAGGTTTTTTTTTAGGGGAGTCTGGAATTGTATAGGTGGATGCTTTCAGTGGTGCCAACTTATAGGGGCCCGTGGCGACACAGCGCACCTAATAACTTGTTGTATTACTTTTATTATTATTATATTTGTTATTGTTACATATTTTCATATTGAAATCAGTAAATAATAGACTTAAAATAGCGAGTTTGGTGTGCATGATACATGGAAGGGAAAATTTGAGATTTTTTCACTTATAAGAAACCAATAATTTTGAAAAGTTGGCGCCCTTATCTGCTTTCTAGTGGGCGGCATACACAATAAGATGTCTTGGATATTTGGAACTTTCTACTCTCGAAAATGGCCACTGATGTCATTTTATGGGGCTTCCATTTACCACTCTGCTTTTTCCCCAGTTTTTAGTGCTTTTATTTGAAAATGTTGATTTTTTCAAAATTTCGGAGGGGGCTCTAGTCTTCCTCTGCGTACGCCAGTCTTTCACTCAGTAGGCACTTCCTGCTTCCAGCCCTCCAATAATTTCACGTAGAGGGACATGTACATATTTACATATGTAGAATATTGTTTGAGCCAACCTTACCCCCCCCCCAATTTTTTTTTTAAATTGGCGCCTTTGGCTCTTGGGATAAGGTTTCTCTTTGCACATCTGATGATTTTCAAAGGGTGAAAAGTGTAGGGTATATCGGGGCAAGTTGAGACGAAGGCAAGTTGATACATTGCCATTTACGAGTAAACGCGCATGCGCTGGGTAATGTCCGTTAAACAGAAAACGCCGTTCAGCGGTCCCTATTGTCTGAGCGTGTGCATGGCTAACGAACAATTTTGTGCGCGAAGTTATCCGACCAAGTGTATTTTTCAGGGTGTAAAGTAACTTCTTTGGATGTTGTTTGAAGTCTCCTGGTGGGCTTACATGAACTGTGAATTATTTTGTCTTGGTGGATGTGTGTTGTGCAACTAAAAGGTAAGAAAACTCGGTTATTGTTGTTTGTTTTTCTGTTGCCTGTAGTACGTTATAGTTCGTTAATCGAAATGGCGCCGGTTGGGGAAAGTTGTTACGGCTGAATTGGGGCGGGTTGATACGGTGTATCAACTTACCCCAGCTGCTTCTAATTTTTTTTTTTGTTTGCTTGTTTCCAGAAAATGGTCCGGGATTACGTCAAGAAGACCAGTCGAGGAGAAATACCAGTTGAAACATTTAAGAAAGCCTACGCCGATGTCAAGAATGGTACCTTGTCACTGAGAGAAGCCGAAAGACATATGGAATCGACAAAATTACTCTAATGAGGTATAAATAGAAAAAAGAAGTAAACCGAAGTGAGGATACCAAAATACGAATGGGTTACTCCAAACATCGTCAGGTCTTCAGTGAAGATTTAGAACTTCGTCTAAAGGAATACATTATCCATTGTTCAAGGATCTACTATGGTTTGACGCCTAAAACATCAGAGAGTTCGCATTTGAATTAGCAGTAGCTAACAAGGTGAAAATTCCTGACATTTGGATAAATAATAAAATTGCCTCGAAAGAATGGTTTACTGCATACATGAAAAGGCATCCTAGGCTGACCCTTAGAGAGCCTGAAGGCACGAGTCTAAGCCGTGATACTAGCTTCAACCGACGCAACGTAGGCATATTTTTCAATAACTTAAAAGCTGTTCTGGAAAAGTACAAATTTGAGAGGAAAGATATTTGGAACACCGATCAAACTGGTATTCACACTGTTCAGCGGCCTGGGAAAATCGTTGCAGAAAAGGTTGTACTTCAAGTAGCCATGGTAACGTCAGCAGAAAGGGGCACAATTGCAACACTTGCCTCTGCCGTAAATGCGATTGGAAACTCCGTGCCCCAATGTTCATATTTCCAAGGGTCTATTTTAAAGATCACTTTATTCAGAGCGGACCCCGTGGTTGTATTGGAACTTCATATCGCACAGGATGGAGGACAGCGTCTTCATTTTTGCTATTCATGAAACTCTTTCAGAACCACGTGAAGGCAAGAAAATATCACCCATGTCTATTGATACTGGACAATCATGATTCTCATTTGTCGATTGAAGTCTTGAATTTCTGCAAGGGCAACGGGATCATTATGTTGTCATTTCCGCCTCATACTTCCTATGTACTCCAACCCCTGGACAGATCGGTTTATGGACCTTTTAAGAAGTTTTATTTTGCAGCAATTGACAGTTGGATGACCAGCAATCCAGGGAAGACCTTTACTATATACGACATACCAGGAGTCGTTAGTAGTTCACTAATCAATGCTCTAACACCAAAAAATATTATATCAGGCTTTAAAGCCGTTCAATCCAGATATTTTTTACTGAAGAAGATTATTTACTATGTTCCGTAACTGATCGACCAATGACCGAAGAAAATGGGCAAGATCGTTTGTTTACCTGATGGAAGTAGAATCTCTGAAACCACGTCTTGGGATTGAAAGCCACCCCCTCCCCCCTTCCACCAGCAGTGACAATCAAGAATTGCATCGTGTGTCAGTAAGTCCAGAAGAGTTACGTCCGTACCCTAAGGCTGGAGAACGAAAAGCAAATCGAGAAGGGAAACAACGAATGATATCGTGAATTCTTACAGACACACCAGTGAAGAACAGATTAGAAAATGAAGCTCGAATAAGAGTTAACAATAAATTATTGAGATCAGAAAAAGTTAAAAAAGATTGTGCCATTCTTTGAAAAAGGGAAAAAGGGAGTCAGCAAATAATAGTAGTAATCTGAATATGAATCTGAATTTAAAGTTTTGCGTGCGTCAGCACTAAGGCTATTTTGCACCCGTCACATTATACTGGGTCCAGCCCCTTATCGTTACCCATAACAACGCTAACGTTGCATAACTAAAATCATAAAATCTTCTGACTTTCGTTAAAAGCTGAGGCTGTAAAGGAGCACTCAGCACAAATAAGGACAAAACACAGGACAACACAAACAAAATTATACTGGCCATGGGGCCAGTCGCCAGAGCCTCGTTAGTCTCCAGTTCAGGGTGTACTACGTGGAAGTGAGGTTGACTATTGGGTGCACTACGTAGAAGGAGCACCCCTTACACCCCATATAATAGTAGTAAGAAAATAAATAATGGACTGACCGAAAGAGAATCTCAAGGTCGAAAGAAGAAAATACCAAACAGGAAATATTTGAAGAAACATAATTCAGAGTCAGAGTCAGAAGATGAAGACAGCTTGTGTCTATTGTGCCTAGAACCATTTTCAGCTTCTAAGCCTGGTGAAAAATGGATACAATGCATTTCCTGCAGTAGATGGGCTCACTTGAAATGCGGATACGATAGTTCTATGTCACTGTAAATCAGATATGTGCATATCAGAAAGTGATAGTGACTGACTGCATGTAGGCTATCCATCATGATACAATATTTTGTTCATGTTTGTATGCTTTTCCCGAATACTAAACTTTAAGTCAAAAATACTTTCTTGTATTTTGTCTTATTTAATCAAACTATGTCACATCGTTATCAACCTACTTCAAATTAGTATCAACTTGCCCCACTACGGGGCAAGTTGAGACGTTGCGTCCTGCGTTACTAATTAGGTTCTCGTCAGCTTACAAATTATATCTGTGAAATTTTTATGTGCTTTTTATAAAGGTAAAGAGTTAAGCTATCGAGTAGTAACATGTTTTATTTTGTTGCTAGCAACATAAAAAAGAAAAAATTCAAACTCTCAAATTGTATCAACTTGCCCTGCTCTCCCCTAACCATGTGGACTCGCCTGATAAACTATTATTTGCATACGTAAGACATGCTTGCTTGCAATTCCAAGAAACATCTGTGTAAAGTGATTGTTCATCTATTCATTCACAAAGGGTGAATATCTTCCTATGCCTGATATATTGTTCATTCGTATACGTGGAAAGAAATGCTTGTTTTCAATATCCAAAATACTTTTACATAGTTGACACTTTATTGTTTACCAGAACATACTTTTTTAAAAGTAAATCTGGCAAAAAAATTGTGCCCATACAAAGAAATTTAGTCAAAAATAACATGCGTATGAAAAAGCACCGTGTATTTGCTTGTTTTTGGTGCAGAAATCTATTTTTTTCCTCTGCATGGAGAGAGATATTCGCACATGTAGGGCTATATGATTCTGGTTCACAGGCATAGGCGCTGACTTTGGGGGGGGGGGGGGCAGGAACTTTCTGCCCCCCCATATTTCAAGTAGAAGGACTCATTTTATGTATATTTACATATAAAGTATTGTTTATGCCGATCTTGCCCCCCCCCCAAAATTGATCTTACGTTGAAGACTCTGGAGTTCTAAAGTGAGAGTAATCGTGAGTTTGCGCAGTTCTCGACGAGTATACGTGCATGTGTGTAATGCGTATAAAATCTGATGCAAGGATATTCACGGGTCACAAAAGTGAAAAAAACTAACTTTATGTAAACATCGATCCAGAACTGCGCCATTTTTGGCTACGCAGTGAGAAACTACAGTCTATAGGAATCAAGTATAATGATGGGGAATGAAGTAAAGACTGAAACAAAATGGACCACAAAATGTCAAACGAATGACAACAAAATTGACAAAAAGAGCAAAAATGCAAAATAAAGTTAACGAGTTATTTTTGAAAGCAGGTTAACGGCAACTGCAGCTCGTTATCGGTAACCAGGCCCGCAGTGAGGGGTAGGCTAGGGAGGAGGGGACTGAAGCCTATGGAGCTTAGCACAGATGGCGCCACTCAAAGCATGTTTGTTTTTCTTTAAAAATACAACAAATATTTTGCAAATTTTTCTTAGAATAATGTGTAATACATAGTTTATAACGAAGCTATTTCTTTTAAGAAAAGTTACATAATTTTAAATGACACCTTTTTGTACTAAGAACATTCTGCACAGACACTGTATTAAGTATTTTTGTTAATTTTCTTAATATTGTTCTTTTGTTTTGCTTGTAACATATTCTGATAACACTGAGTTAGAACTTTCTGTTTCCCAAAGAAGTAGCACATTAGTAAATATGTTTACAAGACACCAAGATATAACAAAAACATTCGTAAATATGCAAAACTTTTTTTAGAATCGGAAATGCACACTACGCACTTTAAGCATAGCTTAACCTGCATTATTTTTTAAATTAGTTTTTATTCCCTTTTCTTCCCCATTCCAAATTTGTAGGATGTAAATATCACAGACAGTGGCATAAGAAGAAAATATCGAATGACGCACATAAAATATCGTTGCTTGATATTGAGTGGGGAGGGGGGGCAAACTTCAATCCTCCCTATGGCGCCGAAACATCTACCTACGGAGCTGTCGGTAACAGTTACATTCACACGTTACTTTGGAAAACTAGGTAACGTTAACGGTAACATGTTACTTTGGAAGCAAGGTAACAGTAATGCTTTACTGTGCCAAGCGAAGTAATTGAAACGTGCTACCTTTGGAAAAATTAACGGTAACACATTGCCTTTAGAAGCAATGTAGCGGAAAATGTAACGTGTTAACCTTGAAGGAAGAGTAACGTTAACGGAAATTCGTTGCATTGGAATGTACGTATGTGTGTATGTATGTTGTTGCCGAGGTTGTCAGCAGCTTGTTTAGTGTTTTCGTTTCAATTGTTTAAGCTCTCATTGCGGAAAAAAATGCAAGTGAACAAGGGGATAGACATTGTTCGGTACGTCACGTACTCACGCGTCCGGCTCCTCTGGTCTCCACAGGTGATCGTTACCTTCTTTGATCGGACACTGTTCTTAAGGCTAAGGTAACATCTGGTCCGTTGCCAGCGATACAGGTGAGGAATCTTCCGTTCTTAGTCCTTGAACGGCTTGTTTCTATCTATTGATTAATTTTATTCTATGATGCTGCTGTATTCTCGATCATCAATCTTTGTTTAGATATTACCATAATACCGCTATTCCAAGCTGTAGCTTTTTGCGTAGGTTATCTTGAAGTTGCTGCTGCGTGTGAAAAGATCAAATGCTTGTAAGCGGTGAGAGAAAGGTACCACAGGTCGCCTTAATACAGACTCTGCTGGTGATTATCAGTCGAAAGGTCCTGATTGGGTTTAGATGAAAACCTCATCCCCCTTATATGTTTCCGAAGTGACTCTCAATCAGCTAAGTCGTCTTCCAACGGATGAAAACCCTGTTGGGGGCACTTTGGGCGAAGTTCATACGAGTGAAAACCACATGTGACTCTGAATCCGAATATCTATCGGATTTTCCTCGCTTTTATAGCGGAAGACTTTTTATTTCGTTGCTATGCGACTTTCAGCTGTTTGAGGTAACTATGGAATAAATTTAGCTTTTAGCCTTTCTGGCTATTCATAATTTACAAATAATATATCAGGTTATCTTGAAGTTGCTGCTGCGTGTGAAAAGATCAAATGCTTGCTTTTCTCAATCCTTTAAACTGATAACTTTCTTTAATATTAGTAGCGTAATTAGTTTTGCTAAAATATAATTTCCATGTTTTAGTATTGATCTTCGTAACGTTGAGATTTGGAAAGCGGCCGTAATAGAGGAGCGTCTTGAATATATAAAATTGATAAATATACGTTCCTATAGGTGAATCCTCATAATTGTTTTTACATAAAAGTAACTCTTGTAGAGGAGAACCTGTCAGGTATTACTTACTAATGCATTCCACTGTAGGTATTGCATTCAGCGGATCATAACTGCTGCTTGCATCTCTATAAAAGAATGACGAGCTCATATAATAGCAAGTTTAAAGTTTAAAAACGTCTTAAGTTGTCAGTGGTGTGAACATTGATTTCAACATAAGAGGAAATATCTAATTCTAGTTTGTTTTTGAACGTCCCTCTTCGCTGAAACTTACCGGCATGCTTCTAATTAAGACAGGCTCATTAACAGGATCACCGATTTTATTTGTCATCCGAACAAGTCCTTGGCGGGCATATAATTCTTTCGTGCCATTATGCAATTGCTCCCGTGCGGTGGTGGGGGAAGTGGGGGGTGCATGAATGAAATTAAGTGGATAATCCCCGATCCTCAAAGCTCATTCAGGTCGACGATGATGAAAATGTCCGAGTTATAATCCCCACAAATTGACGTACGATTCCTCCCCTCTTAAACAGTGTAAGAGCTTAGAAATACACCACCGACTAAATTACATGCTTCCATATGATACATAGCTCTTTCACCTACCATTTTTTTTCCTACCAGTGGTTTCGTCCACTTAAAAGTCCTTTACATCGCCGAAAAAACCCTGTACTTATCCCATTCTCCGCTATATCTCTTCAACAATGAACACTGCGTCATTCTTTTATCTGGCGACCACTCACGTCGGCCATGCTTATAAAACCAATAGAGAGGTTGGAACAATGAGGCATTGCCGAGTGGTACAATGGCTTTGTTGAACTCTCCCGGATGAGTGTCTGCCCCCCTGCCCCCTCTTCACCATTTACCCCCTATTTTTGCAGGAAGGGAGATAAATCTCCCTTTGAAACTGAATTTTTGCGGGGGGGGAGAATCTTCCGTGCCCCCGATGTAACTGGACCCCACTGTTCTTCGGGTGACCAGGAACTCGTGTTCGCCAAAATTGATGTCACGTGAGATTGATGACCAGGATGAGTTTAGATATATAGCAAGCCTGACGAATTGTCTGTCATTCTGGGCGATGTTAGGGAAGTTGGGCGGTTCTTTTTTGTTTTTACTTGCGCGTGACGCACAAAAAATATGAGTGAGTTATTACTGTATAGTCGCTTTTAAAAACCGGGAAAATTACTTCAATGATGTTGAAAATATATCCGGCATCTTAGAATCAACAATTTTAAGCTTGGTACAGCTCAGACAATTGTGTACTCAAACGACAAAATATGTACAGTCACAGACAATAAAAATGGGACACCTAGATCCTGAAATACTCGCTTCCTTGTAAGGCGTTATGTGTGTTCCCTAACGCTACGGTGATAAGTGGATTTTAATTGCAAATTCTCAATAGCAACTTCTACCACACTTTACAGGGAAGCGAATATTTCAGGATCTAGGTGTGTCTGGGTGTGTATATTTGTTTGTTCCGGCATAACTCTCGAACGCCTGGAGCAATTTCAACCAAACTTGGTACAAGTATCACTTGCAATCTGGAAAGAAATACTGTGGGGGTAAGACACCCCCTGGCACACCTAGGGGTGGGATGGAAGGGGAAACATGTAAAAATAATCGAGAACCACCGATATTAAATTCCGCACAAACAGACATAGTTTTCGTGACACTCCCATTGCGGTTCAACTCCAAGTTGGACATGGGGGGGGGGGGGGCGGTGAGGGGAGGAGAATAAAATGCCACAAATGACCTAGATTATTGTCGAATCCATAGTTTTCGGAGTCGCTAAGCTAATTAGTGACATCCACGATCACATTTAAAATTAGTTACATTTTACACTATAGTTAGAATTCATTATTTTCCTGTCTAATACAAGATTATTATAAATAAATACCAGGGCAACGCCGGGTACTCAGCTAGTTTATAATATAAATGCAGGGTTTCCCGAATGTCAACTGAATATCTTGTAACGCGTACTTTGCTACAAACAGTACTAGCATTTGTTCAAGATTCTGAATTTCATAATATATTATTTTCACAGCATGGATCACAGTGCTCCTTCTAAGAAATCAGTATTTTATTTACTAAAAAGTATTTAAAGTTCACTTTGTGTACATGTTGGTTAATTGAGAACGGAACTACAATGTGATGTAGAATATGAAGTAGTGAAATCTGCCCAAACTGCGAATTGAACTTGAGAAAGGAGAGAGAGACAAAGGGGCTTACAATAATAAAAGAGATTAACATAGAAAGAGAAAGAAATGTGGAGTGAAAAAGACAGAGAGAGAGAGAGAGAGAGAGAGAGAAAATATAGGTAATGAGGAAAGAAAACACAGAGAGAAAAAGAAACAAATGTGAAGGATAAAAGAAGAAAGGAGAGACAAAGGGACCTACAATAATAAAAAAAGATTAGCATAGAAAGAGAAAGAAATGTGGAGTGAAAAAGACAGACAGAGAGAGAGAGAGAAAGAGAGAGAGAGAGAAAATATGTATATAGGTAATGAGGAAAGGAAACACAGAGAGAAAAGGAAACAAATGTGAAGGACAACAGAAGAAAGGATAAAAATGGACATATACAGAAGGAGTGAAGAAGGAGAAAAATAGAAATAAATTATTATAGACAGTGTGAGATAAAGGAGAGAAAAACAAAGAGAGAAAATGGATAGACAGTATGGGAATGAGAGGATGTTAATGAAGTGAGAAAAACAGAGAGAAATGGATAGATAGTGAGAGGGGAAGAGGGAAAAGAAGAATAGCTAGAGAGAAGAAGAGAAATAATAAACAGACAACGAGAGTGTAAAATAAAGTGAGTAAAAAACTCGGAGCCGAAGAGAAATTAGCTCTTGTTTAGACAGGGAATGTGAGAAAAGATGACAAAGACAGATGATGGTTGGATAGCGAAATAACAGATGAAGACAGAGAAAAGCGTGAGAACAGAAAAGATATGGAGAATGATAGTAAATGAATACACAGCAAGAGCGGGAATAGTCAGAGGGATAGGTAACAGAGGAAATAAGAGTAAATACATTAACGGCTATACTACAGAGGAGGTTCGATGTTTTTTTTCATTTCCAACTACAAATGCGGACAGCAGTTTTTCAGCAATCCTTCGTAGAAAACAGTGTTATTTCTTGTTGACTCTAATCCAATTGCTTCCTCTATAGCTGGAGTGCACGCCTCAACATGCATGTGTGTTTTGAGTGCGAATTTGTGCGTTCGAAATTCGCTGCGTATCACGAAGATGTTCTCAATTGGGCTGCTGCAGCCGAGAGCAGGAGGGGGACAATCGGAACGAGAGCAAAATCGCTAATCACCCCCATAATTGTTACATTCTGGGGGCATTTTCAAGGGGGAGGGAAACAAGGGGGAAATCTGTTTGCACGCTGTACCGTTTGATTTCCACGTAATTGATGGTTGGATGTGGTTCCCTCGCAGGGCCCGAGGGCCAAGGATGAATGAATAGCAAACTTCTGGATTGACAGGGCTGGAAGGCAAAACGGCATTCGACCAATGCACGGACAGGAAATTGAATATCAAGAGGAGAATTGAATCGTATTGCGCAAAAATCACGATGGATTGTTCGATTTGGAGAAGGAGTGCAGTGCAACATGTTCCGGCTGATTAAAAAAAAAATGAGGGACCCTGCCCCATGGCGTTGTGTTAATGGCATCACCTTGTAATCAAAGGGATTTAGAGTCTGACAGCCGGTGGAGGCACATGCTGGTTCGGATCGCACCTTAAACTGTAGCTCCATTCCCGTTTGACCTATCTGCGCAATAAAGCAGATTGAAAACAAGCTCAATAAATAACAAGAAAAATGTGTTATATTTTTCGTAACATTGTTAGTTTTAGAGTATTAAACAGAAAAAAACTGAAGAAAAAGTCCGCTCATTTGACGGCCTCTCTGTCCTTCCGTGGTAGACACTACAACAGTTGTCACAACAGTGGAGCAAAACCTGGAGTACCAAGTTGTTACGTGTATATACTCTGGCAGACATTTTTGTGTTGATCATTCCATTGGAGCACAACATAGTCAGCATTAATGTACCACTTCTGCTCCATCTTATGTCAAGAAATATAGAGCTTTGCCATTTAAATATTGTGATATAAAAGAAAAGAACAGCGAAAGTTATTTTGATGCATTTTTAGCAGTATTATTTCCAAGACACTTTAGAGTTGTAACCAGGGCTCCAATGGAAATTTTCACGAAACAGAATGCTTTATCTTCCTTAACCAGGTGTTGTCTTCTTTATTTCTTATGTCTCTGACTACTACAGCGACATTATCGACTAGTAAAAAGACGCGCTATATTGCATTAATATTAAAATATTTACATAAACTCCAAATAATATAAAAATACATTGGAGACGAGTGTTCTGAAATTTATGGAATTTTCTTCCCTTTGAAAAATTCAAACAGACGGAAATATTGAATGGTAGTTAGGTCGCCCAAAAGGGATTTTTTTAAAATTCAATGTAAGAACGAATACTCAATACCTTGTCTTAATGATTCCTAAATAATCAATTTGTGTAACTGAAATATATATTAATACTGTCATTGCTTTTATTGGTTGGATTTTTTCTTCAGAACGTCAACATCTTCCCAGGTTGAGAAAAATAAGTGGCCATAAAAATTAAACCATAATTTAAGCTAACAGAAGATATATATTTTACTAACCATCGAACCAGTAGCCTTGTTTTTAAATACTTTAAGTAACTATTACTTTTAGAGATTGCCGTAATTGTAGGTATGCACTCATTTACTATTTTTTTGTCTATTATCTATAGTTATTCATTTCTGTAACATTTTTTTACATCTTTATGTAATATTTTTAATATCACTAAGTCGATATTTATCCTCCAATACGATATTTACACTATTTTTACTTGTGCTGCCATCTATGTTTCTTTTCCGAAACTCCGTTCATTCAATCTCGTGTTATTGTTTCCAATATGAAATATCTGGTTTGTAAGAAATCTTTTTGAAACAAATACATAATCAGAATTTAGGTTTCGGCGCTACTCAAGGGAAACACACAGGTTTGGCGCCCCTGCAAATTCCCTCTTGTCCTCACGGGCAACATTTCTCTGCAATATACCAACTGTCACGTGGAAGGATAGTGCAAGAGTTTGCCAGCAATTTTCAGCAAAACCTGTTTACCAGTCACAACAGTCCCCCGCCCCCTCTACAGCTACCGCAAGCATTTAACACTTCCCGAGAGAGCCCGCTGCCTCTACGAACATGCCTTCAATAGCCCAGTCCGTGGTCGTTGGCGAGATAAGCCCTGTGTAAGAGCATACACAGGATCATTCCCGGGGTCAAGTCACCTGAACGGAGTATGGCACGTTGTCCATTATCGGACTCTTGCAATTACAATCCCATACACGAGGTCTCCCGGACACATAAAACCAGGTAATAAAGCGTAGAACTTACGTCTTTTACGGGTAGCAATGAAAGTCCTAGGTAGATCCATAACTTAATATCAGGAGAAGAGAAGCCGACCAACAATGTGCATAATAGCAGAAGGAAGTTAAGAAAGGGAGAGGCGTAGAGAGCATCCGAGCCCTTTTAGTTCCAACCCTCAGAGCAACCGCTGTTAAAGGGAATTTTTAACATCACCCCTTGTATATATTTAGGTAAGCGGGGAAGGCTTTAATTTAAACCAGTTTGGATTACCTTCCTGGGGAAGTCTGCCTAGATGTGGCAATTCCCTATGCAAGTGACCAAAAGTGGGTAATTTGCAAAGGGATTTACTGATAAAGGTTCAAACATCTTTTTTTGTTTCTACCATCTGCTGAGTGCCAATCTGCTGTTGCTGGCTGTTGCTGGCTGTTGCTGGCGTGGAGATCCTCTTAGAAGTGTCTCTAAAGCTCTAAAGATGATTGGGAATTGTAATTTCTATTTTGAACCTTTCTTTTCAATAATTTACTTTGTAAATTACAAGGTTCACCCATAAAAAAACCTAACTTTTCGTTTTGAGGAAAGAAAACAAGTAATTACCTTCAAATGACTTTATCACCTTCAAAATAATCTCCAGAGGACGCAATACACTTTGACCAGCGTTTGTACAGGTCTTGGAAACACTGTTGATAGTCATTGACAGTCAGAGTTTGTAAAATACGCGTAACATTTAATTTAATGTCCTCGACGTCGTCAAATCTTCGCAACTTC
Organism: Lepisma saccharinum; assembly: GCF_977018435.1. Lineage (NCBI taxonomy): Eukaryota > Metazoa > Arthropoda > Insecta > Zygentoma > Lepismatidae > Lepisma > Lepisma saccharinum. The sequence goes on along the minus strand of NC_139232.1, from coordinate 89,756,065 downwards.
ATAGCCATCTTAAGCTTTGGAAAAAGGCAAGAACAGCAGGCGATAAGTCCGGAGAATATGGAGGGTGATTGATCACTGTCACTGAATGCTTAGCAAGGTATTGTTGTACAATGCGGTATGAGGCCGAGCATTATCGTGTAACATAAACCATTGGCCAGAATCACAGAGGTCCGTCCTAACTCGCTTCATCCTGCTTCTGAGCCGACCAAGCACTTCCTGGTAATACCACTGATTGATTGTTTGGCTTTTATTGACAAATTCATGCTCTATCACCTCTCACAAGTGCAGGAACTTTCTCCACATTGTCGTCATTCCTTGACGTTGAAGGACGTCCTGATCTTCGTTCATCCTCAACACTTTCACGTCCACTTTTGAAAAGATTGTACCAGTCATACACCATACACTCACTGCTCGTATCATCTGCAACGTTTCGGGAAACGATTTACCAAATTTTTAACAAAACTTTATTACCTTTAATCAAATAATCTTCACGCGCCCTTCACATACTGACACATAGACAAAACTACACACACATAAACTCACCAAGCAATAATAAAACATGATAACACGTCACACAACGTCACATCTACCCAGTAAACTCCTATCACTTTCTCAGTCAAATAGACGTACTGAAACACACAGAACATACCTAAGAAAACTACCACAAAGCAAGTATCATATCGTATCACGCCAAATGTGAGATTCGAACCCCGGACCCCTGGCGTCATAGCTCGATAGACTAATCACTTCGCCAAGGGTCCGGCTGAAGCGCTGGAAGTGACTTGGTACAATCATATTACACCGGCGACCTTCAGCGGATGTTTAAACTCAGCTGACACGGGAATCGACAGGAAATTAGTCGAAATAACGTAACTTCAGCCTTATGCAAAAAGTACGTTAACGACAGAATGGAACTGGCTTAACGGCTTTAATGATCGGAAATTTGAATCCCCTTTAAAAAGATCGCGATAACAGACCACTGCGCTATCGGGGAGGCCGAAGAAAGTCAAAGATCCTTAAAAGTCAAAGCGATGTTTAATTAGTGACTGTTTGAAGGTGAAACGTAGTCTTTCCCTACCTTTGTAAACTCAATAGTCAATCTTGATAAAAATGTTCTTTACTTTCTATGTTTGCAAAAGTTGTTTCAATCCCCTCATACCCAACATATTCTTCTGTGAAAAAGTCATAATGTTGTGTGTCTACTGTGCTGCATAGGATTTAATTATATATTTTAAAGGAATGCTTCGGTGATCTACTAGAACGCTGGTGATGGCATTACACGGTACAAAAAAATCACTGTACGTAGATATTTTACCGTACAGTGTGCAACACTACAGCAGATACTGCAGCGAACATTACTGCGACTGCATTTTAGACCCTGCCGATTTAGGTAAAATATATCGTGCACAGAAGCTGGTATGTTATGGGGTAGTTCAAGATATATCTGATCTCCTGGGGCTGATGTTTTGAAATACACAGATATTTTGTCAAATCGCCACAAGATGGTGCTAAGTGTTTCCATCTCGAAAACAAACAAGCGGACTGGGAGGACTACAAGTTCGTTCTTTCGAGATGGTAGAAAATAATTATAGAAATATACAAGGTAAGAAAATTATTATGTATTTTGCAATTGTAATGCTGTGGGCCAGAACTGCTGTATTGGAATGCACGCGAAGGGCTAAAATATTAGTAGGTTAAGTCATTCAAAACCCTAGAGGGCTAATTAATTTCTATTCTTGGTATTTACCTCTCTTTAGACATGGTAAGTGAAAAATATTTGGAAAATTAATTACAGCATTTGTCAAAGGAAGGATAGATTTACAATAATAAAATATCAATTAAATGATCCGAAAAATAACTTAAATGCAGCAGGAGTATATACGATCTGATATATTGCATATGGAAGGTACCACACCAAACACTCCACGGAGGAGTGGTTGGTTACCACAGCCTGCTATATTGCCAGGGATCCGATTTCGAACCCATGCACGGGCATTGGTGTCCCTTCATCAATTTCATCATCCTCATTGTAGAAACTCCCCAATGGCGCCATGGTAGCGTCTTCGCCTTGTAATCAAGTGGCCCAGGGTTCGATTCCCGGTGGAGGAACATCCCACTTTATACTATAGCTCCAGTCTCGATTAGCCTTACTGTGCATAAAGTGGACTTAAAAACACCAAATCAAAATTAAATCAATCATCCTCATCGTCGCGATTAGCCAAGCGTGGCAGAAGTTAAATAACTAAAATCAAATCAAAATAAAAAAGTAAATTTTAAAATGCTGCGATAAACCAACAAGCTAACTAGAAATAAACTAATTGTACGTTAAATTCATGATTTAATAATTAAACCTTTGATTCCGGTGTAAGTAAGTTAACGAAGTCTATTTCAATCACTACAATAGCCATAAATATATTGGCTTATTTCCCGCTCGTGAGGCTCATAAGAAACTGTAGATTCCCTATGTAGGCAGATACAAGGGAAGTCACATTAACGGGCAACCACAATAAAACAACATTGTCTTTATATCCGCTAGATGGCATTATATATGCGCTATAAATAGTCCCTCATCTTCCGTTTCGCAATATCCCTTCCCTGCTGTCGGTACTGTGATCCTTATGTTTAATTTATGACCAATGCTGTACGCAGCTGTTGGTAGACATGTTCCTGCAACCGGGGGGGAGACCTAATGCACAATTAATGCAAGGAGGAGAGATTTGAGGTGAAGGTTGTAGCAAGAAATGCCACAATCCCCGCCCGCCTTCTTCGCCGCACACCATTGAAAACGAGGCCGGTAGTAACATATCTGGAGAAGTGTTCGTGTAGTCTCGATCATTTTTCGCATTTCAAACGAAGCTGCTTGCTCCGAACACGGTAGCCAATAAGGGAGTTTCAAGGAGGAGATTCCATCCGGGGCCTTGTCTGTTCTTACTTGCAGTGAGCACCAAGGTTTCTGGCGTTGCAGAACGCTCTGAGGTCAGATTTCTTCGCAAGACTGATGTCACGGTGTAGGAAGATTAGAAACCTCGCAAGTGCTTAAAGATGACGGTTTAAACAACTGGGAAGCAACTAGTTTATCTTGACAGCCTGTTAAAACATTTTACAACTAACGTGCAGATGAACATTTGGCCTGGACGTCCAAGATTATCTTTTTCAATATTTAAAAAACGGTGATGGTATTACAAATTTAAAAAAAATTACATTTCCAGAATTCCTTGTAAAGCATCCAAATCAATCACCATATGCTTTGCTTTGGCTGTCGTCTAGGCATCTATGATGGCAATTATGTGGGTGCCTCACTCGACTGGTTCGAGCGGTCCCAGATTCGAATCACGGTGGGAACCTCCAAAATTTTTATTTTGATCTAACATCGTGAGGACAACTGGGGATCTACTTGAAAAGAAAAAGTGTCGGTCTCCGTAAAGTAGCGGCCATGGTATTCGATGAGCTGATCACGCGGCACCCAATGGAAAAAAAGATTGGCAGACCATGGTTCTCTAAGGACTGTTGCTTTAGTGTAGATAGTTACGGTCCGTTGTCCTCCAATGGCTGGGACAAGGCTATTAGATCCACAGTGTTAGGCTTCCAGACCGAAGAGAACCATCTTCGATGCTGGTCTTCTCGTCTCTAAAATGTACTGAACCATCTTCGTGACATCCTTTCGTTGGTCACCCTGTGACTATGCGTAATATAAATCTAGACTGCACTTTCATCTGCCTTCTCTACCAGTCCAATATTGTAAAATTTCCATTCATTTCTTTTTACATGTAAAATTTGCAAAATTTGGGATATAAGGGCTGAAAAATATGAAACAATGGAGTGTATGCTTCAGAACGGTACAAAAATTATAAGTCACTTTAACGGGCAACCACAATAAAACAACATTGTCTTTATATCCGCTAGATGGCATTATATATACGTATATGCGCTATAAATAGTCCCTCATCTTGCGTCTCGCAATATGCCTTTTCTGCTGTTGATACTGTGACCCTTATGTTGTGATCCTGGGTTCTGTTGGTACTGTGACCCTTATGTTGTGATCCTGGGGTGACTTGCGTCAGGTATAAAGTCTCACAAAATCGGACGTTACTAAGATACTTTCCAATACATTTTTCACAGTGCATCGTCGACTTTAGTACATAATCCACAATGTCTTGGGAATATGTGAAACAAGGCCGCAAATAGCTGTAAACTTCATTCATACGCGCCCTCATACATTTCAGTTTGGTATATTTGTTCTTCCTTTCTCATTTTTACGAATTGTATAATACAATAAAAATGTTCAAGCTTAATAAAATTAGTTTAATCAATAAATGTATTGTTATTGAAATGCTTTAAAACAATTATAATTCGGAATTACGAGGTAACTTTGCAATGTGTGTAAATCTAGTAATAGCGCGCCCTTTCATGACAGAGAACGCTCAATTTATTATTTTTCCCTCAAGTTCATCAATTGTATAATAAATTTAAAATGTTCAAACCTTTATAAAATTAGTTTAATCGATGCAAATATTATTATTATTATTTACATGCTTCAAAACACACAATTCTGACTTATAAAGTAATTTTTCTTGTTGGTAAAATTTACCCAGCGCGAGTCCTAAGTCCTAGAGGAAAGTGCGTGCTCTCCAGGGTTAAAACTATTGAAAAATCTGACAAGGAAAACTTTCTTGGCATTTTTTTTAAATATGCGATGATGTCGCGTCTCGTCCCCGTTGCTTAGACTTATTGTAGAAGAAATTAAAATCATTCAATATAACACTGGACGATGCCAACACCGTTTAATTGTGTAAGCTTACGCATAACACATGGCAAACTACAGAACATGTTCATTTATACTCTTAATGCATGTTCGTCCATCCATATAATGCATTTGCGTAGTCATTTTGCTTCGCTTTTCTGCCACTTTTGGCTAATCGCGAAGATGAGGATTAGTGATGATATGATGGCGTCGTAGCGCGCTGTGCTAACCATTAGACCACAGAGGCCGGCTTTGCGTATAGTCATGGAAACCCAACAGAAATATAAAGTCGATTACCTCTTCTTCATAATATGAAGCTATTATGCGATTGGTAGTATGTACTCGAAAGATATTTTAAAAAAACACACACACACACAGTGGACGCCGTACCGCCAAATACTGAAAGACAGACTTTGTTTTCTCCAACAATTTTTCATCTTCCAAGTTCTCCAAGCGCCTTTCTTTCTTTCTTCTCTTTCGCGCGGTGCTTCTTTCAAGAGCACTTTCAAAATCCTGTTATCGCGAGGCCCCAAAAGCAGGATTTGTTGTCGAGAAGCGGATCCACGTAAACTCCAGCGAACCGGAAGTCGCGTCATCCCTTACCGGCAGTCCGATACACGGAACAGATGTCGTCCGAACCGGAATACTCCTTCTGGGCTGCCCTTGGACGCTTTTCCCCCCGTATTGAAGATAAGCGAGAAGGAAATGACGAAATTCGAAATCTCCAGCCCAGTTCATTCCAGTTCGCAGTGTTTCATCTCTGGTAAACCTTCAGTCCCTCGCAAGCTATGTCCGCGCTGATTGTCGGATAAAGTTTGGGGATTTGTCCAGATTTGGTTCATGTAGGGCTAAGTTCTGGAGGAATAATTTTTGCTTTATCAATTTCTTGTTTCGTCAAATGTCCACCGCTTGGAACTATGAGTAATATTTTGTGTCGGTTTTCTTTAGCTCTTTGAACCAAATTTTCGTAAGGTGCGTTCATTGTCAGTCTCTAGTATTTTCAACTTTCTTGTCCTTTATGTAGTATTCAGTATATGTACAGGGTGAGTCAAAAGTCAGGTTACACAGGGATTTATAGGGTGGCTATAAAGTCTGAAACCATAGGAGAAATGATACATAGCAGATGTTCCTACTAAAGAACGTGCTCCACATGTCCGTCACCATTCTCAACGCACTTCTGGACACGATTTACAAGACTTCTTTGAATTGTCTTTAACAAACGTGGTTTCAGAGCAGCAATTGCAGTGGTTATTCCTTCCCGGAGATGTTCCTGATCCCGCATACACCTCAGCTTTCACAATCCCCCATATAGCAAAATCCATAGGGTTCAGGTCGGATGACCTTGCTGCCCATTCCACATGGCCCCTTCTCCCAATCCAGTGTTTCTTCTATGGTTCCAGACTTTATAGCCACCTTATATATCTTCAATGTGTGCACCTTGAACATGAATGCTTTTGATTTATTGATTGATTTGTTGTTTAAGTCCAGTTTATGCACAGTAAGGCTAATTGGGACTGGACCTACAGTTTAAAGTTGAATCCGAACTGTATTCCTCCCCCGGGTATAGAACCCAGGACCCCTTGATTACAAGGCGACGACGCTACCACTGCGCCATCTGGGAGGCTATTGAAGATCAATGTATTTCTGCACGCGAGGTTTCCAGTTCTCCATAACCCTTTGCAGAACGTCCGGCATAATAATGTGTGCGCATTACACAATGCATTCCTTCAGATGCTGGGTGTTCCGAATCTTAACTGAGTAGACGAACACCTTTAAATGACCCCAAATAACCCATTGGTGTCAGGTCTGGAGACTGCGGTGGCCACTCAGAAAAATCACCTCCATCCTTTCGCCTTTTGTCAGCATCTTCCTTCACTCACAGTCAGAAACGTCCTACGTAAGCTGGCTTTTGACTCGTCCTGTATTGTGTTGGCTTTATTCCTATTTAGGCTAACCCGAACAATTTGAATGGCGAGTTGGTAAAAATGAAGAATAACTCGGCTTCGTGTTGCACACAGCCGTCACTTGCTGCAAGGGTTGGACCCTCGAATGTGGCTTGTCTGAAATGTTATTTTACCATTTTTCGGCATATTCAATAAATACTCTGACAACTGTTTATCATCCATGTTTGAAGATGACAGTGTTTAAACACATGTTTTTAGCTTTTTGAGAAGAGCGGGACCCTCACGCTGTTCTTGAGAAAGAATTTTTAAATGTATCCTTACCTTTTGAATGTGTTGTGTTTGCCCTATGCAGATTGCTGTAAAACCTTGCACTTTTAATCTCTCTCAACCGGCTCCTAAGGGCGCCGGCGTCATGGGAATTTTTTGGGGGGACAAAATTGTATATCAATTCTATATATCTTCACACAAAAATGGGGGGGATCGTTTCGTTTGATTGACTTGTTATTGATTTTTGTTTTTCTTTGTATGTACAGTTTTCTACTTATCTATGGGTGATCGCGGAGATAGAGTTGAAATGAAACACCACCTCTTATGCCTTTAGAATCGGTTTGTGTGGGAGGGGGTGAACGTGCTATTCGCATTAATACAAGGTTAGGCGACCAGACAAACTGTGAAGAATAAGGTTCAGTGCACTAACAATGTCAGTGAGCCTGAGCATTTTTGTACGATTTATGTTAGCAAACATAAAAGTGAGCATAAAGTATCTAAAGTAAACATACATTGCTTAAATATGTCTATATTATATTGTTACGCAAATTTTGTCTGACCAAAACAATTTGAGTAAATAATTCGGTATAAATGGGGGGCGAATATTCTACCGTTTCATGGGCCTTGGGGGGATAGGCACCCCTGGCTCTTTACACCCCTTTTTTAAACTTTAAGGTAAGGTAAGTCTTAAGGCTTTCCTGGCAACGAATGATGAAAAGATTCTCTCGGGTCATCGAAGAGATGCGTTGTAGAAAAGAATCCAAGCTTTCGAGATCAAACGTCACTCTCATCTTCTTGGTAGAAGTGACTTGGTCGATCTTTTCATTATTTAAGGCAAGGGTTTTAGATAAGAGGACTTTCCTCGCATGGCTCGAAGAGTGCATAACGGCCGTACGTGCTGACGCACAAAAAATGTTAATTAATTCATACATTCAAGCAAAGTCCAGGAGACTTGAGAAAAGGGTCCAAACCATCCGCCAAGATGTTTCGTGCACAATGACCAACTTGTGTCTTGAAGCATATTCAACGGTCCAATTATTCTCCTCCATGGCGTTCCCGATGGCGTAGTGGTAACGTCATCGCCTTGTAATCAAGAAGTCCCGGGTACGATACCAGGCACATAGTGTTTCGAATTCCACTTTGAATTGTAGGTCCAGTCCCGATTAATCTACATGTGCATAAGCGGACTTAAGACTCAATAAACTTCAAAAGATGGCTTGAAAGACTCATAGGTTGATATCTATGAGAATGCTCTTTCTTGCCCGGTTTCAGCGCGCATGTTAGTTCCATATGGGCAGAAAGATGAAATACAGTGTGTCTGAAAAATACTAGTGAAAAATACTACTTCATTTATCACCTAAAAGTTTGATTAATCGTAAACTTGAAAAGTGCGTGTTGGCTGCAAAAGTGAAGCGAGTGTAGAGACTGCAGACCAAGGTTGAACCACTCGGAGTAGGCACAGTAAGCTTTGTGACCGGCTAATGTGAATTTGTTTTCCGAAGGAACCAGCAGAACCCTACTGCATTGGCCAATCTGAAGAAATAGCAATGCAGTAGACACGTTTGAAAAAAGTTTGTTTAACGTTCAGTTTGTATCCAGGTAGGATAATCTTAGAGTGGGATTCGAACAATCTGGGACTTGGAGATAGCTGTATCGCAAAGATGAAAACAACAAGAACAAAATACACGACTTATCCAGAATGTTACCTTTAGATGCAGACACGAAATGGTAACAAAAACTTTTCGAGTGTCGCTTCCAGAATATGAAACTTCGAGACAGGGGCGGCGATTAGGAGGGCAAATAGGTAGGTCACCACCACTTTTTGCCCCTCAATATATGCCTCCTAATGATAAGCTTTTTTCTACCAAGAGAAAGTAAACATTCCTTGCCTCCCACTTCTGGAACTCAATCGCCGCTACTGCATCGAGCAATGGAGATACCATGCTTCATTATTGAAACGTCCCACCACACTCTAAACACTTCAATTAGGAGGCACCCATAAATGCTAACTTCTTACCAGTCGTTGAACACAGATTCTAGATATCTCAGGGCTTGCTGGGTAAAACGTGAACAACAGCTTTATATATATATATATATATGTTTATTATAAACTTATCGTAAGAAAGTCTGTTAGCACACTAGTCTTTAACCTTTATCACTTAAGTGCATTTACATTTACCATACACGTGCATTCACCACTTCTGGATTCAAAAGGGGGGAAGGGACCATTCAATTTATTCCTCGCAGTGAGGCGCCAGGGGGAGTATAGGGACCTAATTTTATTTAGGGCGCTGTTCTCTGCTGACGTCACGGACTCCCCTGTAAGAGAAAGTAGTATGTGCGCGGTGCCCCCAACCACACCTAGGAACTGGCCGTAGCCAGCCGGCACCTCCGACAAGCGGGCGCTGGGTAAAGGATTAAAGGATGCCGCGATACCCCCGGCGTTAGCTAGGAATCGGAAGCCGACCGGTGTCTCCTGTACAAGGGCGGCAGGTTAGGAAGGAGGTCTAGGTGCTCCTAGACAAGCCAGGCAGGTAGGACCTGGCACCTAGACCGGGTAGTTAGGTTGCTGCTAGGCTCTTCTTCTTCTTTCTTCCTCCTCTCTTCCTTCCTTCCTTCTGGGATGGCTGTTAGGCTTCTGGCTGGATGGCCGGTTTTTCCCAGGATGTTTGCCAGTTGACATCCGGGAGCCAACTGAGCTCCGGTCTCGCTGTGCTGGGTTTTATACTCGCGGTGGCGCATGGGTGGTGAAAATTTTTACTACAAGTACGCGTTGCTAACTCATTTTTTTTACATATTGCAACCTTCGTACTGAGAAATATCAAGGTTTTGACATTGAGAAATCACTAGTGGGAAAATCACTAGATGCACGTGACAATATAAACTAAAACTGTGTGCATTCAGATAATACAATTAATAATGAGCCTCGTAGGACTCTGCTATTCTAAACAACACGTTGAACAATGTAAATGACAATAATTGATAACATTAAAAAGAATATAGCGACCACGCAGGGTCTAATAATGAGTGAATGGCGACCAAGCAGGGTCGTTACATTATTCACTAGATCTTTCCCGGACACCCTGTACAATGAATTAAAATGTTAAAGAATCAATTTATCTGCCATGGCTTCAGGGTCTGGTGCGGGTCACACCGAGCTTGCAACAAGCGCCAAAACCAAATGCTAAAAGATCTAAATCTGGCTCTCCTAACCTAACCACATAAACATTAGGAGACCTAAGCGGAATCTTAAAACATGACAGACCAATGACCAGCAAATTTCAAATAACTTAATGACTGAGACACGCACCAAAAACAACATGCGAAGTTCAATGTAAATCTAATTTCAAGACGTGACAAGAACTTAAGCCAACCTTGGAAAATACTTTGGGGGATTTAACGTTTCATCGCCATAAGAACAGTGAAAGAAAAGGCAAAACTTTAATTGTCATTATCGTGCAATCCCTCCGCTAAATCAAGCTACAACCCCGCCATCTTGTTTCCTTACAAACAAACCCTTCTCCATCCCCTCTCAATAACGTTTCATGATTTACCGCAGTGTTGCAAGTCAATTGATATAAATGAGTAGTGTTTTTCCCATCGTTAGGGACGATTGCCAGATCTTGGCATCTTTTTCATTCTTCCTCCCTTCTCTTCCCCTTTCCTCTGACGGAAAACCCGGAACCGAAGAAGGAATGGGCGGGTTCTTACTTTCCTAATTAATGGATACGGGTTACAAGAAAGAGAAAGGAGCGGAGAAAGTAATCTAAATGACTAACTCCTTTTAATTTCGATAGAATGCTTCGGCCGCGAGCATGCTTTTTAACGTTGCAACTCCGCCAATGTATCAGTGGGAAAAAACAAAAGAAAAATATACAACCTTGAATGGAATTGCTTCTGTTGTAAATTTATTGTTTTTCTCTACAACTCTTGTCTTCACGGAAAGCTTTTACGGAACGTGTTTAATTGCGGATTAGGAAATGTTTAACTATTGAAAGGAAGGTAATGAATATTGTTGTATGAATGTAGACTTGTTGATTGTTTTGGAACTTGTGGAAAAATATAAATTAATAATAGCATTTCGTACCAAAGGATTTACAGGGATGCTGAACCCCCTTAAAAAAAATCTGGAGCGTTCAATGTACCGTTATTATTAGTTATTCTAACGTACTGTTAACGGTAAAGACAGGGTGAGTCAAAAGTAATGTGACAAAGGGATTTATAGTATATACGAGGCGTATACGGAAAGAAAGGTTACACCTCATATAGGCCGAAAGGTGATATTTTAGTGCGTACGTTGGTAACACTGGCTTTGACCTTCATCCTTCCGCTTTCGTCTCGCGGCCTTTCGTCATTGATACCTGAAGCTAGTTCGAGTAACACGTACTGACAATGGCTGCGCCGGTTCAGAATCCCGCCAAACGTGAAGTGCGCTCAGTCATACGTTTTCTCTATGCAAAACGCGAGTGCCCGGCGGATATCCACAAAGCAATTGTTCCCGTGTATGGAAACATTATGAGTCGCCAACATGTAACGAAGTGGTGCCTTGAATTTGCTGCAGGCAGGACCAATATTCATGACAAACACAAGAGCCTGTGATCACCGATGAACTTCTGCATCACATTGAGAAAACAATTCGTGCAAATCGGCGTCTCACAGTAAGACAATTGCACGAAATCATTCCGAAAGTGTCTAAGACAACGCTTCATGAAGCTGTGACTCTAACATTAGGGTACAGGAAATTGTGTGCTCGCTCGGTATCCAAAATGCAATAATTCCAGGATGATGAAGAGATCATGAACGAAGTTGAAAAATGGTTCCAGCAGCAGGTGGAAGAATTCTATGACTGTGGAATACAGAAGCTAGTACCTAGGCTTAACAAGTGTTTGGAGAATGGCGGAAATTATGTGGAAAATAACTCATGCAACACTAAATAACCTGTAATGGACGTGTTGTCAAATATATTTTTTTTAATGAATACTAGCCGTTGTAACCTTTCATTCCGGACACGCCTCGTATCTTCAATGTGTGCACCTTGAACATTAACACAATGTTAATAACACCAGCATAATCATGTCTGCACATTACACAGTGCGTTTCTTCAGATGCTGGATGTTATGATTCTTATCTGACTAGAAGAGCGCCTTTAAATGGCCCCAATGGAAAAAAATCCATTTCTGTTGGTCTGGAGACCGCCGCGGCCACTCAACGGGACTACGGCGACCGATACACGCACCAGGAAATCAACCCGTAATGAGGAGGGGCCCTGTGAAACCTGACTTTTGACTCACCCTGTATTTGCAATATTCAATAAATGTATTTTATTTATTCACCCTGGAAATACAGTAGAGGTAAATGTATTAACGAACGTACAGGATATGCATATTTTAATGATCTCCTCTTTCCTTGATATAGACATTTTTAGTCATCCTTTTGGCATTAGAATCCTGAATATCATATAAATATCAGGCATTAGAAGTAAAGTAGTTGGGTGTTCCCTATAACGTAGTTAGTACTAACACCCTCGCCTTGCAATTAGTGTTAACAGGTTAGATGTTTTGTGGAGGACTCCCACGCTAATCTGTAAGTGGAGTTCCCATTAGCGTATCTGAGCTTAAAGTGAACTTATTATAATCATTATGATTACAGGTAGTCATAGAATAGGCATTTATGTAACTGTTTTCATCTTTGTTCTAAACCGTCTGCTAGTTGTTGTTATTGTTGATTTGGTGTTTTAAGTCCACTTTATGCACAGAAAGGGTAATCAGAACTGGACCTACAGTTTAAAGTGGGATCCGAACCACTATGTGTCTCCACCGGGTATCGAACCCGGGACCTCTTGATTACAAGGTGATGACGCTACCACTGCGCCATCGGGGAGGCCCCGTCTACTAATAAAACAAGATGTGTGTAGCTATATGTACATATCCCTCCCGACATTGCAACATCGGATTACCATTTGTTCCATTCGCTAGATAACCATCTGAGGGGACGACGGTTCCGAACCCTCATCGAAGTGAACCACGCACTGGACAACTTCTTTGGTTCACGTTCCTCCGTGTCCTACCACCATAGGAACGCTGGAGACACGATTGTTGCTGCTGATGGGGACCGTTTCTGATTGTCCACGCACATCTTACATCACGTTCTGACCTTCATTTCGCAGGCGTCAAAATCCGACAGAACATTAGCCAGTTGGTGCCTAACATCTCAATCAGGATTAACTGTCATGGGATTTGAACTTTCGACCCCTGAATACGAGTTCATTCCCTCATCCATTGACCTAACGCGTCAACTCTAAATTCTGGCTCTCACCCATAAACTATAAAAAATGAAGGGTCGTGAATTAATTATAAATTGCCTCCCCCGTGCATCAGATCACCCTTTGAACAAACAACCCCTGCCGTAACGCACAGGCGTGATATCGTGGACAACCTTCACAGCTATTCATCCCTCTTTAATTACCGGCAATCGACTCCATTTGCAAGCATAAATCATGCACTTAACACCGTGTCAGCCGCCATTTTCTTTCCATCCGTATAGTGAAGCGGTGACGTTCGTGACGCACACGTCCCTGTTCCAACTTTGTTTCGTCGCATGCTTTTGGTCTTTTATAGTAGCGCGGTGTGTTCTGGGTACAGCTGCGCGTGGCAATGATTGAGGGGTGAAAAGAGGACACATATTTTGAAGGTTTCACGCTGTGAGCAAAATACCACCGGCTATTTATCACATTCTTCACAACGCCGATTCACGTGCCCGATTTGTTGTGGAGAGTATGTTACGCTCAAAAGAGGCACACGCGTTTACGCACACGCACGCATGCAAAGGGTCTTCAAACTTTCACAGCGTGTAGAGGACATCAATGTGAACAACTTTTCTTACTAATGTTTTGTTCGTTGTGGCCTCGTTTCGGCGCTACAAGCTTTCGAAACATTATTTTCTCCTCTCAGTATGCAACCATGTAGTTCATATACAGGGTTGCCACTGTCAAGAAAAAATACAGTCAGAAAAAATATCCGAAGAGGTAATACCCGGCTATGCATGTATTTCTTTTATATTTAGTAGGGATGGGACCGATTAATCGGTACTCTATCGGTATCGTCCGATATAGGCATATCGGTGTATCGGTTTATCGGTAAAATTACCGATTATTTTACCGATCCGATATATCGATTATTTTCTGATAATTTAGTGCAAAATTCTGCCATTTTGTTGTAATTTTTATGGATAATATACATGCCCTACTTTCTAAAAAAGTAAATGTCTAAATATGCAATTTCTCTTGCACTGCAGTCACCTTGAAACACACATTTATTAAAGAGGTCAGTGAACCTTTCAGGTTCTTCAAGGACTATTTCTAATTTTATATCGGATCGGTAGAATATCGGTTATCGGTATCGGTAAATTTTATATCGGTACTTTATCGGTATCGGCCAAATTTTCATATCGGCCCATCCCTAATATTTAGCCTCGTTTTTCTTCCACTTTTGACTAAAAGAATAAAGATAATACGAAGATTAATCAATGATAAAATAATACATCGAAATTATTAGTATGTATACTGTGGAGTTAAGATAAGTCATCAGTAGTGTGTTGGTGGAGGGCGTGTTGGGTATGCATTATATGGTGTGTTTGTGCAGTTGCAAACAAACTGTATTTGAATTATTTATTGATTGAATTGTTGCTTTAAGTCCACTTTATGCAGAGAAAGGCTAATCGGGACTGGAACTACAGTTCAAAGTGGGACCCGAACCTCTATGCCATGTGCCTCTACTGGGTATCGAACCAGCGACCAATTGATTACAAGGCGATGACGTTACTACTAGGCCATCGGAGCGTCAACACTGATTAATGTGGATAGAGCTAAAGATTTGCTTCTGACTTAACTGGTCGTTGGTTCCATATAGATTTGAGGAACAAATATTATTATGAATGGAAAGGAAATAAAATTGTTGCTTAAATTAATTTCAGACTGTTGATTTTTGACACGAGGTATATCAATGACAGAGGACAGGATAGCTTCTGGTTGTAAAATACGTCGAGATTTCCAATTATTGAGAAACTAACACAAGGTGTCAAATATATTCTCTTTTACATAGATCGTAAGGGGCACATTATGAGAAAGTTTCGTATGCAACATGTTAATTACGAACTAAATTTTAAGATACAAAGGCACTTTTCTCCATGTAGCAGTGACTATGAAATATAATTAGATCTCATTCTAATATATGGATGCACAATACATGGATTCTCCCTTAAGAAATATCGTGTACGCATTTCCGGTTAAAGAAATAATCCATTAATATTTTACCTTCACTCCCTCGTCCCCAAAAGCATGCAGACAACACTATATTACATGAAGATTATATTGTTTCATACCTCTGTAAACAGCATTGTCCTCCTATTATACCTATGGCCCCACAATACATATTGTTTTCAACAAAGCAAGATAGTGTGCTTGTTAAGCGTAGTGGAGTATAAATTGTGTTCGGGTTGGCTTTATGCCTTTGCGTCACTAAGATTGTTAAGTACATGCATTGTTGTCGTTTACGTCCCATTGTTATCAAGTGTACGTTTGATTTGAACGTTAATATCTCCTCGTGCATAGTATGGGAACACTCGGAATGGCTTCCAATTGTTGTAGCACGTTTCGGGCAATAGAGGGATACATTGGGATTTAAATCTTGCCCAAAGTTCACTTACGTCGTACCTGTATAGCATTGATTTCTGACTCCGCAAGAAAATCGAGAATATTTCTGTCTATAAAGCAGGGCCGGCCTGAAAAACCTAAATGCAGAAAAAGAGATCCAACCAAACAGGGGCGGCTCAAGATGAAATTTTCACTTAGGCGAGGTAAGATTTTGGCGCCCCCTACATTCTAAAAAATGTGTAGCTGAGTTGCCACCAAAAATTATGTTCACAGAACACTCCTTTTGGTGTTAATGCGGAATTGGTGTTGTATAACACCATTTTTGGTGTCCCTTTACACCATTTGACGTCACACCACACCAATTGTGGAGGCATTTAACACCCGATTAGGTGTTTTGATGCACCAATTACGGTGTTGCGATACACCAATTACGGCCACTTTTGCATATTTTTAGGGTGTACTTTCCATGCCTACCTTAAATTTCTAACTTGGTCCCCTACTTTCTACCTTCAATACGAAATACGGCCATGTCATGTATTTGCGATTTTAATGACTAAAAATACCAAATAGCCTTATATTTTTGATACTTACAAGTGTTACTGTTGAAGAACACGTTTTTTTGAAGGTATGTGTTTATTTAATACCTACATATTGACGACAAAATAACAGCAATATCTTAGTTTAAATTGCTACATGATTTTGCATATATTTACTATGTTATACAACAGTATACAACAGTATGGCTACCCATAATCCGCGGTAGTTTAGTCGGTAAGGTGTCTGACTGCCACGCGGGATATCAGCGCTCGATTCCCAGGGTGGATGACCTAAGGTCGGAATTTTTCCGGCCTTCTCCTCACATAAAGCCGCTCAGCCTCAAATCAATTGGTACCTGGGGGTATCCCTGGGAAGTAAAGTCCGCCGGAGCGTGCTGCTGATCACATCACCTACAAAATTACCGAGATCTAGAATGTGTGGGACCCGACATCCACGTCCCCTAAATGTGCCTTCATGGCACGGTGCTACATGCACACGGGGAACTTGACCTTCAACTTTTATTCAAATCCAACTTTGGCGCTACTCTTGAGCCACCCCCGCGTACAAAAATGTTACTGTGCAACACTGTATGTTTACTTCATATTCGAGCTATCATCGTTACCTAACCTCATATCTCTGATGGGGATGGAACTTGTGACTGATAGAACAGTAAGCAGTATTGCTTTCATCTATAATAGGTATATTGCAATTTCATATTTTAATATACAATTTGCTAATATAAGCTGGTTATCTGTTAGCTAATCTTGACGATAGAGATAGTAAAATACGTAAAATAACTCGTAAAATGCAGTTTAGGACACCGACAAATAAATGGGACTCGATCTTGAAACCTTCGGATGCCGTGAGTTGACCACTCAGCTCACTCGGCCAATAATGCAGCACATGAAGGTCATGAATTATTGTGCAGAAATATAAACAATATAAGTCTCTTATTAATCTTCGTGACCATACATAGAACTTTCCCGACATCAAAGATACATAAAAATATACATACGAGTATGTTTATCTCTGTACTGGAACATCAGTTTGAACATCCGTTCTGCTGATATATGTCATACTCATTCCTCATATCCTATGATTAGTATTGTACGAGCTAACTGAGGATGCATTTGAGTCTCTAGTGCAGGACTAATTTGGAAATATATATATGTAATATAATGCGAGCAATGCCTCGTACTGCAAAACATAATTATGGTTTATTGCTTCAGGTGTGTTTGACAACGAGATTGAACTGAAGCGAAGCCTTTTAGGGGGTGGGGAAGGATGAAGTAGATGCACTAAGAGTAATTCCCCGTGGCTTCCATGTGAATGAATTCAACTCCACGTCATTTGTATATCTCAAAACACTTATATCTTTGGAGACAGACCATTTCTTAAATGGCGAATTACAACTACTGAAATCAAACTAATAATTTAGGTTTACATCACACAGAGTGCTCTATACTTAAGTACTAAAGCTGCGATTTATACACCTGAG
Source organism: Lepisma saccharinum (assembly GCF_977018435.1). Taxonomy (NCBI): domain Eukaryota; kingdom Metazoa; phylum Arthropoda; class Insecta; order Zygentoma; family Lepismatidae; genus Lepisma; species Lepisma saccharinum. Next base: position 89,738,468 of record NC_139232.1, on the reverse strand, counting down.
CTGCGATGGGCTTTATCAGGTGGTAACATAAGCGAAAGGCGAATTTAAACCGCACTAAAAGTTTTATTTCATTACACTTAATTAATCATTTCCTTTTGGTTAAGTTGTGCAAGGTCCAAAAACACCAGTTAGCAACTGTGTTAATATTTATGTATTTTCCCTGGTGACATCTGTTGACTCATTGGCCTGAAGATCGCTGATATTCTGACAACTTGATTATTTTGTAGCAAGCGCCGTTAGGTAGATATATACAGGTTGGTCCATCTACTTGTTCTACCAAATTAGAAATATGACATCAACGGTAGAACATAACGACGTAATTTCAAAACTGAAAATCTTTCATCTTAATAAAGTTGTCTGTGACCTTACTTACTGATATTTGAAGAAGTAATAAACGAAAAATTAATTTAAAATAAATTGAACACAAACCGTTAGGCTTCAAGGGCATTACAGTCTCCCAAAGCAAAGTATTTTATTTTTCATACACGCTTGTGAAGTTCATATGCGTTTCTCTAGCTCATAATCTGAAGATTAGTTCTATTTGCACTGTATAAACGAATTCTTCCTTCAAAGGGAATGTAAATTTTCTACAGCTACATCCATGTTCGTGATATGTGTCCCTCAGTATGAAATACAAAACCTGATAAACATAAAGCTGGGATTACGCACGAGGAAAAAATACAACGCCCAAGGATAATGCTGGCTCTCCCTTTGCAAACATGTTTACAATTATAGGGATAGGGGGAGAGAAAATTTCCCTGACACATCGTCCTTGTTTTTGAAAGGGCAGTAAATTAATAGCCCTGGAGTTTCTCTAATGCGCTTAAACGCTAAAAGCGTTTATTCAATGCGCGGAGGGGGGAGGGGAAGGGGGCTGAAAATAAAACTCGAAATTCAGCTTCAGCGAAACAGCTATTCCACATACTTGACAAGACTGCTGCTTGCAAATTAATGCAACCCCGCGAAATCTGCATCTGCTGTTGGAAAACTGTGTAATGTTCCCTCTTACCTAGGTGTGATCCAATGTTGCTAACTCCAATCGGAAGTCACTAAATCGGATGAATTTTGTGTTCAAGACACTGAAACGCTTACGTACATTATACTAGGTGTGGAGATGCATTGTGGAAATTTTCATAATTGGGGGGAATAGAATGTAATCGCTTCCTCCCCCATCCACTTACACATACACACAATGGTTGCTATTCGAAGTGGGGTACATGTTGAGGTTTTGATGAAATGCTAACAGGACATAATAAAATAACTTTTAAGAGGAGATGTGAAAGAAGGAACAGAAAGAAGGAGAGCGAAGCAGAAACAAAGCGAGAGACAGTACGGAAGAAAAAGAAGTTATAGAGAGAAAGCGAAGTAAATAATTATAGAGAGAAAGAACTGATAGAGTGTGAAAGAAAGAAAAAACGAAGGACAGGGAGAATAAAATGAGACGAAAGTAGAAACATAATAAAGATGGAGGAAAGCTAACAAAATAAGAAAAAAAAACGAGCAAAACAAGAATGAGAATGAAGAAGAATAAAGATGGGAAAGGACAGAGAAAAGGGTAAAGAAACAGCCGATATCAGACAGATATTTAAGTGAAGAGTAAGACTGAGAAACAATGACGAAACTATAAAAAATAAGATACAAAAATTGATCTAGAAAGGACGACTAGTGAACCGAACTAAAATTATAGAAGAATAAGCAATTCTTCATTTTTCCAGTGAGGGTAACTGACTCAAATTGACCTTCCCTATTTGCTCCCATGATTGCATTATCCTCTTGGTATTTCGCGTGCTTCGGTAAATTTCCCGAAAAACCGAAATCATCTTATTAAGAAGCAAAGTGCTAAGTTATAGAATTAACCCAACAACACTTTACTTCTTCATAAGATGATTTGGACAAAAAATGAAAACACATCGCTCCCAAAATGAATCACGCGTCTAGAGAGCGAATCTCTATTTACCAAGACGCATCCTACGACGTTAGTTTCGGAGAAAGTTCACGTTTCCGAAAAAGGAGAAGGTGTAGTTTGCGTCAAGAAAAGAGTAGCAAGCAAAACTTTCCCTTCAACGTAGAGGCTGTATTTTTTTATTTATCGCCACCCCCAAAGGAATGGACGCATCGACACAAGGGAGTAAACGATCCTATTGTAGGCGCAACGGTGAAAATATTTCACGCGAAAATGAGCCGCTTCACTCCACGCCAGAATTCTGATATTCCGTTGCTCTTTCTTCAAGACCAGATTCTCTTCTTTTTCTTCCAAAGGACACAGGTTTGAACTTAGATTTACGATATCCGTCCCGATAGAAAGGGTTGGAAGAAATGCTCCATCGGAAATCATATTTGAAATACGAGTGTTTTACCCTTGCGCGAAAAACAAAGGGAAAAAATGAAGTTTTTAGTGTCACCACTTAGGAATCAAGAATGTTGGATACTTTTCAGAGAAACAGTTGAAATGAAGAGTGCCCCCGCTCTTCTCAAGCTTAAAGATATTTGAAGGTAGTACTTTATCTCAGTTTTCCAAAAAGAATTAAAGCTAAAAAATATGTGGTGGGCATCGAATCTACAACTGTTTTCAGTACAAATCCGGTTCACTAATCTACTTCTGCACTGTTTCCCGGGTTCCTAATAAAAATCGCAGGCTTGTAGTAGGTTCGATACCCACCAACGGCAAAAAATATATACCTGAAGAGAGATGAGATGCTCTCTCAAAAAGTAGTGCCAGAGGTCCAGGGTTCGAACTCCGTCCTTGGTATTGGCGTTCTTTGTGAGTGTCCCCTCATCCTCATCTTCGCCATTAGCCTAAAGTGGCCCAAAAGAGAAGTAAAATATACCAAATCAATAAATCAAAAGACCGAGTTACAATAGGTGTAAGTTGTTCAATCCAATTAACATTGTATGCCAAAAAACAACCAATATCACTAAGATTTACATAATTATTAAATTCTTTATTGATATTGTAATTCAGACCATTATTCACAATGTTCGAAGTTGAGTTGGATGCATGATAACAGGCAAATTGTACATCACTGTATTCATTCCTATTTTATATCTTCAATAGGCAACAAAATGACAATAGACAAAATTTTCAATCATTATTTTCCTTATTGTTATTCTACCTACTTTCTATGTGTCTTTAAGAATGGAATTTTACTTATTCTGCTTGATTATGTTCATCTTCGAGTGTACATGGTTTTAAGAAATAGAATTGTTCTATTGCAGATGAGGAGGCAGCTTCGAGGGGCGTTACAGGACGAACTGTAGTTCGGTTTAGCCCACCTCCAGCCCATGCAAGTAGGTCCATATCAGAAATCTAAACAAACCATGTCTCTTATCGTATATCTGGGGATTCAGAAGGTGGTGCTGTATTGTGTCTAATTGATTCAGCGTGCTTTATTGTTGCGATTTTGTAGTTATATTAGACGGTTGTTATAAAAAGTGGAAATGAAACATAAACAAACGTGTGGACAAAGAAATGCAATACATATATTTAATGCATTTTTTGCTGAGGACCTTTCAAAAGATGGTAATAGTTATGCTATATCGTTGAAGGTGGATCCGAACTCTCTCTCTCTCTCTCTCTCTCTCTCTCTCTTTCCCTCTCTCACACACACAGAGGCAAACACACACAGAGAAGAAGAAGAGAGAGAGAGAGAGAGATGTAAAAAAGGAGACATAAGCAGAAAGAAACAGGAAATGAGAGAGAGCAAGGAGAGAAACAAAGATATAAGTGAATTAGTTAGAATATAGGAGGCAAGATGAATTGGACAGAAAGGGAAGGGAAAACAGGGAAAATAAACAGAATTGGAGAGAATAAAAAATGGAGAAACAGACAGAAATGGAATATGAGTGAAATTAGAGGAAAAGAAAGAAGAAGGAAGGTGATAGACAGTGTCGAAAAAGGGAAAAGAAAGAAAAAAGAAGGAATTAAAATGGAGAACACATAAAGAAAGAGATATGGTAATTAAATAAGGGAATAAGAGATATGTAGAGAGAAAAATTAGAGAATGCCCTGAGCATAGCCAGCCTGCAAACATTTCATTCACCTTTCAGCCTATTCAAACAACATTCTATATCGATTCTTGAATATGTAAATGCTTCATACAAGATGAATGAACATACCGATGGGCAATTTCCTTGATATTACTTATGCATAACGCTGTACCTTGCACTAAACACGGCAGATGATTACAGTGATGGACAATTCGAATATCCACCTATCTTTTGCTCCTTTCTACAGACAGTACCATTTGTGAAACGCAACAAAAAAGCTAGACCTACAGGGCACATTCCAACTCCGCTAACGCTAAATATAATACTAATATAAATATTCTCGCTCTGGCACGCATGTACCCACCAGGTGTATACGTGCGAGTGTTCAAGCTGCGACTCGTAAAATGCGATGCTATTGCATTGCCGTGGGACACAAATGATTGTCACAGGCACACAATGGAATTGCCAGAGGGCATGCCATTAGGCAAATGATGGTAATTGCATTACATACTCTTTTATATTCTGCAACAAGCGACAAAACTTTGTAGCACTGTATTCGTGGTGACAGTAACACGTGTTCCCATGTCAAAAGATTGTCCCGTTGTCAAATAAACTAGCGATTTTTGCTGTTACGTAATGGATTCTCTTGGTAGTTCCACGTTTGTGTAAATATTACCACTTTTTCTCTCTATAGAGGGTGTGATTTGTATTTATGGCTTATACACTCACAGTATGCAATACATGCTGTTATTGATAACCAGGAAACTGATTTATATGTAAATACATATTTATAATATGAAGCATGGCATGTAGATTCGAGAGACTCAGTTTTTATTTTCCATATTCACACATAGACTATATCACGTTTTGGCTCATATTTCATATACCTTTGTTATTTTTACATATTGTTTCCATATTTCAGAACATTTCTCAACATATACTCCATACTCTCGCAATTACTACATTTCCCGTGTGACTGAAAGAGTTGGATGAATTTCTTGCGAAAAACTGACAATGTTACCCATCCTAACTGTTTGCCTTTGCTATTGAAAAAACTTGAAATTCCTGTTTATTTACAATTGTTGTCGACAATAGAGAATGGGGGCTCAAGCATCGGCTCCACACTTACAACAAAAAAATTGTTATTCATTGTTTTGGAAACAGAAAATGAAAACACATTTTGTGTTGTTTTATAATTAATGTCAATATAAGCGTACTGCATTTTAATGTGGCTCGTCTAGTGTCTTGCATTATTAAAAAGTTAAATTTTTACAATTTTAAGTCAATATTTAACTCCATATATACTACATATAAATCCGTTACCTGTTACTAACTGTTCAAAATCGTCATCTTTTGTGTTTTCACGGACTGACACTCAAATGACTGACACTTAGGATTGCAGAGAATGTTGAGGTTTTTAATTCTGCTCAGACTGTAGCTTTTTTGTTATGAAGCAACCTAAGTTAGTAATATTATGTGGACTTGTTATTATGCATTAGAGTATAGCAGCACTACGCTCGAACGCTCAATTGTTAGTTAGGATGACGATATAAACCGAACGGAATCGAGCTTTCTTCGCTCGCAATGACGTCACGAGCGAGTAACGCTCGACCATGCAAAACGAGCACCATACACTCGAAGTCAGTTATAGGTCGTTCTACTGTTACGGCGGCCTGTCCTCGTTCTGGAAAGGGAAGTGGGGAGCGGGGATTACACCGCAGGCCAACCAGACAACAGCGGTGGCGCCGAGAGTTACGACGCGGCGGGAAGAAGTACTACGTGAACCTCGTTCTACAGGTTAGTGCGTTTCTTATAGTGCTGGATTGGTCGCTTAACCCGCTCCCCACTTCCCTTGCCAGCATAGGGTCGACCGCCGTAACAGAAGAAAAGACCTATAGTATCACTTTAACCGTCATTTTTATGTGGTAGTGGGTCCTCAAACATGGATCGTGAAATCGAAACTTAACATAGTCATTGCCACCACGCTACGACGCTAGAGGTCTCCGTTTCGAATCCAGGTCTGGGCATGAGTGTTCTTTGTAAGTACTCATTCATCAATTTCATCATATCATCCCTTATCTTCGAAATTAGCCAAAAGCGTAGCAAAATAAATGAAATGAAATCAATCAATCATCACCTTCATGTTAAAATGCATATTAGATATATAAAACCGAAATAGTTGATTACTGTAGGCTCAAACTACCTAGGAGGACATTGTTCATAGGCTATGTGTTTCTGCGATTATTGTCACATTAAAATGATGTTCGATTGTGTGTGATTACTGAATCCCATTATTTCACAGAATACGATTATCCTTTTCCCGAGCGTAGCATATGCTTGAGTAACCAGCTTGAACGATTACATGCGAGCGAATGTGGTTCCAGGCAGAACTCTGTCATGTATATTTCATCAGTAACGCTGCATGTGTTAACTACAGTACTGTTACTTTTAATTTTGTAACGAACCTGAGAGTTTAAGGTTTTATATTTGTAATACGTTAAGATTTTTAAAATGTTTGTTACTTCAAATAATGTGCAAGTTGTCACAGACAACTATAGTTAGATTGATACAGTTATGGTTGGAACTTGTATATATGTTTATAAATACGTCATAATCTGTTCGTGTTGACGTCACTTTCTCATCTCAGCAGAGGAAGTGAACCCACCTGAATGTTTCTCACCTGAGGAACGACTGAGTTTGGAAAACAGGTGAAGAACTTAAAAACGGAGATAATTCAAGTATAGATTTTAGGTTTCAGAGTTTTCTTCTTGCCGATAAGTTGAAAGTAAGCAATTAATTATGTAATTTGACTTTCGCTATATGTGAGTGAATTGCCCAACGTTAGTATTGAATGTTCTTGTGTTTTATTGGTAAGCGATTATGAAATATAAGCGATTATAAAACTGCGTTTAACTTTGAAAACAGTGTTGTGTTTCTTTTCTACCCAGCAAGCCCTGATGATTTGCAAAGATTCTCATGTTCCCGACTAAAGGAGTAGCGGACTAACTTTGTGACGACTGGTGTCCAACCGGGGGACGTTGCAATTTTGGGGTATTAATAATCTAAATCAGAATCTAGTACTCTAATGAGACAGTACACCCATCTGTGTCAACTAGCTACATCTCATGGACCACCTGAGATAAAAGGCGAAATCCCGAGAACAATAAGGGACAACAATCGCTTCAGTGACTTTACGGTATCTCGAAGATCCCAAATTCTCTGAAGTTGAATAACTACAAATTTAAATTTAAATGGATAAAAAATAGTTAAATTGACCCGTACGTATCTCCAGTAGTGTAAAAAGAGAGTAAAGGTTTCGTTGAAATGTACAACCTTGATGTGGAACTACAAGTAGTTAATTAATAACAGAAATACGCCATAAAGTAACTTCTTACCTTAAGAAATTTGTGTCGATTATCTTATGATACAGCTGATAGTTAGCTGTACGACTTCTTATTCCGTCATGACAACAAGACTTACGATCGCTTGGAATTTTGGTCAGCAGAACAGCATCTGCAACGAAAAAATTCAAAATAGGCTATGAAGTAACTTATTAATGTACAGGAGGAAGGGAAGGCATTAGGAAGTGAAAGTTAGGATGGTCAGACAAAACATGTGATCTGAACCAGTAACCTTCCGAATAGGACGAAAAGGACAATAGGATAAAAAGAAACCACACAGTGGCTAACTCTTTTGTGTTTTTTTAGTCGCCAGAACCTCGTTAGCCTGCAATCAAGACATCTCTAGGATCAATAAAACTGTTAATTAGAGAGGATGTAAGATGGCGCGTCATGTAAGGGGAGAGGGTAATAGTGAATCATATTACAAAACTGCGTTTACAATTGGTCTCCCACGAAATTTAAATGAAGATTAAAGGATGTTATAAAAATTCACTTCGGATAAATCTGGTATGGTATGTTGTATTACATATTTTCCTCCACAAAATACTTTCGTGTTTGATTATTTCGAATTAGATTTGGTTATATTTGCTGTCAAGTCGCTCTTGAGGCAAAGCTTTTGTCAGAATGATGGTAAATCACCATAATTCTTAGCATTTAGTAGCTTTTGTAGGTTAAGATTAGTTCTAAGCAGATATATATTGTAATCTTTCTTCCCAATTTCATTTTTCACAACTTATACACTTTATACAGGGCCACGCGTCGCATATTATCCTTTGCTTCCATAACGATTGGTAATTAAAACACCAAAATAATAAAAATCTATACAAATTTAACTAATTTGAACAATTATTAACTGTTGAAAGACTATCCGAACCTTGAGGAAACCGTGTTGATCCACTTTCCGCAAAACATTCAAACAAGAAATTGCAAAAACAGATAAGAGGAATTGACCTGGAAGAGGATAAAATTGGCAGGAGGTCAAAAAAACCACCAAGGTTACAAGGAACTTTCACATCACGTTCCTAGATAATTGGTTCCAGTTCAAGAATCAACTTCATTTATTTCGCCGTCCTTGCTCTAGTTCCACATCCCCAAATGACTAGCAAATTCCAGAGCAACACTCGTATCTTAACTTGGGAGCGAAATTTAAAGATCGAACAAAAATTTCTGGAGGAGGTCAAGATTATTTTTTTTTTAACAAGTTTACGAAAGTTATCAAGTTATTACATTTAATATGTTAACAAACTTACCTTACATGTATACATTTCTGTGTCAGAAACTGAAATGAAAATTTTTCATAAATTTGCACAATCAATTTTCCTATATTTGCCTGAATCACCTACAAAATATACCAATGACTATGCTTCGAATTGACTGCAAATTTTCTTATAAAGTATATTTTTTTTAAATATAGGTCTTGCTGCCACCTTTTGGAGAAAATATGAAGGTACAGTGAATCCTAATTATATTCGATGCCTAATAAATGTAATATTTTTGTCATATATCCAAAGTTACATAATTAGACATCCCTTTTTGGAGCATATACTATAATCATGACACAACACATACCAATTTTAAATCGCACTGAGTTCATATCCAGGGTAATGTCAAGTTGTAATATCAACATGTCGTGAAGGCATATATGGTGATGTAGAGATAGAGCAATCTCGGTGATTGTGGATGTGGTGCGATCAGCGTCACGCTCCTGCCACTTTTAAACCCCAGATCTGCTCCATGCAGCTCAAAATGTAGTACTTTTTTTTCTCAAGAGAAAATGAAGAAAGTCTAACTTAAGAAAAATCGCACACATTTTCGTGATTGATCAAAATTTCTGGAGTGTTATTCTGAAGAGGCATGAATTCTTTATGAAATCTAGATACATTATTAAATTTAAGGTAAAAGTAAGCATATTCATACACAGCATATATTAATTATTGACAACAGGGGAAGTGCATCAAAAAGAGAACACTCATCCTGCAGCTACACACAAAAGAAGGCAAGAATCCATCGAAGAGTGCCACCACCGGTGAAAATGGGAAACACCTCTCCAAGAAGGAAGCGAAAGGGGTAACACGCCATACTCTCTTGTATGCAAGTGTGGACTGTAGGGCAAGCAGCGTTGTAAGGGTTGCGGAGAGAAGTGCGTGCGCGAGGTAGGAGGCTTCGTCGGTCGCGTTCGTGCAATAGGAAACCTTTCATCATTTGATTCATGTGAAAGAAGAGTTCCCAATTCAACTCGTTCATTGGCTTGTGAGCTTGATCGTTGATTAATTCTTACTCTAACAGGTCGTGTGGCTTTACTTGCATCTACTTCCTACTTGCTGTGGACGGAGAATAGAAATGCTATTAACGATTTTCTGTATTCGATGAAAATTGTACTCAGTTGCATTACCCATCTTTCTTCTTTCTAATATATAGAAATGGATGTATGTGTGTTTGTTCCAGTATACTTCTCGAACGCCTGGAGCGATTTCAACCAAACTTGGAACACGTATCTCTTGCAATCTCGAAAGAAATACTGTGGGGTAAGAAAGCTAGTTGTAAATAAAACAAAGAAATACAATTATGCAAAATTCGCATTTCGAAGAACAATTTTGTGTTGGTAAGTAAACCATGTTACAGTTAAAAAAAAAAAAAATCTTTGTTGTAGAGAAGGGCGCACGAATCGATCATTTCTCCTGCGGATTCCTTACGAGGCTGGAAGTTGCTTTTTGGCGTGCGATTATTAAATATCTAAGAGAAATGTCGGAGGAGAGCAAATTCGATACAGAGGCTCCAGAATCTACTCTCTCAGGGCAAAGAAATCTCTAGACACGGCTTTGCATGCCAAGCTGCTCTGTTACAATTCTAATTAAATATAGCATTTGCACTGTCACTCTAATGCCTCTGTAATGCACATGGAGTAACCATGTGCTAGTAAAAAAAGTACATCTGCAACATTTGTGTTGAGTACTGCAGCGTTTGGGATCATATGGATTAACAGTTTCCCGCAATGAAAGTTTTTTTCGGAACTGATGAGGAAATCCCCATCAAGTGCCAACAAACATTTTCGTATTTTACAGAATATAGGTCAATAGCATGAACGCCCTTCATGTGATGCACGTTTTCCTGCCCATAGTTCTGCCACCAGGAGCCGAGGATCCAGAACTCGGTCTTATCAGCGCTCAAGAACCAACCAAGGTCAACATGTAGCTTTCCAGCAGACAGCAGGTGCAAACCAGGAAAACTTCGTCAAGAGTGTAAACGCTGGTGGAAACTCCGTTCGTAACCAGGCTAGGATGGTGGATTTAAATCTGGTGATTTATGATGCCTCTTTTGGACAGTTCTACTTGACGTTATCACAAGAGCCACACTACAACATATGCTTGTAAGGGTGACCCATTCTGAAGTCACCCAAATATCAACTTTACTTTTACGTAGTAAACCCAGGACTGCATTTCTGCAGGCTATCGAGGCTCTGGCGTACGGACTCAGCCAATCCGTGGGGCCTGTGCTCTGTACTGTAATTGCGTTTTTGTGATTGTATTTTTATCAATTAGTCTAGAGAAACTAGTATGTTTTTCAAAAATGTTATTATGATGATTTTAATTTCTTCCATTATGATGTGCCATGACAGAACACCATGAACAAGAGATTCAGTTCAAACAAAGTTATATGATTGATTTGATTTGGTATATTTTACTTCTCTTTTCTACCACTTTTGGCTAATCGCAAAGATCAGGTTAAGTGATGACGAAACTGACTGATTGATTATTTTGTTTGTTTTACTGTAGCTTTTCTGCCAGTTTTGGCTAATCGCGAAGGTGAGGATGAGTGATGATAAGGTGAGGTAGATGGAGGGACAGACACAAACACAAACGGATATAACGCCCCAACACAAGATCCACATTGTATTATACTGGGCATGGGTGCAGACGCCACAGCCTCGTTAGTCTGCAAAATACAGTCCAGTGGAAGTGGGATTGACATTTGGATGTCTTGAGAAAGGGCCACCCCTTACACCCTATGATGAAACTGATGGGAACATCCATGCCCAGGCTGGAATTCAAAACCGGAACCCCTGGCGTCGTAGCGCGCTGTGCTACATAACCTTTTGGCTTGATTTGGAAAACATTAGAATTCCATCTCTATTTATGTCTTTATGGGATAAGGTGTATTGAACTGTGTACTTCGGGCAATATGAAATTTGTGGATGTGAAGGAATTCAAATAGCATTGTTATTGTCTCTTTGGGAGTTTTTGCTTTAAATAAGTTTCCAGGCCGCACACGTGTCTTCTTCATTATGAATAAAACAACATCTTTACAGTGTTTTTCTCTTCCCGCTACCATTTTTGTTACGTTGCTTTTGGGGGGATGACATATACCCAGGCGTAAGAGCTAACTAAGCAAGACATACCGAGATTTTCATGCTCCAGTAACCTTAAAGTCACCTTAATTTTATGAATAAAGTTTTACAATCCTTTTCTCCATCTCTCTTGGCTTTCTCTCACTTTCTCCTACATCTCTGCTCATTGATGAGACTCCTCCCGCACGCTGAAAATCTTCACTTGGAGGAATAAGGTTCCCTTAATTCACCCTGATACCATCCAAAAAAGGATTCAGAGCTTATTAGTTAATGCCAAGATAGTGCCCGCAAAAAACGTCACGCAGGGTAGTAACTTTAATACAAGAGCCCTCCACTTTTTTTCCCGACGTGATGAGAAAAGTTGCTCCAAACTGCGCAAGTTAGCGTTCTGCTGTGTGGATGGATGTCAACGTTGTTAATTCTGGTATGGAAGCTTTCGCCCCTAAATTAAAGCATCACCCGTTTCCCACTATCGTCGGATTAAGGTACAAAATGGACTTTGCAACTGCTTGAATATTGGACGTATTCTCCGGATTTAATCTGCCACAGATAACAAATCTTAATATGCATACACTTATCCCGTTTTATGCGTTAATCACTGCAATAAGATATTGAGATTAAATTTAAGTGTGCACTTCGGCTTTTCTTCATGTGCGTGCACGAGAAAAAGTACTCGAAAAGCATTATGACAAGCATATGCATCGAAAGATTTGATTTTGTGGGGAGGAATATACAGTCCAAAGTTCTATTATTATAATATCTTCAGCTACCTTGAACTGTCGAACATCCGTAGCGGAGTGGTGAACGCAGGGTCTCTGGTTTGAATCCAGCCTGGACATGAGTATTATTTGTGAGTGTACCTTCATCAATTTCATCATATCATCACTCATCATCATCTTCGCGAATTAGTCAAAATTAGCCGAATATTAAAGTAAAATAAACTTAATCAATCAATTGTTCCAGTGATACATCACTGACGTATAGGGTTTTCCAACAAGAACGATACGATTTTACAATGAAATAAAACAAAAACTATTTCAGATAGAACCAAACTTTTTATATTATTTTGAATCATACAGGGTGTCCCACGAACGGTGCAACTGGGAATTAAGAGTGGCGTTACTTTGTAACCGAAACCTGTACATACATAAGTCATACACCAAATGTTAGCCCTGTCCAAGTAGATATTTTTAAACATAGAAACAACAAACGGGGTGCAGTGTTGTTCATGCAGTGTTGCCAAATGTAAGTGAAAATGTAAATTTATTTTTCCTCAAAGCATGGACAATTGCATGTCAAACATTCGTACGGAAATTTGGACGTCAATTTCCACCTTGGGTAGGTGGACTATTTCGCCATCTATAGTTCAGAGAAAAAAACCAATCGTTTTCGCGTATAGCCAATCCTAAAATGCCTCGTAAAGGCGTACCGGTCCAAATGGGTGTTAAAAAAAATATGAGGTACAGTGGCAACACTGTTGATGTTTGAAGGCAACACAAGGTGTGTTTAGTGATGGTCTATGACATGGAAATACTGGAAACAGGAAAAAAAGAAAATGAAAATTATGGTTAAAAAAGTGTTACTTACCTACTCCTGGCAACAATGCAATGCACGTAACAGGCAGTGTAGCTTTACAAAAGATGTTGAAAATGACAACCATTTTCCCTGAGGCATTCATCAACACGTTTTATCATGTTGGAAGCAACTTTATGCAAGGTTGATTGGTTTATATTGTTAATGGCTGTGCAAATGTTTATTTTTAGGTCATCAAGTGTTCTTGGGTTATTAATGTAAACTGTTTGTTTCAAATAACCCCACAGAAAAAAAATTGGAGACGTCAGATCCGGGGAGCGACTGGGCCATAAGTTTTTGCTTATAATGTGATCGCCAAAAAACTCTGCCAACATGTCTAAATTTTCATTAGACGTGTGACATGTTGCGGAGTCTAGTTGAAACCAACAATCACGTTCATCACGTTCCAACAGAGAAATAAACTGTGTGATAAGTTCACGATAAACTATTCCGTCAACTGTTGTGTTGAAAAAGAATGGAGCGATTATTTTTCTCCGCGAAATCGCGCACCACACACCGATCTTTTGTGGATGAAGTGATTGTTCATGTAACAAATGGGGATTGTTACTTGACCAGTGTCGAGAATTTTGACTGTTGACATATCCATTTAAGTGGAACCATGCTTCATCCGTGAAAAAAACCTTATCCAAAATATTCACACCATTGTCTCTAATAAAATTTCTAAACCACTGGCAGTATCTTACACGTGCACCTTTGTCGACTTCCTTCAGTTCTTGCACAGCCTGTACCTTATATGCACGTAGGTGCAATTGTTTTAACGCTCGGTGAGTTGTTGTTTTTGATACACCTGACTGTGCAGCAAGTTTACGAACAGATTTCCTGGGAGATTGTGATATTCTCTGCTCCACATCCTGCAGCACACCTTGTGTCAAAACTGGTGGTTGTCTGTGGTAGGGTTTGTCATTAACTGATCCTGTTTCACGAAATCTGGAAACAAGTCGATATATCGTCGAATTTTCTGGAACACTGTTATTCGGATATTTCTCGCGAAACAAAATTTTTACACTAGCGTACGATTTTGAACAAAAATAATGTTCCACAATGAACACCCTCTGTTCCAAAGAGTACTTCATTTCACAGAATAATTCTAATCTTCCCCTACGAACAATACGAAATGCACGCCTCAAACAGTTCTGAGTACACAACTAACTGATTCTTTTGTTCTCGTTCGGTGGGCGCTCTTATCGCATTGCATGGTTGCCAGGAGTAGGTAACACTTTCTTCACAATAATTTTCATTTTCTTTTTTTCCTGTTTCCAGTATTTCCATGTCATAGACCATCACCAAACACTCTTTTTGTTGCCTTCAAACATCAACAGTTTTGCCACTGTACCTCATATTTTTTTAAAACACCCATTTGGACCGGTACGCCTTTACGAGGCATTTCAGGATTGGCTATACGCGAAAACGATCGATTTTCTTCTCTGAACTATATATGGCGAAATAGTCCACCTACCCAAGGTGGAAATTGACGTCCAAATTTCCGTACGAATGTTTGACATGCAATTTTCCATGTTTTGTGGAAAAATAAATTTACACTTTCACTTACATTTGGCAACACTGCATGAACAACACTGCACCCCGTTTGTTGTTTATATGTTTAAAAATATCTACTTGGACAGGGCTAACATTTGGTGTATGACTTATGTATGTACAGGTTTCGGTTACAAAGTAACGCCACTCTTAATTACCAGTTGCGCCGTTCGTGGGACACCCTGTAGTTTATTACATTATGTTTTTAATAACACATAATTTAAGTGTACACCTCGACTTCGTGCACACGAGTGAATTCGATGAACCCAATTTTAGATGACTTTGTGCAATAACTCGGGCCTAATGTCACGAATGCAGCGTTTGATGTTCAATCTTAATGCATCAAGGGTTCGTGGTCTGTTTGCATATACTATAGATTTCAAATGATCCCACAAGAAGCAATCTAAAAGAGTTAAATCAACGACGAATAGCAAGAACATAAGGGTGATTATGTGGACGTAGTTTTCGCGAAGTGCACGCTGAGTATTCACAAAAGAACGTATATTTTCATAAATTTTTTGGATAATAACCAAACGTTCTTGAAGCGTGTATTTAGCAATGATGAATTGTCACAGTATACTAAACACAAATAACAACTAGTGACAGTTATAACATTTGAAGCATAGTTGCCAGTTCATTTCAAAATCATATCATTCTTATTGGAAAACCCTTCATTTGCAGTTAAATGATAACGGCAATTTAAATGAATATATTTTTAAAAATAAATAAGCATTGTGAACTACACAGTCAATTCGTGTGTAAACATTCAAAACAAGCTATTTTCGTCCAACGAACTTCTTATATCAGTTTTATAAATATCGTGCAATTGGTATCCAACAATGACAAATACTTAGCTAGTCAGATAAACCGGTATGAGTAGTCACAGGTGTTCTTTGTGACTGTCTCTAAATCAATTCCATCACATCATCACTCACATCGTCGCGATTGGCAAAAATGTGGCAGAAAAAATACGCTAAATAACAAAATTCAAGCAAACAAACAATATAATATTAATAGTATGTATAAAATACAGATTCATTTTAGTGGATATCCAGTATCTGATGTATTAAACCTATATGAAGACCACGGGGAGAGAACGTGCTATGTTAATTTTTTAGCCAAATTGAGATAAAGGTGCTATCGAATAGCTCTGTGAACGGTGTTTCTTACTAGAAATTGTACAAGAATGGAACGTAATTTTTCCATCCATTCCAAAGGGGTTTTGGTTGCGTATACAGGGATAGAACATGCTCATAACAGGGAAATAACGTACTCCCCTGTAACATCAAGAAAATGGACAAATCACGTTATTTCCCTGTGGTCTTCCTATCCTTTACGTACAGTTTTGCTTTACTGTGTGCAGAGGCGTCTCATGAACGCATGCGTCAATTGTGGGAAAAAGGACAGCTTGCTCTGCGACGACATTCATGAGCATTTCTAGATTCTAATTTCTTCATATAAAGTCCGCCCGGCCAAAGAATGGACTTGAGGAAACCCAGGCTTTCCGCCTCCAGTTCAAGGTGGAGGGGGGAGGGAGCGGTGTTGCTACCGGTTGCTACACGCCTGATTTTTGTCCAGTCGTACACGACACCTCTTCCTGTAAACAAGCTTCCTTCGTTCGCATTTCAGTGAGAGGCAGGGAATCTGAGACCCATTCGCTTGCTACGTGGCGGCAACCATTAAGCTTCGCCGTCCCCGGCCTTGTTGAAGGTGCCACCTGTTTCGAAACGACCCAAAACGAAAAAATTGGCAACTCAGAATACCACGAGAATTCCCCATCACCACGGCAACTGGACAAAGTCGATTGGTTTAGCTGTTCATGTGACTCTCCATGGCTTTCGACCGAAACGACAAAAATATAATTTCCAAGTCCGTTCTTTCGCCGGAACAACTGTAGGAGAAGTATTTATTTTACACGAGAGCGCTCAACTAAGCTTATATTACATTTCTTGGATCTGAAGTGAAAGAAAGTAATAATGCTTTTCCCACAATTGACGCATGCGTCACTTCAGATCCAAGAAATGTAATATAAGCTTAGTTCAGAGCTCTCGTGTAAAATATATACTTCTCCTATATGAAGAAATTAGAATGTAGAAATGCTCATGAATGTCGTCTCAGAGCAAGCTGTCCTTTTTCCCACAATTGACGCATGCGCAGCATGCACCGCATGCGTTCGAGACGCCTCTGACTATGTGTAGTCTTGGTTAACAAATAAAATGCGATTCAATATGGCTTGATGCTCGTCGGAATATTCAGGAAACACAGTCTTTTTTCTGGGTGCCGTAGTCGCTACGAAATGACAGATTACCGTTTCCCCTTTGACAAATTTCAGAATCCGCGGTAGTTGACCTCAGTGACTTTCAATTTGCAAGCCGCTCGCTCGGTTTTTGACTCTGCCCTATTTTTCATAACCGCAGCGCCGTCGCAAAAGAAAAGCAGTCTACAATCACGCCCAGAAAGAAACAAGATACGTTCTCACCCGGCAGTTCCCCCATCGCTTCCGGAGGGACGATGATACATCGACACCATCTCACGGTCGTCCTCTGTTATTGTACACGCTTTGGCTGTCTTGTATAAAAAGATATGGAAAAGTGGAGGAAAGCCTTTTTTTCTCCTCCCGACGTTGATAGGCGGGAGAAAGAACAGAGTGTTGCAAGAGCGACCGAGTCAATATAAACTTTGCATAATGCTGCCGACAGCTTGGCAGGAATTTACTCGCACAAGGAAACGGAGACTTATGTCCTGGCAGAATACGAGGTGGCGGTGGAGAGCTCGTATTTGCATACACATTGCAACCAGGACTTACAGTAAAAAAGAGCATTGCGTAGGAATAGGGAAGATGCAGAAAAGAAGGGTTAAGATATGTGTACAGTCTACAATACTGTGCTGATTTCGAAACAGTGTTTCTTCTCATGGCTTGCACAGTGGCGCAGGAGGAAAACTGTCTTTCTGTAATTTAGTGCATTGTAGCGATAAATAGTTCACTTTTTCTCGTTTGCAATCGATAAATTTGCGTCCAAATTTTGTGTCACCTCCTTTGTTTCCAATTACTAGCCTCCCAGGTGGTATAGAGGCAGCGATGTAGCCTTGTAATCGAGGAATCTCGTGTTCGGTGCCCGGTGGAAGCACTGGTTCGGATCCCAATTTAAGCTGTAGGTCCAGTCCTGATTAGTTTTTTTTTTGTGCACGACGTCGACTTAAAACCTCAATTTAATAATACATAGACTTTCTTATTTCTTAATATTTCAGTTGCTCACAAGAACACAGCTGCTGCCACCTCTGTTATTTTTACATCAACATGTCCAAAATTGGAAAATGGCCTTGTAGAAGCCCTGACCTTATTCGGTACATTATCTAATTTTATTTTTCCTTGTGAATGAACTGAAAGCAGCAGATTTCGTCATCTCTACCACCGAAATGGCCGAGATCCGGAATAAGAACGTGCTACTTTCGGCGCACCCTGCACCATAAACGCCCTCCTCCCCAGCGTAAATTCAGACAACACATGGTTTATCTGGTCTAAGAAGCCAGACAACCTTGCATAACAGGTAAATTTCTCCCATAAAGAATACATTACCTAGCTATATTACTAAATTTTCTACATAATTTTAATTTTTCCAATTTATAGCATTACCGTTGATTTTAACAACACAATGGTGAGAATAACAATTGAAGGTCTTATTAGGCAATTCAAACAGAAAAATAAAAAATATAATCGGTTCAGAAATAGCCGAGAAACAAGAGATATAAAAATATGAATTACACTATTTTGAATCCAATATGGCGGATAAGCGATCAAAAATCGAGTCATGTGACCAATTTTTTCTGCATACTAGGACCACGTATTACAAGTTCATGATGTCAAACTGAGGGTACATTTCAATGCATATGAAAGTGAAGCTAGCTCCTAGACTATATGGTTTCCGTACACTAATCCCTAATAATCTAAAGTTTGCATATACGAATCGCAATCACCTCTTGCTTCCATTGATTATCCTCACCACTCTGATAAACTCTACAATATTCTGCCTCTAAAATGAACAGTGTGTCTTCTAATTTAGAGAAAAACGGAGAAGCAACCCTTCTTTATTGTGGGTGCAGACTCATTCCTATTTTTGTGTTGCGGCTAGAATGCGAAAAAAATATGTAATGATTATAAATTGTAGCTTCGCGTACAGTTTAAAAATGAATCATTAAACTTACGTTAACTACGATTAACTATGTAAACGCATTTTTACGGTAGTCAACTTTTGACGGTGCACCTCTTTCTTTCGATTTGATTTGGTTTGGGTTGGTTTATTTTACTTCGATTTTATGTCACTTTTGTCAAATCGCAAAAAGGTGATGATATGATTAAATTCATGAACGGTTACTACCAAAGAACATTAGGGAAGAATCCACACCGAAGAGACACGCGGCACGGGAGCTTTTCACCGAAGAGACAAGGTGTACGCGACACGCGGCAAGCGACACTTGTTTCTTTGCTTACTTTGCATGATTGAACCGATGTAATTGCATTAATCAGTTTATTAGTCACCGGAAATAAACGTAACAAGGGTCACTGTTACATCTAAATCGCATTGTAAAATTTGTGCAAGTTATTGAAACTTGGATGAGGCATGTTGTGCATGAGAAAACTGAGATATATATAATATGCACTGACATCAAACTGTATACGCTAGACTTTCCAGCCTGAATAAAGCGAATACCTAAACGCTAGAGAAATGGTTCTCAACCTTCTTGAAACCATGTCCCGGTATCTTTTTTAAGTCAATGCCCTTAGCCCAAGAATTTTCCTCGTAAATCTTTACAGTATTTAAGATTTTATGCATGAATTAACGTGTATTTATGAAATTAAATATTCATAAATAAATTATAGCATAATCATAAAGAGTAATAATAGTTTGATTACGTGTGTAGGATTGTTGACAAATATAAAAATATGGATAACGAAGTGGTAACGTCGTCTCCTTGTAATTGAGTGATTCCGGGTTCGATAACCGGTAGAGGCACATAGTGGCGCGGGCCCCACATTAAACTATAGGTCGAGTCCTGATAAGTATATGTGTGCATAAAATGGATTTGAAAAACGAAAACTTGGTACTCAAATATGATAGTTGTCAACCACTTTCAGCAGAACATTTCGCAGCGAAGTATAGTTGATATGAGGGCACGGTATCGGGTTGTGGCCCGGCGGTTGACAAACAATGCACTAGAGTACTTTATAATGTTGGCTGATCTATTTTGAACTAAAGTTCAAATGCTGTTTTTTTTTTCAAATAGAAGCAGTCACGTCGTAATTGGTGAAAACCAGGGTTATTAATGGTCCACGAAATTTAAATAAATTCAATGCCAGTCCAGGAGAGAAAATCAGCAAGCGTAAATGGATTCTGGACCGTAAAGAACCTTTTTATCTGTAAAATATTTAAATACGGTCCAGGAACCTTTTTTTTCGAATCAGTTTAAATAGGATCCAAGATCCGTATTGAAATGAAACAATACGCAACTTGGATCGAATACGGACCTGACGATAAACAATTATCCACTTGCGAGCATGAAAGACTAATCCAGGTGCTCGCTGTCTCGAGAATCTAAGATACAAGGTAGAAATGGGCGAAACCCAAACGCTGCAGTCACGTTACCACTCTCCATGTAGCCCCCACTCTCTCGCGGGCGTTCCTTCACTTGGTTGTAGCCGCACTGCCGTTCCCTGTTGTGATATCTGCTGGGAACACAGCAGCCTCACGTTACCTCATCGACGGCTCCTATTGGCTGCGGTTCCTGGATCGGATGCCGGAGCAACACGTGACGGGTTTGTTTGAACTCAACGTGACGCCACATAGTCCATTGCGTTATGTACAGTAACTCTTCGATAAGAGGGTTTTTGAACCTGGCCCACGAGAGAAAGACAGCGTTTTGATTTATTCCCTGTGCTACGTTTTCTACAACAGCAGCGTGACATTCCAATGTAAAACGTAGGCTACTAGCGGACATTTTTAGAAGGCAACTTTTAAACGGTCAACCCTGGTCCAGGAATTGTAAAAAAATTAAATAATTTCAATTCGGTCCAAGAACCTTTTTTTCCTGATCAATCAGGGACCTTTTTTCAGGATGAATTTCAATTCGGTCCAGCAACCTTTTTTTCAGGATGAATTTCAATTCGGTCCAGGAACTTTTTTTACGGAAGAAGTTCAATTCGGTCCAGGTACCTTTTTCCCGCATCAATTTAAATGCGGTCCAGGAACCTTTTTTCAGGAACAATTAAAATACGGTCCAGGAACCTTTTTTCAATGTAACAATAGGCAACTTGGACTGAATTTAAATTGTGCAAGAATTCCGATCCTGCAGCGAAACCCAATAGAACCCATTAGAATTTATGGGTTCTTGGACCTTTAACAACCCTGGTGCAAACACGGCTTCTTTAACGCAAATTACAGCTGATAACTGAATCGAAAAACTTGATAAAGCGAAAGGAACGTTGTGTTTAAATCTTAAAACATTGTACTTATCGATACTTTATTATATCATCAAATTTGAGTTTCAAACACGTTGTAAGGCCTCCAGTTGGACTCTTTTCTAGAGTCTAAATATAGCTCGTTGAAGTTGATTGATTGTATTGTTCTTTTAAGTTCACCATATGCACAGAAAGGCTAATCGGGACTGGACCTATAGTTTAAAGTGGGATCCACTACATGCCTCCACCGGGTATCGAACCTAGGACCCCTTGATTACAAGGCGAGGATGTTACCACTACTCTATGGGGGAGGCCCAGCTCGTTGAAGTGAAGCATTCACTGCACATACGCGAACAACAAACTGAGGCGACACGATATTGAGAAAACGGCACAGTCCGAGAGGCAAGTAAGCGACATGCGACACGTGCAGCTTGCCATGTCTCTTCGGTTTGTAAGGTTGCATTGATTACCGAGAGTTCGCTTCCAAGCGATACTTGTCTCGTGTCGCATGTCGCGTGTCCCTTCGGTGTGAATTCTCCCTGGGATTCGAACCTTACACACCTGGCGTCGTAGCATGCTGCGCTAACGACACTGAGTGCGGCTCCTCCTTTCAATAAACTAAACCTCACTACCTCTAATTTCCGTATACTAATACTACTAACCTCTATTTCGTGTACGTATTAATCAAGACCCATTACTTCCTATCCTACCTATACCAAGAAGTACAGGAAACTCAAGGCCGGACTCCAGGCTGCGAAACTATTAATTCGTTTATTGCAAACTTTATATGGCCATATCGTTCTGAAGCGTGGCCGTTGAGGCCTAAGGACTCCGGCTACGGGACGCGCACAGATTCGAGTCTCCTAGGGAAAGCGTAACAACCGAGATGTCGGCCTGTGTATGGGACCGGTGGGCATCGTGAGGATATTGGGGAACTACGAATGAGTAGCGTAACCCAGCCATGGAAACCTACAACATTGACTGGGGGTTAGTCGTGCTGACCACACGTCACCCCGTAACCGGTTGGATGATCTACCGCAAGTAGATAGGCCCCCGGCCCCAACGGGCTGTTGCGCCACGGGTAAATAGTATGGCTATATAAGAAGCATCTGCTTGAGACTTGAGGAATTAAGACATGAGATTTTTCGTGATTTGTTTCAATTGAATTTAAGTCAATCATGCCCTTTTAATGCACACTCCCTTACTTAAACATGTTGAATATCTAGGGCACTCGTGTGAAATTCCACACGAAGAAAAAGAAACAGAGTTTCTCCATGTAGGAAATAGACCAACTGTTTGTCAACACATCCGTCTTCTTTGAGAATCGCTGTTTCCCACGGAGACTGTCATTTGTCAAATCTGTCACTTGTCCTTTTTTTTTCTGATTCCTCATTCCATTATCTTTCCACCTACTCCGTATTCTCAAGATATTTTTTGTACCGTAAAGGAAGAAAGAAGATGCTTGTTACAACCTAATATTTCTTGCAGCCACTTTCTGTTTTTCATGCGAATTGAAAAAAGTGAATGCATGTCGGCGAATGTGTGCCGAAAGATACGATTTGAATGTGTGACGTAA
This sequence comes from Lepisma saccharinum, assembly GCF_977018435.1. Taxonomy (NCBI): domain Eukaryota; kingdom Metazoa; phylum Arthropoda; class Insecta; order Zygentoma; family Lepismatidae; genus Lepisma; species Lepisma saccharinum. The sequence goes on along the minus strand of NC_139232.1, from coordinate 89,715,579 downwards.
TTCTTGAATATGTTATGTGGGTTAAAATTGCCTATGTGATCGCGTATATACCATCCGTCCAGGGTAGGAGTACAGTACTGAGCTACTACAACATAGGACAGAAGAGCACTAACTAACTAACTCTCTAGCCTTCTTAAACCCGAAGGTTTATGGCTGCAGTAACACAAGCCTTCCATCTGTCCCTATCTTGGGTAAGATCAATCCAATCTTTTCCATCCTTACCGATTTCCTATACGTCCATCTCAACGTTATCCCTGTAGCATATGAGCTTTATAATGATGAAACAGAAATATGTTCTGGCAACATAAGTGACGTCATAGTAAGATCATGGCGACTGACATGTATAGTAAGCTTCTTACGTAGCATCAAACAAATAGCCTACTGGATAATGTGTGTTTATTAGTATTAACCATAAGTACTTGAATTTGGGAACTGATTCAATGACAGAAGCATACATATTCTGAAATCCCATACATTTCACGTTTCACACGTAATTGTGACACAGATCCCGCAAAAAGCAAAACGAGAAAAGTAAGCAAAGGCAAGGGAACTGAAACTTAACTACCCAAACGTACTCAAAACATATGTGATTGCTCTGACAACTGGAGTAGTGGCGGATTAATCTCTCGTGGAAGGTGGTGGGGTGAACTATGTCTTCGCTGCCTCCTAATGGATTCGTCTACTGTTAGTTTTAAACATCATCCCCTCAATTAAGTGCACAGGTTTAGACATGATGTTGAAGAAGCATTCGACATTAAGTCTTATGTTAGTTGTCAACATATTTTCAGTTTGGAAGTAACGAATTACGGGTACCAGTTATTTTCTACAGTGGCGGTGACTGTAACTAGTTACTTTTTGCAGTAACGGTAGCTATAACCAGTTACTTTTATCTGTAACGGTAATTGTAAGTAGTTACTTTTCCTGAAACGGTAACTATAACTACTTACTTTTTCCTGCAACGGAAACTGTAACTAGTTACTTTTCCTGTAACGTTAACTGTAACTGGTTACTTTCTCCTGTAACGGTAACTGTAACTAGTTACTTTTTCCTGTAACGGTAACTCTAACTAGTTACTTTTTCCTGTAACGGTAACTCTAACTAGTTACTTTTCCTGTAATGGTAACTGTAACTTCTTACTATTTCTTGCAACGGAAATTTTAACTAGTTACTTTTCTGTAACGTTAACTGTAACTTGTTCCTCTTTCCTGTAACGGTAACTGTACCTAGTTATTTTATTCTGTAACGGTAACTGTAACAAGTTACATTTTTCCTGTAACGAAAATTGTAACTAGTTACTTTTCCTGTAACGTTAACTGTAACTGGTTACTTTCTCCTGTAACGGTAACTGTAACTAGTTACTTTTCCTGTAACGGTAACTGTAACTAGTTACTCTTCCTGTAACGGTAACTGTAACTACTTACTTTTTCCTGCAACGGAAAATGTAACTACTTACTTTTTCCACTAACCTGTAATAACTAGCATAGTTTGTTTCTTCAGAGAAAATTTTAAATTGCTTTTCCTTTACTAGTTGATATTACATTTGAAAATCATTATCGAAGTATAATCAGCGGGAATAATAATGGAACGCATATACCCTGAAATAATCACTTCCTTGCATTGCTTTATGCGAGTTAGCCGAAGTTACTATTGAAGTTCGGTCATCGCCGTAGAATTAGGCAACACGCATAATGTATTGCAAGTAAGCAAGTATTTCAGGATATAGCTGTACACTTTTTATTGCCGGTGACGGTAAGTCCCAAGATATAAAACATAATGTTCGTTTGTTATCTAAGGGGAGGTAGGGTGGGGAAGCATTGAAAATAAGAATATACGGTTGTAAAAAAAATGTGAAAAATTAAATAAGTGGGCGAAGGTTCATTTGCATCATTGATTAGTGACAACCACAGAAAGAAATTTGGTGGTCGAATCGCAGAAAGTTTCCCCAGCTGCCATCTTCGTACAGACAACAAAACCTGATAACTAAATTAAGAACAATATTAACAGCATATAAATTACATGTTTTTAGAGGAACTGATCAAACCAAAAATGGAGTCTGAGTTTTACAATTTAAATCGTGGCAATGTAAAAACAAGTCACACGTTATTCTAGTGACATTGATGTCCTTGATGTAGAAAAACTGCTTGCGATAAGTACTGGTCATCGTTGACGCAAAATGTGTGAAACTAAAGATATCGAAGAAGGTAGAGAACAATAAGGGACACAAATAATAAAAATTCACATCTAAATATTATAAATAATAAAGCTAACTTATATTATTTAAGTGTGAAAATTGCTGTACTTAGCTTTATATGTAAAAATATTGTTATGTTTGAATACTAGTGTCATTCTTCTATTGAATTTATAGAATATCTCATTGTTATTAGAATGTTCTGTACATTTCAAAAGCTAATATTAATTTCTATATACTATTTTATTGTAAGAAAAATATAGTGCCATCTCTTAGTTTTAAATTAAATTGCTCCACCTTATAAATAAATTTAGATCTAAAACATCCTGTTTTCAGTGTATATTATGCTGACAAAATGTCATTTTCATCACAAAGGAAGCTTACAAAAACATGTTTAACTTTTTTACTCGCTTTCGGAAGCGAAATATGGATGAAATGAGAAATATGCTACTCGCGTATACGGTCCTTTTGAATATGTAAGCTTTCTTCTTTGATATTTTTTTTCTTAGTCTGCTTTCCTCGCAGATATTCAGTTGCTTCCTTCACCTGGAGACTTTGTCGTTTAATCACGTTGAAAACATCTTGCTTTGCTCCTTACGCAAATTACACAGAGATGAGAGGCGGCGAGCAGGGGGGGTGGGAGGGGCGGACTTCTTCAGACGTTGCGCCCCGCGTTTCGTCGAAAGCTCCTTAACGCTTTTCTGATGCTGAGGCTCCGTTCCACAATTTCCCTCCTTTCGAAGCAAGGTGAAAGCGCCAGAGATAAAGATTCCGTTCCTTTCTTCTGTTCTTATGTTGGCGCCTAGGAGGTACCTCTCTGTGTATACAGACAAATTATCTCTCCCCACCCGTTTCTAGATTCGGCATCCCGTTTCCTTTTTCTTCTTCCATACTTAGACACAAAAAAAGAAACTGCGTAAAGAAATTGAAGTTACTTTTGCGGGATTTCTCTTCCAAAGAGGGGAGAGAAAGGGATGAAAAACTGGTGGTGATGGATAAAATGGTCCTTTCGAGATTAGTAATTGTGGATTTATGAGAAGCAATTTGTGTGGTTTTTCTCCCCCCCCCCCCCCTCTTTCCTGGTGGGTAAAGGGAAGCGGTACATCCAAAATAGTAAATTTGAAATTGAAATAGAATGTCAGAGGCAACATTTGCTATCATTTGAAGTTCCTTTGAAGTTTTTCTTCCCCTAAATTTCTTGTCGGAGAACTGATGGCTGCAGTAACGAATGGAGGTTTATAAACACGATATCGAGACAACTCTCGTCTCATCTCGTGATCGATTATAAAAAACTCGTTTTGGTCTCGAAGGGTACATTTCAGTCTCTTTCTGAGTATCACTGTATGGCCTATACCAGATGATCCCGAAGTGTCCGTGCGGCTCCCTGGGCGTTGCAAAATGTTCCAATATTTTCACTGAAATTCAATCAACGATATGATTGTTCCAAATATGTTTTCGTTTAGTACCTTTTACACTTAAAATGTTTCTGAATTTGAAATATGTGTTCTTAAGGCAAGCAACCTTACCACACTAACTGAGCGTGTTATATAGGCCTACATTCTGACTTGGGTCCGCGGAAAAATCTTGGAACACTATGGGCGCCGTGAAACGAAAAAGTTTGGAACCCCTGGCACACACACACACGCAGTTTCAAAGTGTATAGAGGTGAATACTTTTGCCCACCTTTCTCTAATACTTAAACAGCCGAAGATCAACACTTCAGTTGAGCATGAAAACTGAGGCAAATCGCACCATACTCTTTCCGGATGAACTCTCCATAAAAGTATACAGAAAACCAACACATATACAAGGCGGCGCAAAAGTCATCACCTGATTTTCTTAGCCTATAGCTTGTGTTTTAAATTAAACAAAGTCGTTTTCTTTTGTGTTAAACTTTCATTGATACTTGTAAGTTTTATGTCCTCAATTTTTTAAAGATAACATCCAATAAATGAACACCATTCGAATTGATGCAAATTTGGGCTCTTTTAATTACTTTTTAAATGGTGTTGGAAATCTGCGAGTAAATGTTGCTCTAGCGTCTCTGGTTTATTGGCATAAACCATTGACTTCAAATATCCCCAAAGAAAGAAAATCTGGAGCGGTTAAATTGGGGGACCTGGCCGGCCATGGCAAATTACCAAAACGGGATATTACTCTGCCCGGAAAAGTATCGCTCAAAATTGTCACAATTTTCCACGTTCTTGTGGGGTATTCTTATTCATTTTTGCACACAATAAATTTCGTGAGTATCTTCTATTTACCTGACAAAAAACTACTGATATAAATAAGAAGATATCAAAATAAAAGTCAGTTCAAATAGGATGATGACTTTTGAGCGACCATTTATAATTAGGCAATATCTTACCTTTCTCTCCAACGACATGAAGCACATAAAATCCAATCAAGACGCTGGTTCGTGGAGCAAAATCCATTTGTAAATTCAAACAGGGCCTGAATTATGCACACTATGATGACAGAAAAGTAAAAAAACAACTATCCACACACAATATAACAACTCACGATGTTATGGAAAGAAATAGAAATGTATCCATTTTCTAAAGGAAAACCATTTCATACACCTTACATAAAATGCATCTGAAAGAATAATGAAAGTAAGCAAGAAATAGAACATCAGAAATGCATTCCATTCCAAGAACACCTCTCTATTCCAATCTGGTCTCCACTCAATACCCCCATACTTAATACAGAAGAAAGGAAGTAATCTACAATGTTTTTCTGTGATTATTGGAGGGAATTTATTGGTGAAATAAGCCACACCTTCGTTTGAAGGGTGGAGAAACACAGAACAAATCTCAGATTAGGTTTCTTTGAAAGATCTCGTCTGGGAAAACTGACACAAAAACAGTGGAACAACACACAGATAATAAACCGGGAAGGCAATTGTTTCTACAGAAAATTTAAAAAGCTTCGCATATGACCATAACAGCCGAGACAATCGCCCAACCCAGTTTGGAAGTTAGACCAAAGTGGACAACTTAGACAATAACTTTTTATGAAATACGATAGATGGCAGAGCGATACAATATATACTAGCACACAGCAGAATTGAATCTACAATGAATAGTATATAATGACCACAACTACAGAATTTTCCCTTTATTTGCGCAAATATGGGTGCTGGAAAAGCACCTGCACCATTGACCTTAAAAATACGATGAAACAAATATAATATTAAAAGTTTGTAATAACTGAGCTTTATACGGAGAATAAATATACTGTATATACAGAGAAGCCGTATGCTTTTGGTCAAATTTTACCTTCGTACATGGTGTATTGTGAGTTTTCCTTTCAAATTGTCAGACGATTTCTTTGCGTTTTCATGGCAACATGCCCTTGCGTCTAGCCCGGGAACTCCGGCGGAGTGATACGATACATTTGTCATCGGATTCCATTATGGAAGGAAGACTCACCTGAGAAGTAGTCCTGCGGAGAGACAAATCTGAACAATAACGGCCTCGCGCCAAACTGACAAATACACTTCTCGGCTAGGAGTAAAACGCACGTCGGATCATATCTCAAGCTCAGGGGAAGATGGGTGGGAAGTCAGCGGAGTGGAGTCGAAGCCATATATTTCGAGGAGCGTGTGGATGGTAGCGGGATGTCTAGGTGGAAAGGTAGGTCTTCCATGCAAAACGAAACGGTTTGCGAAGGGTGGGGGGAAAGCGTTTTGTCTGATTCGAAACTGTTTGGAATCTGAGGTGTCATGTAAGAAGTCGTTTATCACTTTTAGCTTGACGTGTGTAGGAGCAACAAATCCTTGCATCAAATGTTTCAAGTGTGTTTTTACGCCGGCCGACATTGCGCTACGACGCCAGGGGTTCTGGGTTCGAATCCCGGCCTGGGAATGGATGTTTGTGAGTGTCCATCCATCACATTCATCATATAATCACTCCTCCCCATACTCGCATATTTGCCAAAAGTGGCACAAAAGCGAAGTAAAATAAAGTAAATCAATCAATCAACTGTGTTTTTACGAATGTAAACCAGTATTTTGGAGGTATGGTGACCACTTTACCACCACTCTTCACTCCTTCTCAAAAAGATGTTGGAGTTATCATGGATGAAACACTTAACTCTAATGAGCACATTACAAACACTACTAAAAGAGCAATGATGCTTCTCGGTCTTCTCCTACAGACTCACTGAAATCCAACACCAATCATCCATCAGGATATTTTGCAAATCCTTAATCTCCCCTATTCTTGAATACTGCTCCCCTATCTGGACCATGGCTTCAAAAACTAATCTATCCCGTATTGTTTCTTTCCTCAATCTTTTCCTCGCCATTGCTTGCCTTCTCTCCGACACCTCCAGAAAACAGATATTATGTCTGTCTTGAATATCCACTAACCAAACACACTCGTCGTGAATTAGCAGACATGAAATTATTGCATAAAATCCTGAACGGCCAAATTAAATCCGAATTTCTGCTCAACAAATTTCATCTGGGAGTCCACGCACGACCAACCCGCAACGTAAAGCTCTTTCACAATGCCACTACAAGGCTCTCCTTTCTACAGCGGTCTCTTTCTACAGGCTTGCTCGCTCATATAAAGCTGCCTCCAAATGCTGACATATTCTTGTCGCAGCACAGTTTCAGAAAGGTAACAACAATGTATGAGTAATCTTAATTTTTTTCAGTGCCATTTTTCCTGATGTTACTGTTCAGTATAAAATGGTCATTTTGTACAGTATCTGAAACTTTTCGTCATATAAATAAATTAATTAATAAAATAAATTATTCCTCTTTTCCAACGCGTTAAACCTTTCAAATTCTAATATAATAATCATAAGAAGAACCCTCATTATAAACAGCGAAATGGTGGTTAGAGATTCAGTTTTAAGCTCATTTTTGCGCAAATAGACTAATCAGAACCGAAACTATAGTTTAAAATGGGATCCGAACCATTATGCACCTTAATTAAGTATGGAAGTATGACGTTACCATCACGGCATCGGGGAGCCCTGCAGGTAGATTGTATAGTACTTAGATGAAGAATATGGAAAAAGAAACATAACTTTTTAGGCATCAAGCAAATATCCCTGCTCGCCTATTTTTACTTCCCGAAGTTGCAATTCGTTCTGAGTCGACAGACGAAATTAAAGAAACTTCGCTAAGGGAATCTGGCCGATATCACATCATCAGTCATCCTCATCATCGCGATTATCCAAAAGCGACGTTAAATAACATAAATAAAATCAAAGCAGTCCAAAATTGTATCTTCATTATTTTGATCTTCTCAACATTTTGAAATCAAGGGGTCCGGGGTTCGATATCCGGTGGAGCCACATAGTGGTTCGGATCCAATTTAAACTGTAGGTCCAGTCCCGATTAGCCTTACTGTGTATAAAGTGGACTTAAAACATCAAATCAACCAGTTTCGTAAATAACCCTAAATATTGCAAAACAACACCAATTAAAAAAATTAAATGCTGCACACATAGATGCATATCCTTACCTCAAAACAACCTCACCGACAACATGTGATCGCTACTGGTAACCGTCTTAAATATGTCGCAACTGCAGACATAATAATCTCGTTATTTCAGTTCAGTGATCAAATATACATTCAGTTCCCGTTTATCTCAGTGCACAAGATGAGGGAAAATCGATTTTTTGCAAATCTATATCATATGAACTGAAATGTTATTACCGGAAACTTTGTGAGAAATGCAAATATTAGCTTGACAGAGGAAACTCATGCAGGGCGTCTACAATTTCATAATATCAAAATTCCCTGACTATTTCAGATTTTCCAGACCAAGAACCAAAATTTTCCAGAGCAATTCATGTGTGAAAAGATTACTATATTTTCGTTGATTAAATCGCACTCAAACAAGTTAAAAGTAATAACAAGAAGGGGAACTGAACAGAAATGGGATAGGGTCATTAGGGGTAAGTTTCTATGTAATACTTGCCAGGTATTAACTAGTGATAATCAAATAATTCCTTAATATTTTATCTTGTATGCTCGCATTGTAGAATTATTTCTCTTGTAGTCTACGGTTATTACTATAGCTCGGATAATTATGCATTTGGCAAATTGCATATGCAAATGCATATTTAAGGATTTTTAACTAAAAATGCATATTTGCATGAAAATAAGTTTATGTTGCGCATATTTTTGTACCCACAACCAACACCGAGCATATACTGTATTTATTTTTCTTCTCCTCGCTTCTCTTCTTATCTTTATATTTTCTCTGTCTTTCTTTTTCAACAACTTCAATAAAGCATCAAAATTATAGAAGACGTTAAAGAGGCCCTCGCCCAGGTTGAAGATCCTGTGTATATTCAGAAATTGGATGCAGTATTGAAAAAGGATAGTGGGTATGCAACAATGGTGAAAGTTTGCAATATTCTGCATACAAATGGACGTGTGGATGATCTGTAACTTGATGTGTCTGACGTTGTTGCCCTAAAATACAGTCTACTAGTATTTTGGTACGTGGACGTTTGTTTTCTGAATATAAGACTATTCTAGCTAAAAACAGGAGGAGTTTAAATTTCGAAAATTTGAGACATAATGTTGTTATCAAATGCAATCATGATCTTGATCTGTAATGTATTGTGTTTTATTTAACGCAGAACCATATTAATTGAAAGAAATCGGTGCATGGAATGAGCATTCAAAATAATGCATATTCATTGCCTGGCATGTAATCTTTCATACTTTGTAATATACAGCATTCATAAATTAAATGAGTTTTTAAAGTGCATATTTTACACTTCTTTAGTGCGTATTTGCATGCATATTTTGCGTTTTTTTAGTGCATAACTATCGGAGTTCTAGTTATTTCATAAGCATAGAAACACAGTTTTCCGTAGTGATGTTTCAGGAGAACCCACGCTCCCTTCATCAGACATTTATTTTTAACTGTATCTTTAATCAAACTAAAAATACATGTCTTATGAAAGGAGCGTGGGTTCTCCTGAAACGTCAAAACTGTGCTTTATGCTTGTAATAACAGTAGACTACAAGAGAAATAAATAATTCCTTTTCATAAATAAATCATAAAATTTAATAACATGTGTGTTAATCCTAATACCAACAAAACACAACCTAAAATTTGCAACAAGAATATGGTAATCCTAGAATATTTAAAATATGCAGTTTGTATTTACTGTAACTACTGGGAAAACTGAAGTATAGTTTGTCCATAACAAATTTAAAATGTCTTTCTGGCCCTTTTCTACTATGTTCAAAAACCTACTTTTAGTGTACTTCCATAAAATATTTATTTTCCAGAAATAATACATACCCCTGACTTTCTATGACTTTTCCAGAAAAAGTAAATTCCATGACTTTTCCAGGATTTCAAGGTTTTCCAGGCTGTTATAAACATTATAACGTAATATATTTGGAAGTTTCGCAAGTGATACTTATTTAATGTCAAAATTTATCGTATTATAGAGCCTACTCATCATGTATAATTGTAGGCTTTTCGTGGATATGAATATTCCTTTGATGTTAATGATTTTAGTTCCCTAATCGTATTAATTTCACGCCAGAAATGTTTCTGGTAATTGCTATGCGGTTTCGCTCTCCGCCAGTGAAGGATTAACATGCCGCAAAGGGTCACGAGCATAATTTTCTAAACCCTGATTGGCTTTCACGATGTTATTATGATGATTATGTTGCCTCTAGGACTCATCCAATACCCTAAGAACTTCGCTTAAAACACATGAGATAATAAAATCGTAGTGACAATAATAATAATTAAGTAAAAATAGTGATAAACGATAAAATAATTGAACAGATAACAAACTTTGTACATTTGGGAAGCAATATTTCACAGTTCGAACACCAAGAAGATGTTGAAAAAATGTTAATAAAATATAATAAATGGTGTCTGAGAAATATTTTTGTTCTTAAACTATTAAAATAAATACTTAAATTTTCTGTATATACAGAAGGTCGTTCGGGATCTCTGAGGGCAATGTTGGAAGGGTGATAAGTTCATGAAAACCCATGTCGCCCCCAACGATCATGCTCAATTGGAAAACCAGCATTCCGCACTATAGCCCGACAACGTAATTTCCATTGCAACAGACTTTTCCGAAGAGTTATCATGTCCAACTTTTCCCACTCCTCCTGACAGGCTTTCCAGAGGCCATTGAGAGTGCGTGGACGTCTCTTTCCTAAGGCCCGTTTTAGGAGTCCAAATGCACAGAAATCCATGGGTGACCCATCTGGCGCCTTCGCCGGAATGTCGCTGAAAGGAATTGCACGGATGCCAGTTTCCACCTCCATTCGCTGTAAGAACAGACGAGTCGAACGGGAGGTATGGAAGGATGCTTTATCTTGGTGCACCCAGACCTGGTTTTTGCCCCCCCCCCCAATACAGTGCCTGGATATCTATGTTATAAATGGGTGTTAAAACCTCATCCTGATAGTACGTGGAGTTCACCTTCACATTATTAGCTACACGGCGAATTGCTAGCTTGCCATTATAGCAGTATCCAGCGATGATCATGAAACCCCGTGGAAAACTTTCCTGGCATTCTCCATACAATGTTTGATAATTGTTTTTTGTCGTGAGGGCGGTAGTAAATCGCGCGGGGTTTGTGACAGTCACTAAGGTAGACATATGCTTCGTCTAATGTCACCACATTTTTCCATCTCTCCCCTGCAAGGTAGGTCTCATAGAGCTTTCTAGTGTTCGTGCGACGTTCCGCAATGTGACGAGGCAACAGCTTGTGAACTCGCCGGTTATGCCGCATTTCTAGTTGCAGGTCCTTCTTGATTATGCTGTTCACTGTTGACACAGACATTCCCAACTTACGTACGATACTCCTTTGGGGGGCCAGGTTTACCACCTGACACAAGGGCCTTCATTTTTCTCACTATGTTCGGTGTACGACTCGTAGCTGCTCGTGGATTTGCCTGTTTCTTCCCCTGTGGAATTAGGCCCAGTCGGCCTTTGCCTTTTTTGTTCAATACCGCACCGATCCCGTTCTTCGATATCACAAAACCACGCTTCTTGCAAATTCCTTTGATTGCCGAATAGCTATATTTAGCATCGGAAAGGGCTGTTATGTAGCCCTCCCAGTATGGTTCAATTTTCTTCGGCATCGTTGTAGGTAAATGGAACAACACTGCACACGCGTTCTCGGTACTGTTGTGACTCAATATGCACCGTTTGGACGCACTGACGTTGATAACAGCGCCGCCGGCGGCTTTCAAAATCGTCACCAGAGATCCCGAACAACCTTCTGTAGATAAATTTATTACCAAAAGAAAGCTTAAACATTACATTTTTATTTGTGGAATAGAGTATTGGACAAATGGTGACCGTTCATGTTTAGACATTCAATTATTCTTGAACTAAAGTTTTCGATCACTCGCCGAAGCATTGCACGAGGAATAGCATTGATTTCATCTGTAATGCTTTGCCTCAATTTTCTGTTCGGTCTTGTTGACCTTGGAGGTCCCGGCGGATTACTACTCATAGTGCTTCCAGTGTTTTCAAACTTTCTCACCCAATATTTAATTAAATTTGCGCTTGGGACGTCTCTCATTCCTGCCAGGTTATAATGATGCCGGTACAAAGTACGCACAACAACATAAGAACCATTATTGTTATAAAACGCACGAACACAAAAAGCACGTAGCTGCCCCGTAAAGCAACTAAATATTAGCAATGTTGCCAAGCGTTTGCGACGTATCTCATTTCTCCGTAATGTGCGAATTGCCCCCGAGGGCGGATTCAAAAACGAAAATATTTCTGATATTTTGAAATGAAATTTTGAAAAACAAATGAGAAAAGAAATTCAAATTATATAACAAATTCAAGCTATTCACATACTATTATGAGTATGATAACCTGCTGAATCGCCTAGAAAAAGACAGACTTGATGTCAGAGCTGAAAAGCGAATTATATCTTATATGGAAGGAATCTTAGAGGGAAATTATATGGTACCAAAACTCCTTCGTATGATATAGCTTAAGGTGAAATCATAAATTTGAGAGGAAATAGCGAATGATTATGTCTTGATAAGAACTACAAAAATGACAAGTATGTTCTGTATCTCATAAACAGTTATAATTCGAATACCGTGAGATAAATATTGATAATGTTGTTAAAACAATTTCAACTTCATATATAAGGACAATTATTTAAGAAATCTTTTATACATAGTTCTATAGTTGAAATGTTACACTTGTATATTCTTTAATGCATTTTTAAAATTCTTGTAGTTTTAGGTTAAGTTTGTTAAATATTTGGAAATGCTCTCTTGTCCAATACTGTGGTTTTGGATACCTTGTAGTATGTAACCTTGTAACGTGTAACATGTAATACTGCTGTATTAAGTCTGAAAAGCTGTTTTCGGCAGTTTAAAAACACTTTTAAATAAATAAATAAATAAAAATAAATAACAGAATTTCAAAACGAGCTCTTCTATATGGTAGCGAATATTGAACTCTTTGTCAACGTGATACAACTAGAATAAATTGTTTAGAAATGAGATTTTTGCGGGCTTTAAGTGGTCTAAACATTTACTCTTATTGCATTTTTGTTCACTGTCAATGCTTCTTTATCCCTTTTGGTTAATCTCGGCCATTATGATAGATGACAATGATCAAGTGATTGCAGAGATACACTTTCAAATCAAGAATAGTAGGAGGTGAGATCTTCAATGGGGCAGTCAACCACTCCTAGCGAGTGGTGAGCGTAGCTAGCACGCCACGAAGCTAGACAATTTTTTTTGGGTGTTCTTTCTTAAATTCTCCATTCATCTTCATCGTCTCAATTAAACAAGAGAGGTAGAAAATCGATATAAAATAGGCAAATACAAGCAAACATGGCTATATACTTAATTTTGTGTCTCATTTCACTTTGAAATGAACTAAATATAAACACCAAGCCCTTAAAGACGCCATGAAACTTTATTTTTTGTCCAGGAAACAGTGAAATACCAATAGCCGTGTTTCGTCTAAGTCACAAACTGTTGCATTGTGGTTTCGAGCAACCATGATGGAGGCCAGTTCTTGTAAACAATTCAAACTGGAGATTTGAACCTTGTTTACGATGGTACACATTGTGCAATATACGTTTGTTCAAACAGAAGCTCGCGTTGTTTCACGATATTTCCTTGAACACGACAAACAAACTGGGCCACGAACATGGTTGCTATGCGAATCATGACGTCACATGATGCCCGCCAATAAGTCTTATTTATGCTCAGCCAGAAAAAAAAAAACTTTCAATATAGTGATGCCCGTTGATGACGGTGTAGACAGGAAAGTGACTTTGCTACATAAGAAAAATAACAGATGTCCCATATTGTTAATCCATCTTTATAGTTATGTATGTCTTTCGGACTTTAAAGTTAAAGGGTGGAAAGTGAATGAGAATTTTCAAAAAATCACAACTCTGTTGAGGATTAAGCTCTAAATTGTGCAAATTTCCACAATCCCGTACATCTCAAACAAAGACCACGTCTCTTTTTACTAAACACGTGGAATGCTTTTCACAAAACAAATCTGCATCCAGGTATTTACACTGGCTGCATTCTGATTTATAACTGACATGGACGCGCAGATCCAACCACATCGGCCCACACTGGCTAGCGACCATTCGTTCAACCGGACAATTCAAGAGGATTTCAAACGCACTATGAATTTATGCGAATATAAACAACGGGGACTCGCGGTGCGAGAGGCGGCTCGTTGCGTAGATACCGGGCATCGGAGCTATCGTTTTATGCGTCATAAATTACGATCACCCATATTCACTTTCGATTCAAATTCACCTGTCCGAGTTGCGCTGATAGCGAATGCAAAGTGCTCCCTCATCAGTAGTGTTCCGCTACCTAAATGAGCGGTAACACGGCAACTGATGCCTATTCAGTAGTTCGTTGTAGTTAACGCACCGGTACCATGGGTGCCCCGCTACTGACGGTTGAAAATTCCAGTCGTTTCCTTGCCCGCAGGATTTTTTCAGAGAGTGTCATTATCAGTATTTTTATTATTTATTTATTATTATAATTGAATAAGTTCAAAAACTTTTTATCAGGCTATTATGCACAAAGTTTAAAAAAAATACTATGACCAACAATTGAATATGTTTATCTTAGAAGAAGGAAGAAGAATGAAAAGGTTAGATTTTGTACAGAAGATCTAAACTTTCCAAATAGATAGTGAATACTTTTTGAATAATATATCTTATAAAATTCCAAGATATTCGCAGAGGAATATCTCAATTTTAACAAGTCTCAAAAAGACCAGACGTTTAATAGATGGAGTTGTGTAAAACTACAATATGAACTTATGAAGATATATAAAACTGTAGGATCCATTTTATTATTTTATAACTATATATTCAGCTTTGTAATTTTATTGTGACATAATATACCTGGTTGTCAAATCGTGCTCGTCACTTAAATAATAATAATACTTATTATTTGTCTTTTTGTACATTTAACGAGCTGAAGAGTACTGTATGAAAAAAGTAATATTTTAAAATTAGTGTGTGTGAATTATGAAGGTCAGATCCCGACTTTTCGTAATACCGAACATCCGCGAAATTCCAAAGGATCTTATTTAAAAGGGGTTTATTCTTAATATTTTCTGTACTATAAATGTCTGAAAATTCTTGAAATTTAAGAGTTTTTATTCCAGAAGTGCAAAAAACAAATTCATTTGAAGGGGAAATAGTGTGTACAATTAGAGATTTTCACCGCAGCGGGAAATTTCGAAAATTCACCGATCTGTTCCTTTCATGAAGCACGGATTTGTTATCATAGAAAGTTGAAATAAAGAGGTGGAAGGAATCTTGAATATCACAAGCGGAGGAAGGGCTAGTTGCATTTGTCAATATTGTAGACGGTAGGGCAAGAGTGACGTACGCAAGACCCTTGCTCAGCATTATATACATGTGCTCCAACTTGGCAGGAATATTGCGTCAACTCGGGGGTCATGCACCTCCGAGTATAAAAGTGCGAAACACAACGTCTCAGCCCTCTTATTGCTTTCATTGTTCTTATCGCTCTCATCGACTGTCAATCGTAAAGTGTACTACTGGACTATATCGATCTGGAGTCGACACGACGAGGTGTAAGACTGAGCAAGGTGAGTGAGTGGTTACAATCCCTTCGAACATCCTTCCTAGAATTAATGTGTGGAACGAGACAACAGTATTTTTATTAAGGATCTACAGAGCATTCTCTGACATTCGCTACGAGACTCGGCGGCAGGTGGCCCGACGTCAGCGCTTTTCTTTCCCGGTGAACGGGGTCCGCGACAGTCGCTAGAGACGGATATTAAAATTACAGTTTTCATATTGTGTACTAACCTTGACTACAGAAGGTGTTGAAAATGATGTCCCTTTGCTGCAACACATTCCTGGCATCTCCCAAGGAAATTGGCATTTGCACATGCAAGTTTGTCAACTCTAATTCTCCCGATTTCTTGTACAATACTCTCTTTTAACTCACGGATGGTGTGCGGATTGTATTTGTATACTTTATTTTTTAGATTTTCCCATTTTTCTCTCCACTTTTATTCACAACTGACCCTGTTACTCTAAACCTTTTTACGAGGTTTAATATATTGGTCCTATATGGAACGGGAACACCAGGAAAATTCGTTGCAAAACGTCGTCGCACTTCTCCACAATTTCTCTTTCCGAAGTAACACTCGACAAGATGAATCCTTTGTTGTAATGTAAACTTTTGTGGTGCCATATTAAGCCACAATCTTCAACACACGGACACGACACAACACAACTTCCGAGGAAGAATTATTCTGGCGTCAGTCTACAACGTCAACAGAAAGGGAAAGAGAGCGAAGGCAGGGTAAGCGAAAAAAATAGACTGTAACGTGCGACTGTCGTGGACCCCGTTCACCGGAAAAGACAAGCGTTGACGTCGGGCTGCTTGCCGCCGAGTCTCGTAGCGAATGTCAGGGAAAGCTCTGTACCAATCTCCCGGTGCCGTCTCTATCACCCCGAGATAATAGGTATGAGCGGAGCTGGAGGCTAGAAGTGAACGCGTTCTCTACGCCTCTAGCCAGTGACTAAATCTCGGGGGGATGAGAGACTAAAATATGTACCAAACTATCACGTGAATAATATGTACACTTGTATGTGTAAGTATTGTGATGCGAATTGTCCACAATTTTTATTAATTTGTCTCCTATATCCTACCCGTTCTTAGGAGTTGGAATTCAACTAGTTCCGGTGTATAAATTGTCCACTGCTATGCTGGTGTTTCGTTTTAATTCTTCAATTTTACATTAATAAAACGAAGTGAATGAATTTACCGATGGCCAATTTGACTGGAAATATTTGTGCATCCCACTCTGCATTTCAAATACAATCATCAAGTTTTTAATTTTTGTTTTTCTGGTAGGATAGTTAGTGACGCTATTGAAGCGTTTCGCTTCCCGCTACTTTGAACTGTAGGCCCAGTCCCGAAAAGTCTCTTTTTGCAGACGATGTTGTCCTTGCATCGACCAGGATTTTCGTGCTACATGCACAGAAATTTCGGATTTAGGATGTGTGAGTTGTGCCGAACTGTTCCCTCACTTACCTTAGGTGATTAGGGGGGGGGGGGGCAGTTGCTCCCCACTTTTTGCCACTTTTGCCCCAACACTATAGCCTCTTAATGCTAATTCTTATCTACCAAGAGACATTACTATCCTTGCACCCAGCTTTAGCACCCAGTCGCCACTACTGATACAGGCTCATATTTGGCAACACATCGAAGCATAGTGGATATTATTGGCGTGTTTAAAAGTAGTCGTATATTTCTTGTCACTAAGAAAACAATATGATTTTTTTACTCAACTTGCTACAACTGTTGTGTATTGTAATAATTTGCAGTAATTATCTAAGAGATGGAAATTTTCCAAATCGTGTAAAATTTAATAGCTGTAAGAAATTCGATAAATTGATTCATTCAATTCTAAAATAAGGTACCTTAACTTAATATGGCCTACCTAAGGTTTGCGATTGTTTCTGATGGTGTACAAAGTCACAAAGGTAAAACTAGTGGCACGATTCAAAAGAGGGAACATTTCTGGACGTTTACTGAAAATTGGAGCCAATTCCAGATAACAACATGGGCGTAGGGAAGATTTTATTAAAAAGTTGCCTTTAGGCCATATATTTTGTTATTTCACATCAAAATATGCAACAGAAATTGTAAATAAAGTATCACAATGTTGTTTTTATAGGTATATCAGTATATTGATATACTTGCATTTTATTTACATAATGACATGGGAGATTTGAACAAAGAAATTACATTGTTTACAAACCAATAAACAAGGGAGTGACATGTCACAATTTTTGTTAGCAGAAGACCATGAATTACACATCACAGTGTGGGCAAATGAAAGGTCCTTTATCATCCTGAGTTCCACACACACTACGTAAACATAAGAGTATCAAATGTCACATTTGCGCATGCCATTCACGATATATTCCTATGTAGGCCATATTGAGTACACCTAACATAGTGTTCTTTATTCGTTCGTTATGAACAGTACTTTATATTAAAGTCTAAACTAAGTACATTGTTGTAAAGTACAAATTATGAGTTATCATAATATTTACTAGAGATATAAACACCACTCACTTGGAAGATGTACTAATAACGTCACTAGGCAATATTATATCACGTAGAACACATTCACGAGGTCCAGTTATTTCTATTCTTTGTCCTCAAGTTACTGTACTATAGGTACAGCGAACAAGTTCAATAAAGCCATCCGGACAGTCTAAATGACACACTAAAGTCATTTGTTAAATTTACCATGTAACTACTTGGAAACAGTAAATAGGCCATATTGGGTTCAGGTACCTTATACTTTCCTCTCCGAAAGTGCAATTTCTAGCTACTACATTAAAAAAAAAATTCAAATACTCTTCTTCTCTCGATGTCTTGTTCAGGCTAAAATGACATCCTTCCACTAGATTAATAAATTCGATGTCATTCCCAACTGCAGTTCCACGCACTGACTGCTATCTTTGTATGCTCTTGTCGGCAAAGTTACTTTTTCTCTTACAAGAGTATTCTGTATATCGCAGAATGAAGCATTATCAAATTCATTCTCTGGAATGTGAGAAAGTGTAGCATACTCTAATTTCTGAATTTATACATTCATTTCTCTTCATCTGATATTCTGCAGAATATTTTCCCAACCATTCATGTATCCCGAATTGCTTCTTTGCGAAATCCGAGTCAAAGGGGTGCACGACCTCCCCCCCCCCCTCGACGGGCGCACTGTACAAATTACACACTTCCAGGAAATCCATAACCACATATTTCCACGAAAGATTAGGCTTTACAATTATGCAGATAGATGTTAATGCATAAATATGATAACTGTTTCCTAATATGAGGGACATATCTGCAATATCAATTTTCAATACATGCCAATATTATTGTCTGAAAGCTATTGTCCTTCGGCGGCAGATTATCTAGAAGCTGTATTTGCGGCTTGCAAACCCACTTTGTGTTCTCGTATGGTAATTCGATATAATTAACTGGGCACATTTACATACTGGGATGTTCTAAACACACCGTTTGACAGGTACCCCTCTACGAGAGTTTCTTTTATGTAAAAACAATTATGAGGTTTCACCTATAGGAACGCCTATTTATCAAGTTTATGTAGTCAGGACGCTACTCTATTACGGCCGCTTTCCAAATCTCAACGTTATGAAGATCAATATTAAAACATGGAAATTATATTTTAGCAAAACTAATTACGCTACTAATATTAAAGAAAGTTATCAGTTCCTGCTGTTTATGCGTTAGAGCAAGTTAAGTTACGAGTATGAAATCTCATACTGAAGTCAGGTCATTTTATTCTAAAAATACGATAGAATATACTGCTACTATCACATTGGCCATAAGTATTGTTTACGTGTGTACTAATTCAAATTTTAAATCAGGTAAAAACTCGCGTCATGGATAACTTCCCAACTACATAATTATTAAAATTCTATTTCTGAGGATATTTAGTCCACGAAGAGGAAAGACTTTACCTAGTGGTATAAGAATGCAAATTGTTCCTGGCTATTGCTTTTCATTCATTTGTAACCTTAGATGTAATGCTTGCCCTTGCATAGGGCATTGTTTGTTAGGAAAATTTCATTATTCTTAACTTTAAGAAACAGGATTCCTGCTTTAAACTGATCTCTGCTTTACTTTCCATGAATCGTCTTCACGATATTTGTTCGTAATCTTTGGGAATTATATTAGCACATACCACCAAATCCAAATACAATGTTATGAAAAAGTTATTCGTCCCCTCTCCTTGGGAAACACGCATCAGTGAACATCCACATGACGTCCGCGCTTCGGGACAAGCAAGCTCTTTCCTGAGCACGGAACAAGTCCCAGCTTGCTCCTCGACAAAACGAATACGTACCCTGCTACTATAAGGCACAGCAGTTTAAGTACCGGGTGACCAGAATTAAAGTTACCCAACTCAGAGCCCTCTGTAGTCTTTTTGAGGCATCGTAGAACTCTGAAATTAGGTGAATCCACTATGCAGATCATGGGGAAGAGGATGGCGATAAAAAATAGTTCAGTTTTCCGCCACCAGGTTGAAATGTCGCGCTGCAATAATGAATATTGAAAAACATAAGTCAGGTGCACAAATCTTTAAATCAGGAACAAGAGGCTCTATCCACCACTGCAACAGCCACTTCGGTGACAACTTCTTCTGCAATCGGTCGGCGGCCTCTCCTTGCTGCAACACCCAGATTTCCAGTCTCTTCAAATGTTTTCATCATCTTTCTTAACCCATGCGTCGTCATGGGCCCCTTTCGCATTACGATAACCTCGCAGTGCAGCTGCACTATTACTACCGTTCTGATAAAACAACTTCATCAGCAATGCATGTTCTTTCTAATATAATGGCATCGTGATCACTTCCAAATTTTTGTTCAGCACTCACATTAAGTGATATATCTGAGTTATTAATTACAAAGACATTTGCTAGTGGCTGGAAGTTGCGAGAAAATAATCTCTCGTTTATTGCAAGATTGCCAAGTAAAGGCGAATCCATAACAAATTGAAGCTGTTTACGTCATTATTGCAACCCATCATGGAAGTACAGCGCCACATTTAAACCTGGTGGCGGAAAGTGGAAGTATTTTCTTATTTATCGCCATCCTCTACCCCATGGTCTGCATAGTGGATTCACCTAATTTCAGAGTTCTACGATGCCTCAAACAGGCCACAGAGGGCTCTGAGTTTGGTAAGTTTAATTCTGGCCACCCGGTACAATGAGCCGCAAAGGTAACAGTTCGCAATTTTAGTTCCTTTTACTTCTTTCTCCTAGGTGATTTCGGTGAATGGAATTGTACAGTGAGATGCACAAGTATTGCTAGGTAAATTGTCCACGACCACTTTCATTATTCTTTTCTCTTGAATGCTACCTGTTTTGTAGGGATGAATGTTTGAGTGTGCTGGTGCGGAATGTGTCAAAAACTTGTTAGGTGTTTTTTCTTTTCTTTTCAATTCTTGAAGATCCCATTGCGTAAAGCAACGATAATAAATACGGTAATGGATAATTTGTTTGGCAATACTTATGTACCACACTGTACTTGCGCTTATTCGAGAGAATGTTATCCATTTTTCCTTATATATAAAAACACAGAATGGAAAAATGGGGGGGTTAATGGAAATAAACGAGTTAAAGAGGGGAAAGAGGGAGAGCTAGAGAGAGGCAGAGGGTAGGGAAGAAGGAAAACATATTATCTAACTTATCGCACAAGCCTCAACCAAACTCCCCGCGTTTCACCTTCTCTGCAGTTTTTTCGGGGATTGACCAAAAATGTATTATTTATGCTAAGAGAACTAAACCAATAACGAAGGCATTTAGTCTACGCATATGCCACACTATCTCTCGGTCCCAATTCACAGCGAGAATGGCTATTTTGACAAAATCGTGTTTCTTTCTGGCCGCTTCGGGGAGGAGGGATTCTAAGGTTGCCGGTTGATGCTCGAACAGGGGGACAGCGGTAGGCCTAAATGGCTGTTTGACAACAAGTTTCTTCTTGGGTAAACGCGGCAACAGCAGGTCACTGCCATAAAAGCATTCCCAGCGCCGGGTTTGAGCTTGGCCGGACTCTATACTCTGTCCCAGGAATCTCTGAAGCCAGCGAAAGAAAGCAAGTATCTGCGCAAGTAGTGACTCGACCAATGAACAAGTGCGAGGGAACGGGATTGCGTGGAGGGGGAAATGGCACTGCGGTTTTCAACATTTGCAGCAGCGTGTACGTCAGAATGGGGAGGCGGGGAGGTGTTGAGTCTTGTGCGGTGAGTGAGACTGGAAAAACATTAGGTGCGAAACACAAAGATAAAAAAAAAGACGAGGCAGATGATAGAAAGCAAGGGGGTAGGGGATAAGTTAGGTGTTTGAAATGCCAACGGTGAAGCAACAGAACACAATTGTCTACAATGTCAGACAGGGACAAATTCCCCCGTTTCTCCACAGAATGACGCTATAATCCGTGCGCTCTGGCTGGCAAACGGAAAATATTCACTTTGCTAACTGGCCTTTCCTGAGGGACATGACGCCAGTCGCACATTGTGTCATCACATAATTATTAATCAAACGGCCGTCAGGGACAGACAAACAAACCCCCCGGTTATTTCTAGCGATTCGGCGCATTTCGTGATTTCTGCCTGTCATTCATTGTCGCTTGTTTTGATTATTTACGAGCCGCGCTTCCCTTTCTGATCCGACGGTCCACCAAGGCAATGCTTCTCGTTAAGTGATAAACGAATGAGTGAGGTGGAGTGGGGGATAGAGCGATCTCTGGCGTCAGCAACCTGTTCCCAACGATGTCACTTCACCATTGCCGCCTTCGGCTATGTGTTATAAGCTAATAGTCTTTTGTGAACGCATTACCGCTCGTTGAATTGATGTCGAAACGGTCAGTCCGTCGTGGTGTAGTGGTTAGCGTAGTGTGCAGTGAAGGGAGGTTGGATTTGATGCATCTGTCCTTAATGGGTTATCTCTCAGTTTCATTATGTTAACAGTTGGTTTCAGTGTTGTGATCAGGTTAAAAGCAACAAGGACAAAAATATGTATTGTCTTATAATTTGGCATATGTGATCCTACACTACATATTGAATTGTCTGTTTCTCTAATTTGTTGATTGATTAATTTGGATTATTTTACTTAGCTTTTCTGTCACTTTTTTCTAATTGCGAACATGATGAATGATGATATGATGAATTTGATGAAGGGACACTCACAAAGAACGCCCATGCCCAACCCAGGATACAAACCTGGGTTCTTTTCGTCATACTTTTTTCTCCTTTCTGCATACATTGTTGGCAATTCTCCTTTTTTTCCATATTCTTCACAATTTGCCCTTGTGTGTCTCTGTAAACATCTTTGTCGTGCAGTATTTTTCTGATTTATTACCATTTTACATTCATCATCCCATCATTCATTCCTTGGTTTTCCATCTTGCTTTTGTATTACTTCAGTTGCTGTTTTCAGAATGACTTCTTTGAGTTGTTTCCAATCTTCATTTATATCTTGGGTATCAATAAAATTTTCCAAATTTTGGCTCATTTTTTTTCTATATTGTTTCAGAATTGCTTTACTATGCATATTGCTTTTATTCCATTTTATCTGTTGTCCTGGAATACTTTTTCGTACAGGTATTAATTTCTGTTTAATTACTACCTTGACCAAAAAATGATCCGAATCACAATTCAGACCCCTCATTGTTTTTACATCCTGCACCATTTCCTTTTTATGTTCGTTTACTAAAACATGGTCAATTTGGTTGGTAGTTTTCCCATCTGGGGACACCCAGGTACTTTTATGTATCTTTTTATGTTCATACTGTGTACTCATTACAGTCATATTATTTGCAATAGCATAGTTGCATACTAATTCTCCATTATTATTGGTTATCTCATGCAATGTATATTTACCTGTTACTTCTTTATATGCATCCTCTTTTCCTATTTTTGCAATTAAATCTCCCAACAGGACTATCAGGTCATGTCTCGGGGTTTTATCTTGCACTACTTGTAGTTCTTCATAAAACATATCTTTAATGTCATCATCTTTCTCTTCTGTTGGAGCATACACGTTTATAAATGTCACATTACAGAACCTTCCCTTCACTCTAAGTTTAGATATTCTTTCACTACACGGTTCAAACCCTAGTACATGTTTTACCATTTCTCTCTTTACTAGGAATCCAGTTCCGTGCTGACCCGTAGTTTCTTTACAACTGTAATACATAGAGTATTTGTCTTTCTTGATTTATCCATGCCCTTTCCATCTTACTTCCTGTAATGCGACTTTCTGCAACTTTGATGCTAAGACTTGATCAGCTATTTCTTGCATTTTTCCCGGTTTAAGCATAGTCATGATGTTCCATGTTCCTACACATATTATATCTTTCTTATTCCTTTTAATATGCCTAGGTCGTTTTCCATTAATCCATCCGGCTTTCTGTAATTGAGCTCTTTTAGCGGAAGGTTATTTTTATGAGACCAGGGTGCTGGCCTAGTGCTCAACCCCCATTTCTTTGGAGGACCAGGATTTTCTGTTAGGGTTTACTCCCTTAGCTGATAACACCCAGTTTAGGCGCTGGATACTCGCCTTCACCCTCCTCCGTCTGCTACAGCATTTTTGCTGCATTGCCCAGGGGTCACGCGGCTAACAGCCTTCGGGGACGTGGAGGTAGGATTTGTTGGTAGTATTGGTAGTTGTTATACCCAATGGCGTTCCTCAGTATTTACAGAGTGCTCATATCAGCATCCGAACACTCCCTGAGACCATACCAACCTTTGACCCCCAACCCGGGCTCCTGTCGTCATAGTGCGCTGTGTTAACCACTTCGCCAATGAGCCTGGCTTCCAATGTGTTGCCTTGGAAACACTGATGACTTTGGTGCCTAGTATCTCCCTATTATCTTATACTTTGGCAAACTTGAATGATGTCCTACGTGAATTGATAAAAAAACAAAGTTCCGACTTTCGTGGCGGAGTGGCTAGCACAGCGGGCTTGATCCCGGGTTCGAACCTCTGTCATGTCCCTTCATCAATCTCTACATATCAGCATCACTCATCCTTATCGTCGCCGTTAGCCAAAAGTAGCAGAAAACGACGCTAATTCCAAGCTGTTCTACATAGAGGTATCTGCGCCGAAGTTCTCTCTTCAACTAGGTGCCTGTAAAGAGGGATATTTCTTCAATTAAATAACCCTAGCTAAGTTACTTATTCAATTATTCAACTGTAATTCTCTCCAAACACTGAGTGACCGAATTGTACAGTCAGCGGCAATAAAAATGGGACACTTATATCCTGAAATATTAGTTTTCCTGCATAGCGTTAAGTGTGTTGCCTACGTTTAGGGCGGTGGCGCAACTTGCCGTTGGAAATTTGCTATTATATTCTACTTATCGCCTTAGATGCTGGCAAGACACGAAACGCCTTTCAGGAAAGAAAGTATTTTAGGATATAGGTGTCTCATTTTTATTGCTGGTGACTATACCTTATCCTGAGTAGATTCTTAAATCTTAGTGGAAATTGTAGTGGTGTGTCCATGCAACATAGAACGTTCCATGCCATCCGCTCTATTGTTCCAACCCTGTGCTGTGCTGCAAGACTTGGAACAAAGGAATAAGTTTTGAGTTGACGGAGAGTGTAGTACAAAAGTTTTCGTGTTTATTTTCCATTGTTAAGTTAGAATTTTTGAGGAAGGGGAGGAGGAAAGTCCTCCCTCTCTTTATTTTTGTCTATTCTTCCATTTTCTTTCAGTGACCGACGGAGAGGGAAAATGGCGCGCCAAAGTTGGTCCAGGAACAGGATGCTGGGCAGTTCCAACCGGATGCACAGATAGGAAGCTGAGAGGAAGATGGCGAGGCGATAGACTGATTGGTCCACTGAGCAAGGATGCTGGAGGGAGAAAAAGAAAAGTCCTAGGAAGAGGGAGAGAAATATGGGTAACAAAAGGGCGGGAGAAATCCAAAATAAATAAATAAACCCTGGGTAACTAGAGAGAAAAGGGGACGGTAAACCCTTCTTTCTGAAAGACGTTTCGGGCCAGGGAAACTTTTCCTTAAAACCAAGTTCTCTGTTGATAAACTTGAAACTTTTTTTTGCTCGTTCCTTTCTGCTGTTTTCTTTTTTCCCTCCTCGGCTCTAAGCGAAAATTTCCGGAGTTTTCCGACAAATAAAAGGACCAGAATGAAGAATGAAAGAAACAGAAGAAAGCGTCCCATTAAGCAAGGACAAGAAATCAAGCGAAAGATATTTTGGTGTAATTTGGACTAAATTATTTCCACCAGAATTGCCTTGTCGTGATATATGACTCTCGGATAGAGTAATGTTTTTTATAATCTTAAGTTTGCCACTTTTCGTGACAGAGTGATTTGGAGAAAGAGTGATGATTAGGTACATACATATTTTATTTTTTCTTCAGAATTTGGCCATACTTTGTAAAAGTGTCCGACTATACGGCTGGAATATAATGTGCACAATCTTATTGCACATAATTTAACATTATCCACATGGCGAAAGAACATTAAATGTAGGCTACATATTTTAGACATTCCTGGCAAAATAAAGTTTCCGAATTCTGTATGTCAACGCATATTTTGGAGATAGTACGTAAAATAAACGAAATACTTGCGATAATTGAAGATTTATTAAAATATTGATGTTAAAAACTGATTTGGAATTTCTGTCTGCAAATCTAAGCTCTTTGTGTGGCTTGATAGGAGAATTGGAAACTTCCACAAAACTGCTTTACGAAACAGAAGAGTTGAAAGAAAATGGAACCCTCTACTAACGACACGCTCGCAGGTGCTTCAAGACAAATGCCCAAGTTTACCAGGAAAAAACAAACCGCGCATATACCAATATTGTGTAATGTTACTCAGGCTGTGGAGACTGAACGTGTGTAGATGAAATTTATGGTATAAGTGTGCATCACATTTTGCACTTCGAATATGCACGTCTGACTATGTGTGATGTGAAGAGGTCGTTTTCACAAAATGAGTCTTTGTTGAGAGATAATCGCGGCGTAATTTCAAATGGACAATTGTGCTTTGTTGTTCATTGTAATAAATAGAATGCAACAAGCATAACGTCCTTCTGTCTATTTGTTTGACAGCACTTTGCAATTTTTAATGAAAATATTTTTTTTCCTTCTAGCCACATATTTCCATTGTTTTTCGAACATCAAATTCCTTTTTCAATTCCTTAGCACCTAAACATCCTCCCCCACAGTGATGATATGATGAAATTTCCGATGGAACGCATTGCATTATCATGTTGAGATACGTTAGACATTGAAGGAGCTTGATATTCCTATTCGATTACAGACCGTGAAAAACGTACGCGTGCTTAACATCCAAGAGGCTACATTTACAAAGCCTTGAAATAATGTTGAACTAATCCTTGTGGATGTAGTGTTCTTCAGTACAAGCAAGGTTCGAACCTTTGTGGTTTGATGTTTCTGTCATATATTCATAATATGTACTCTGGATGCAGAAGTTTCTCTCTCCACACACGCACCCCCTTGCTGGCAGTCTGATCTCTATCCGTAGCAACTATGCGAAACATTTGGTGTCATTGGACGGACGACTCTCGTACCAATATAGCCAACAACAAGAATGTGTGGAATGTAGACCTTCGGTCACATTGCAAATAGGTCTGTATTATGTTGTTGATGCAAAGATCTTCCTTTATGTTCCTCCGTCACTGAGAATCAAAGGACGAGAAATCGCTATCCGAATATTTGATGCATGCCAAATACTTTATGAGCTTCTTCCTGTGCCTTGCACCACGCCATGAAGGCATGTAGGGGGTGTGGAGTTAAGGCCCCACACTTTCTTGATCACGGACGAAGGTGAGGGTGATGTGGTCAGCACCACGCCGCTGACCGCCTTTACCCTCCAGAGTTTCCTCCAGTACCCACTCTGTACGACGCTGGGTGGGCGCCGGAGCCGCTGAACAGGTGAAAAAAATCCTCTGTTCTCCCCCGCTGGGGATCAAACCCGGGTCTCTCGCATGTTAGTCAGACGCCCTAACAACTCTTCATTCTTTTTTTGATAAAGGAAACCCCTAAGCTGCAGTTTCCCCCTTCACTCAATTTCTCTAATCTTTACATATCTCAATTTTTACTAATTTATCGGTATTTCTTGTTCAGAACAAACACAAATACCAATGTCCGAAACGGGATTCGAAAATACACGAATATAATAATTCGTGTATTTTTCTTATTGTGTAAAGCTTTCCTGAAAACGCGACGATGGGGATGAAGGATGATTAGATGAATTTGATGCACGAACAATCATCGTGAATCGATCACGTACACACACACTCACACAGTGTTAAAGGAGGCCCGGAGGAAGTACGCGAAAATCCAAATCTTCAAACGAAAGCAATAAGATCTGGAAAAATGAAAGTGGTAACTTCAACCTCCCCCCCCCCCCGTGAAATGGCCCCCAGTTACCAATTTTCTTGGAACAACTTTTAAAGCGAAGGTTAAAAATTGTACTTACGTAAGATTTTATAACCCTCTCCCCCTCCTAGCCGTCAGATGTGAAACATCCACATTTACAATTCAAGCCCCATCCGAAATAAAATCCTTCATACGCTAATGTTTATGCCTGTAAACGTTTATATAGTTTTTTCTGTGCTACTTCCAAATCTTTCTCCTTCGTTGCTTTAGTATTTTTCGGTACTATTATTAACTTTTATAGTTTTGCTTATTGCAAATGAAGCTCTTCTACTGATATATATCTCAAAATTCCTTTTCAAATGATTCAGTAAAAACACACTGCAATCAAGGGCTGACAAGTAAGTCAATACTTTTGAAATGAAAAAAAAAAAGGATTTTTAAAATGCATGAAACAAATGTTGTTATCTGCATGCACCTTCGAGACAACACACCGAATTGCGAGTATTTTACTAACGCGAGCATTTTATTTCAGAGAACAACAACGTGGTCACATTTCTGGAGGCAGGACGAGAGGGAAAAAAAGGAGATAGAGAGAAATTCATTTTGTTGGTTTCATTCCTTCAGATCCTTTCCCCGTGTTCATCATTGGGATTGACCTGATTCTCAAAAGCCATATCTGAGAGAAGGCGGATTTGTTTCATTGGACGCTTGCCGACATGCGAAGGAGCCTCCCGCCCCCTCCTTCCCCTCTGCGGTATCCAATATGTTAGTTGGCGAAGTCCCAAGCTCTCGTTGATTAGACGAAGAGGCTTAGTATTTATAAATATATACGGTTTTCGCTCTCAAAGAGCCTCCACTGCCTCCGTTCTTCATTCCTTGTTTTGAGTCTTTCTTCAATTTCCTTATTACATATCCTACGTCAAAACATTTATTTCAACCTTTCTCCGTAGGCCCCTTATGGAAATAACCGTTTGCTGTTGTGCATGTGGGAAAGGGGAACAATGTTCCCCCATAACCGCAGAGAGAGTTATGTGAGGGTACTTGCGCTTCCGTAATAAAAGTGTATAATGAACACTAGTTGTTATGTTCTTAATGCTAGAAGACCGAAATTTATTTGTGTTTAATTCAGGGATTGTTCTTAATTTTATTTTTGTCCGGACGAAACTGCACACGTCCTGGATAATGTTGCATTGCAACGTTTTGCATTTTAAACCGTTTTAAAGAAATCTGGCAAAATATATCCGCCCGAACGTCGTGGACCGAGGCATGTCTGGGTCTCGTCCAGAAATACGAGACGAAACGAGATCAGACCCTTTGAAACTTGTTCAGACGAAACTAGAAACGAGACAGACCTGTGGGAAATCGGAACAAGATAAGACTTGGTGACTCATTCGACACTTCGGCATTACTATAAGAATCAGTACCTGATTTTCTTTTTACATATACGAGGTGTGGCTAGAAAAAACCGGATTGATGTTGCTGTGGACAAAAGGCAAGCATGTCAAGGTCAAGCAGTGATTGATTGTATAACGTGATATCCTGCCTATTGACTGTGTGATTGCCCAGGGTGCGTAGCGCTCAGTTCCGCTGTAGCTTGTAGACGAAGTGAACCGTACATCTGTGCTCCGTCGGAAAAAATGTTAAGTGTGAAAGTGGAACAGCGTATCAATTTGAAGTTTCTTATGAAACTAGGAAAATCCGCCACAGAAACTTATGTTCTGTTGAAGGAAGTGTACGGAGATGAGTGTTTATCACGCACGCAAGTGTTTGAGTGGTTTCAAAGGTTTAAATAGGGACGAGAAGTGATCGCGGACGACTCGCGTCCTGCACGGCCTTGCACGTCAAAAACTGAATCAAAAATTGCAAATGTCGGCAAATTGATTCGAATTGGGTACCCCAAAATCAAACTGTCAACCAACATTATTTTATTACGGTGCTGAGGACCCTTCATGAGCGAGTAAGGAGACGACGACCTGATTTGTGGAAAAGGAAGTCATGGCTTATTTATGAGGAAAATGTTCCTGCCCACACGGCATTGTCAGTCAATGCTTTTTTGTCCAAGTATGGGATCCCAGTGTTAGAACATCCACCCTATTCGCCGGATCTCGCCCCATGTGACTGTTTTTTTATTTTCAAAGGTCAAATCAGCACTGAAAGAAACCAGATTTACGACCCTAGAATCTGTGAAAACAGAAGCGACGGAGGTTATGAAGATTGTTTCAGAAAATGATTTCCAGCACTGCTTCCAGCAATGGAAGATTCGTATGGTGCGGTGTATCGATAGTGCAGGGGAGTACTTTTAATGGGATAATGTTCGTATTGTACAAAATAACCAATAACATATTTTGTAGCAACAGTCCGGTTTTTTCTAGCCACATCTCGTGTGCCATGCATTCGTCCCTCACCGTGGCCGTCCTCACGTCTAGCTTTGGGCTCCGGCTACGGGACGTGTACAGGTTCGAATCTCCTGGAGGAAGCGTAACAACTTTACTCCTGATATTTCGGCCTGTGTATAGAACCGGTGGCCACCCACCATCGTGAGGAAATTGGGGAGCTACGAGTGAGTAGCGTAACCTGGTAATGAAAACCTACGACGACGACGACGACGACGACTGGGGTTTCGTCGTGCTGACCACACGTCACGCCGTAACTAGTCGGATGATCTCCCACCTCGGGTGAGTGAGTAGAATGAGGTAGGAGTGAGGCTCTCAATGGGCTGTTGCGTCACCGGTTGTTATTTTTACCTAGGTATTATGTCATCAGCGTATTGTAATAGCACAGTTAACTAGATATTGACCCTTGGTTGCATACATTCAGCACAGAGTTATATTTTCTTCGAGGATTGTTACACTGAAAACGAGGCGTCAAACAAAATGAAGAATTTACAAGAAAAATATTAAAAGTTGTTCCCTTATTGATCTCTATACTACTACAAAGTTTTTGCCTATCGAGACTCGATGAAGACCAAGACGAGACGGAAACGAGCCTGGGAGCGAGACAGACCTTCTCACACACATGTGACTAGAGGAAACTGTGCCAAGTTTTTTCTCGTGTCTTCCCTACACTATCTTCAACTAGTGATAATATGAGAATTATAACACCATTAAGCCTTGTTTCCATGATATTAAAAACTCAATATGCTGACCACGGCAGAAATTTATTTTATTATAAAACATAAACTAAACGTAACGTTTCAACCTTCTAGCAAGGTTTTCTTCAGACTCTGCACAAAGTACAAATGTAAGAAGGTACAAAGCAGGACGATATATATACACAAACATTACTCCCCTCCAGACTATTAGAAAGTTGTTCTGGAAACTATCTAGCAGGTGGCTTTCCCTTGTCAATTGTACTTTCAACTAAAAGGCTAAACATATTTTCTTCCATATAGAATGTGGTTGGACTTTTTATCTCACGCTCTTTTTCCTTCATTCTTCTTCCTTCTTAGCGATTTAGGTGAAAGTACAGTTGACAAGGGAAATCCACCTGCTAGAAAGTTTCCAGAACAACTTTCTAATAGTCTGGAGGGGAGTAATGTTTGTGTATATATATATATATCGTCCTGTTTTGTACCTTCTTACATTTGTACTTGGTGCAGAGTCTGAAGAAGACCTTGCTAGAAGGTTGAAATGTTACGTTTAGTTTATGTTTTATAATAAAATTAATTTCTGCCTTGGTCAGCATAATGAGTTTTTAATAATATGAGAAGCGCAAAAGATAACTAATTGGCTATCGTTGCTTACTCGAAACGTTAAGCACAGCGCGCTACGACATCAGAAGTCTCGGGTTCGAATCCCGGCCTGGGCATTGATTTTTCTTTTCTTTGTGGATGCTCCTTTATGAATTTCATCACATTATCCCTCTTCCTCATCTCCGGGATTAGCCAAATGTGGCAGAAACCAAATCAATGAACCAATCGGATCGTTAAGTTACGCATGACGTGAGGACAAGAAAGATGGTAGAGAGAGTATCGTCCATGCATTCGCCTATGGTGTCTGAGGAAAATTAAAGGGAAAACTCAAAACGACTCTCTAAACAAAAGCAGATTACAATATACAGGGTCTCTACAAACGAATTCCGGTGTTTAAAAAGTCATAACAGATTTTAAGGGCAAAATGATGTTCGGGAAAGGAAAAAATGTTCTGAAAATGTTGATGAAATGCGTTTATTGAGGTCTAAACCAGTTACACTAACATTATTTATTCTACACTGTAGTAAATAACATTATTAGTAATTAGCAAAAGAATTCCCTGACATTCGCTACGATACTCGACGGCAAGCGGCCCGGCGTCAGAGCTTGTCTTTCCCGGCGAACGGGTTCCGCGACAGTCGCTAGAGTAGGCTATTAAAATTACAGTTTTCATATTGTGTACTAACCTTGACTACAGAAGGTGTTGAGAATGATGTCCCTCTGCTGCAAAACATTCCTGGCATCTCCGAAGGAAATTGGCATTTACACGTGCAAGTCCGTCTACTGCAATTCTCCCGATTTCTCGTACAATACTCTCTTTTAACACATGGATGGTTGTGGATTGTCTTTGTATACTTTATTTTTTAGATTTCCCCATAAATAAAAATCACAGGATGACAAATCGGGGGACCTAGAGGGTTTTTGAAACACCCGTTTCTTGTGAGAGGCGGCGGATAGATTTCCGAGGAGACTGTTCTAACCTTTGTCCTATCTCATCGAGTTTTTTCCTCAGTAAGTACACGTAGGTTTTTCTTTCCACTTTTATTCTCAACTGACCCTGTTACTCTAAACTTTTTTACGAAGTTTAATATAGTGGTCCTATGTGGAACGGGAACACCAGGAAATTTCGTTGCAAAACGTCGTCGCACTTCTCCACAATTCCTCTTTCCGAAGTAACACTCGACAAGATAAATCCTTTGTTGTAATGTAAACTTTTGTGGTGCCATATTAAGCCACAACCATCAACACACAGACACGACACAACACAACTTCCGAGGGAGGATTATACTGGCGTCAGTATGCAACGTCAAGAGAAAGGGAAAGAGAGTGAAGGCAGGGAGAGCGAAAAAAAAAGACTGTAACGTGCGACTGTCGCGGACCCCGTTCACCGGAAAAGACAAGCGCTGACGGCGGGCCGCTTACCGCCGAATCTCGTAGCGAATGTCAGAGAATGCTCTGTATAATTTACTATATACCATTTTATAGTTCTCCTTCAGCTCTACAAAATGAGACTATAGTATTTTATGTAGCTGCTCAAGAAGAGTGAAAATCATTTATTTTTCTGTCCATTTTTTTTAACAAAACATGAAAGAAAAGAAAGGAAGAAGGTGCTGAAGCATCAAGGAGGAGGTAAAGATAAATGTTTTAATCTCACGAAAAGGTGAAACAAAAGGTGCAATAAAGTGTGTTCATTTTTACTCGATTTCATGTCCTAAAATACATATCTCAAACGATCGGTTTGAAAACAGCTATATTTTTGGAAAGGTGTTGCACATTAAAACCCGTTCCGTAGTCATAACAAATTCAATATGTGAGATAGAAGTGTACTGTTTTACAAACGTGTTTGAGAACTCGAAACTTAATGTTGCGTCATTAGTTGACATTCCGTGTGCAGCGTTAGACCTGCAATTTCCTAACATGTGGATTGGAAAAGCAAAGCCGGGTCCATGGCCATCAGAAACTCCTGACATAACACCCCTTTATTTCCTTGTGTGGAGATATGTTAAGAACTTGGTGTACGTTAGAAGACCATTGACATCTGCAACAGTAGATATAGCATCCAAAGCAACAATAATTCCAGACATATTGGCGCACACGTGTCAAGAGACAGAGCGTTTGGATGTATACAGATCTACGAATGGCAGAATGCCAATGAAACAAATAACTCCAACGTATGCTCTTTCATGTTATTTATAATTGTAAGTTGACTTTGTTGCCTTTCACATGTCAAATTTCTTGTGAAACACCAGAGTACTTATGTTGACAACCAGTAAATTCTCTATATGAAGACCACGTGGTTGGCCAGTAATCATACACGGAGACCAAACTATAATTCAAACAAGATTGAGCTAGGGTACTGTGCAAACGCGATATGTTCCATCGTTACAGGTTCTTGAATGAACTGACCAATCAGGTTGGTTTATTCACCTGTCATTAAGCGTATTGGTTAGTCTTGACTACGGCTGAGAGAAGAGGACATCCCTGGATGCCCACAACGTTATTGTGTGCGTGTCAAGTGACTCTGCTATTTAAATTATGCATACAAGTATCGGCTAGAAAAAACACACACCGCCTTGCTTGCAAAACAAACTCGAAGTTCGCCTGGAGGGAGTGGTAATTGATCGTCATTGCATTTCAGGCATTCATCGCCTGAACAGATCAAATCGCTAACGGTTAACCATTATTCGACCGATAATTAATTAAAACCCACAACGTTTGGACCAAAATACAGCGAACAGGTCTTTTTTATCTGTAACGGGCATGCGAAAACGAAAAGGGGGGTTTCGCGGGCGTATATACAAAAGTAACAACGATATTCAAAACACGAGAACTGTTATGGCCCATTTGCAGTCAGTAATGAGCAGTGGACCGAAACATGACCGCTGAGAGAGAGAAACGAAAAAAAAAGAACAAAATGGGGGTAGAAGACAAACTGTCCAGTTAGTGGAGAGGAGGGGGGATGAATAGTACGACAATTTGCGATGTCCCCTACCTCGCTACGGGAATCAAGTGTAGAAATCAAGCCGGTAACGACGTAAAACACAAAACACACAAGATAGAATAGTTGGATTCCTGACATCCATTAAAATTCACAGCGACGGTTAGTTCGGGATGGAAACACGCTCCGGAATGCAAAAGAGGTGGGGGATAACCCCCCCACCATCCCGGTGCTCACCCCCACTATGTTTCTGTTTATTAACATTCGCCACCACCAGAGGGGGGAGAGGGTAGAGGTAGCAGGGCGTAGGTAGTCACACAGAACCGCATTCGACTTGATGTATGCCGCGGGGTCACCTATAAACATTCACGGATGTATATAGATTCCGGCTGATGGTCCTTTTATCAATGCGATAAAAATGTAATGTGTTTAATTTATAGCTGATATTTTACTTCTTAATTAGAGTAGGACGTTATGTAAATATATGCAAACGTGTATGGCTGCTGATTAATTTGTTGTTTCGGTAATCAACGGGAATTTGCTCTCGAAAATGATTCAAGCCAAACAATGCTAACTGGACGTTTGTCCGACCCGTAACGGCATTGTCATGCAATTTATTTCGAAATGAGTTTTTGTTTGATTTCCGTTTCTGTTATTTTTTTCCCTCCTCTCCTTCCTTGTTTGTCATCAGATTTTCGTCGATAATTGAGATTTTATTTCAATTGTCGCTGGTATTGTGGTTTTGCTATTCTTAAATCATCCGATGAGGGACGTGTTGAAGCTCTGAATTAATAACCACGACTGGACGGCTGGAAAACAACGAGCGAATTTCCGCTTCGAAAGCTGAAGGAAAGAAGGGGGGGGGGGGTGAAATGTCCTGCGATTACCATTTTGTAGTATGTATTAGAAACCGTAGATCGTTGAAACATCCCTGGATTTAATCTTAAACCTAGTCTGCGGACCTATAGATGAATGCACCTACGACCTCATTCCATGCAAGGATGCGCTGTTGGATGCGTTGTAGTTTCTGCGCATGCGTCTCAACAACATTAGCTTTATGTGGGCGGAGCGTTCCTTGCCACGTCAAATCTTAGACAAGCTTACAGTATGTACATTATATACACACAGTCAAGGATGATCCGAAAATAATTGCCTGATACTCCATTACTACTATTTACTTTTTATCAAAAATCATAACTTTAAATGAAGTTACGTTTGAACCAAGCAACTAAAATTCAGTCAACCCTTTCGCGAAGAAGAATGAGACGTCAATACTTTGAGGTCACCTTGGATAAACCTTAAGACATTGTCTTCCACACTACCTATCAGTCAACACTAAATGCGACTTCCACTCCTATATATATATATATATATATATATATATATATATATATATATATATATATATATATATATATATATATATACCGGGTGTTCCGTTCAAATGTAACGGAATTTAAATTACTCGTAGAAAAGAAAGTATGAATGATAGAGCAATGAATTTTCAGAGAATTGAAGAAAAACTCATAAATTTTATTTTCCAGACACTAATACACCTCCACATGTGCCCCATTGGTAGCACGAACAATATCCAGCCTGTATTAAATTTTTGCCATGTCCTCTCCAACATGTCCCCTGTTACTGTTGCAATCGTATCACGCATGTAGGTTTCGTAACTCTGGGATGTTATTCACTGGAGCCGCAAACACAGGAATTGCATAGATGCCTGGCAGATGGATTTACTCGGTCTTCTCTGAAACCCCGCTCGAATTTCTTCCACCTTTTCCTTTGACACACGACGGCGAGCTACACCAGATTGTTTTAGGACCCTGCCGGTTGTTTGAAACTTACTAAACCACAGCCTAATTGATTTAGAATTAGGTGCAACTCCTCTGTACACTCGTCTGAAATTTCGTTGCAATCACAGATTTTGTCTCAGCATACCACACCACTGCCTGCGCGCGTTGTTGAACAGTAGCAGTTTTTATTTATGCGACCGTGGCGCTGCGTAGTGAGCAAACGGACAACTTCAAGTCATGAAAACAAAACTGGAAGATCTGGTTTTTCATTTGGTGTTACAGTTATTTGCCAATTCATCGTACTTCGTTCACAGTAATTAATTGAAATTAGGGAGATTTGAACGGAACACACTCTATATACTATATACAGGGTGTCGCAAAAACTCTTTCAACAACGCTTGGGTGCTGGTAGATTTCATTAAAACAAGTAACTTTTCCCTATAAAGTTTACCTCGAAAGCGCTTAGTTTCTGCGCTATAAGCGCTTAAAATTTATCCTGTACGTATGCAACCCAACACAGCAAACGCTTGCTCTGACATAACTACCAGGGGCGCGTGGCAGGGTTGCCACTAGCGTTTTCCTCGTTAAGAGAGACGACTTGAAAACAACAACTTGGGAGTCTTGCCTGAGCAAAATCCAAAACATTAATGATACGTACGATGTTCTAAGAAGAATTGACAGTATTTAGACAAATAATGGGCAGACTGAAATTCAAGATTACTTACTCATTCTAAAATATCTCCATAATTGATCGATTGATTTGGATTATTTTAATTTGCTTTTCTGCAACC
Source organism: Lepisma saccharinum (assembly GCF_977018435.1). Taxonomy (NCBI): domain Eukaryota; kingdom Metazoa; phylum Arthropoda; class Insecta; order Zygentoma; family Lepismatidae; genus Lepisma; species Lepisma saccharinum. Next base: position 89,678,735 of record NC_139232.1, on the reverse strand, counting down.
TTTGGCTCATCGCGAAGATGAGGATGATATGATGAAATAACAAATGACACCATTGTCTAGGCCAGGATTTAAACCCGAGACACCTGGCGTCTTAGCGATCTTTGCTCACAACATCACCACGGAGTTTTTCGTGTATCATGCAATATCAACAATTGCAAGGGACACGTGAGATGGGGGAAATCCACGAACGAACAAATGTAAGTAATGCGCAAATGTGCAATACCAGTGCCCTTTACAATTCAGCGCTTGATATATGTATGCATTTCTTGGCTTTTTTTCTTAATAAGCACTAGTTTTAATTTGTGAATTTATTCTTGTCTAAACGACGTTTTTCATTAAATTGAAAGTCGGCCCCAGTGGCGGAGTAAATTGAACACACATAACTTAGATTTTATTGAAAAGCAAGCGGAAGCTGTTGGAAGCAGTTTGAAGACTGAAATGGCTATGCAAGGACAATTATTATAATGTTAATATTTTAATATAATGTCTTGAGAATTGCTTCTCGATAATGTATGGTATATAATTTAATCTATTGTTAGATAAAATACATAATTATTAGAATTTAAGTACGGAAAATATGAACAGCGAATGAATGCTACGTTTGACTAATCGTCAAGATGAGGATGACAGAACATACCATCGTTCTTATATAAACGTTTCAATAAAATCTAAGTTATGTGCTGTTCAATTTACGGTGCTAGCATGTCTCACTACTACACAAAAAATCCTACAGGAGTTTATTTTTCCTGGAGGTCTGAGACTCACCAAAACCCATATAATACTAACTATCCTCATCGTTGCGATGTAAAAAGAAACATGAGTGTCTGTGTTGTAAGTAGAAGAGCCAGAAAATCGCATGTCACAGCTTTTGATGTTATCTGTAAAAAGCATAACAAGGGCAAGAATCATGTCGAAAATAAACTTGTAGAAGGCGAGGCTTGCATCATGTAGCCCCGAGGATGGCAGTTTCTAATTAGCTCCGTATTAACCAACTAATTCTCTTGCCTTGTTAAACCCGAAGGTTTAGCAACAAAAGCCTTCCATCTCTCAATTTTGTATTTAGTTCTGTGCAAATCACATACCTAGAAGCTTTCGCGTATCACCCTCACTGTTTATTCAGCTTTTGACCTTAACTATTAATCATGCATTTTTATTACATATTTCCCATATCAACACAAAATATATATTTTCTCTTGTATTAATTTTAACTATGAGGATGAGAATTTCAGAAAGAGTAGAGAGAAAGAGAGAGAGAGAGAGAGAGAGAATACCATAACAAATAGCTTCTAAAATTTTAAGATATATCCTACCATATTCTACATATTCAACGAATTCATTTGATTACAATGCAACAACGTTTTATTATTACATCATATGTTTCAATGTTTTCATAGTCATCCAAACGTTTGACAAAACATTTTTTTTAGTTACGTAGATAGGAAGAGAAAAAGTAGTTGAATAATTTCGAGAAGTATTTCTTAATAGGAGACAGTGTTTTTATTTTTTTTATTTCTTTCTTTCGTGTAACCACTATGTTATCGATGGGAACAAAGCAAGACCAACATTACCACTATGTCATTGTGTTGAAGGAGATTTTTCCATTATCAATTGTATCCACACGCAAAACTTAGTGTCTGTCTGCATCCAGACTTGATCAAAAGATTCGAACCATGTCTCAGCCCCTTGTAACTTATTTAATTATTTACACTTGTGCTTGTATTAGCTCTCTTCGGGTTTAAGAAGTCTAGAGAGTTAGTTAGTTAGTTGTTTCCCACTGCACTATTTGAATTTGAATAATCACATGTTAGTTATAAATGCATCGTTGACATCCTGTCTGATCATATATGTATTTGGGTTGAAGCTTCGTATCTGCCTGCAACATTTATTTTCTTCTTTTTCTTGTTATCTGCTTTCTATATAGAATATTAGAAACAACACATTTCCATTAACAGCATTACATGTTATGCAAAACATTTAAGTGTATACACCATCAGAAGTGTGATTGCAACAACGTTACCACTACGTCATCCGACAAAAAGTCAGAATCGGTATTGTTATATTTTATTGCTCAGGTCATTTCTTTTTTTAATATGTACAGCTATAGGTGAACATAGTAACTTAAGCCCTCAGAGTCGTAAACCAACAAAAGTACACCTCTGTTAACTACCTTGTGTGGGGGGAGGGGGGGGGACAATTGTAGCTGTTGGTGCAATACACTTTGAAGTTTTGTTTTCTAAGTGCCACACATCAATTTCATCATAATTATCATTATTCATCCTCATCGTTGCCATTAGCCAAAATTGCCTCTTCTTTTTTACAAATTTTCGTACTGATATCCGTACACCCTGGGTCTTAGCAGATTAACAGAAATCGTCTGAAGTTTGAACTCGTGACCCCTCCCAATACCGCTGCAAGCTTATTTGTGATTGTTCTCCTCAATTATTCAAAGTACCTCACTTTCATATTCAAATACACACAAGTGAAGGGGGTTCATATCACATTAGTGATTTTAAATTGTATTCTTGGGACCATGCACACACTTTCTAACATTGTTGCCTGATATTAAAATAAGCGAAAACACACTGCTATGCTTAATAAAAAGAAACATCCATTCATTGCCAGATTGTACACCTGTATAGGTCGAAGTTCATAAGCCTCGTCCATCTCATTCCAGGGACTGTATATTTTGTATACAGTTTAGAGTGGTATCACAATACAGGTTATAACTCATTATTAAGTCTGTTAAAAAAAAAATCGTCAGTAAATATGAGAAATCTTGCCGTGAAATTTTTATGATGTTTAACCTAACAGGATTCGAATCCCTGAGGTAAGCCAAGTACTGAGCGTTTGCATTCCGTATTAGCAAAACCTTTATATTTATAACCTCAATTTACTAATCGGGAAATTCCCTTTAGTCAACCAATCAGCACATTCACAAAACCTCCTATAGAGAAAGGGGGTGAGGTCATGACATTCCTGAGCTAGTATTATTGATGTGACATTCTTAACAGGTTAATACCCTCACATAGCTGTAAAGAGAAGGGCATAACATTCCCAAGACAGTATTATCGATGTAACATTCTTAACACGTCAATGCCTTAATGTTTACACACACATACATAAGCGCATCAATCTCTACACACATACACTCACACACACACATACACACAGGAATATTTAGAATGGAAAGAATTCTCAGGAAATTCCTCTCAGCCAAGTAAGTTACATGCCCCTCTCTCTCTTCTTTTATAGAGAAAAGAGAAGGTCATGACATTGCGAACCTAGTATTATTGACGTGACATTCTTAACAGGTCGACGTCACATCTACACACACGCACGCACACTCGAGGAATGTTTGGAATGCAAGACTATTGATTTGTCTGAGTAAAAACAACTAGGTTACATGAGAATTCTTGCCAACATTTCTGTGTTGCAGAAGTTTCTTTGGAAAAATAATTACAATTAAGAAATTATTAGCCCCGTCTAGTTCGCTACACTTTTAGACATATGGTGGAGTGTAGGTGCATCCCAGCGCCACGCAAGTGCAGTAGAACTGTGTTTTTTGAACTTCTGCAACTATAAAAGAATTTTAATACAACAAAATTGGAATTTAATTAATTGGAAATCAGCTAAAATCATGATTTTCAGTTAAATTACACTAAGAGAGCTCACTATGAAATTGTTAGATTTTTTGGGGGGGTTTTTGCTCGTACCCCCTCTCTGACTACTGATTTTCTCAGGGGAAGAATACAAAACGCACAATCAAGTCAAAATTCAATCTGTGTGAAAAACAACTTGAACCACCTTCAAAATAAAATAATTGTAGCTATTAAGATAAAATTTTCAGCTATGTTATTTATACAGAATTTCCGGAGACAACAAGTAACATCTGATCACACCAAAACTCAATCTGATTGAAATTACTATAAAAAAAAATCACTTGATAGACTTTTTAAACTTAAAAACAATAAATAATATGTAGCTTTAAAATAAATTAAATACTTAACTTTCAGCAAAAAATTATGAGCAGCACTGCAACAACACGTCCGCACTCTTCAAACACTCTCACGGGCTTCCCCCATGGCGCAGTGGTAGCGTCATTACCTTGTAATCGAGGGGTCCCGGGTTCGATACCCGGTGGAGGCACAAGTGGTTCGGATCCCACTTTAAACTGTAGGTCCAGTCCCGATTAGCCTTACTGTGCATAAAGTGGACTTAAAACACCAACTCAAACCAAACTCAAACACTCTCACGATACTGACTGATCTGTAATGCTTTCGCGGACCGTGTTGAAAATATCCGAAACAGTGAGCCAATCAGAAAACAACACGGCATCGCATTACGTCATAATCCAACCAATCAGATAACAACACGTCATCGCATTACGTCATAACCAAACAATCAGAGAACAACACGTCAGATACGGGATCATCATAATATTGCGTAATAACTTGTTGCGCAACATGATGCAATAGAAGTAGACCGGAAGTAGACCGAAAATAAATTTGCGTGGGTGTGCGTGGGTGTATACTTAAAAAAACAACCTGGAAAAACTCACAAGTGTCTGTCAATTGGACCGGAAGTAGAACGGAATTAGAACGGAAGTGGACCGGAAGTAAATAGGTGTAGGTGGATGTGGGTGTGGGTGAGTGTAGGTAGGTGTAGGTGTACTTTAACTCATAAGAAATTATGACATTCGCACGAAGTGTGAGATGAAAAAAATCACAGATTTGCAATAGTATAAAATCGACAAAAACATCATCAAAATAGGTTTTCCATTGTGATTAAATTAATAAAAATAATAGGCCTCGTACCAAGTGTGGGCTTAGAACCCCTAAAATATATGTACCTATATAATAAAAAAACTGGAAAAAACCCACAGGTGTCTGTCAAGTAGACCGAAAGTAGACCGGAAGTGGACCGGAAGTTAATGGGTGTAGGTGGGTGTGGGTGAGTGTAGGTGGGTGTAGGTATGCGCGGGTGTAAGTGGGTGTGCGTGGGTTTGGGTGGGCGTGGGTGTGCCTGGGTATGGGTGTGCATGAGTGGGTGTAGGTGTGCGTTACGTACTTTAACTCGAAAGAAATTATGACATTCGTACGAAGTAAGAGATGAAAAATCACAGATTTGCAATAGTATAAAATCGACGAAAACATCATCAAAATAGGTTTTCCATTGTGCTTTAATTAATAAAAATAATAGGCCTCGTACGAAGTATGGCGGAGAAGGAACCTGATTACTATATATATATATATATATATATATATATATATATATATATATATATATATATATACATATATTATTAATCTACATAATATAATTCTACTGTTACACTACAGAAACCATATATTTAAATCAGCTGTATAGGAAGATGGATGTATGTGTGTATATATGTATATATGTTTGTTACGTCATAACTCTCGAACGCCTGGAGCAATTTCAACCAAACTTGTTACACATATGACTTACAATCCGGAAAGAAATACTGCGGGGGTAAGACACCCCTGGCACCCCTAAGGGTTGGGGTGGGAAGAGGTGACAAGCAAAAATAATCGAAAAGGTCCGATATTAGTGTGGAATCCATAGTTTTCGGGGTTGCTAAGATAAATAGTGACACTCCCAATGCCGTTCAACTCCAAGTTCATCACCTATCGGCATGGGGGGTGAGAGGGGGTGAAAAGTAAAATGTCCAAATTGACCTAACTCTCGAACGCCTGGAGCAATTTCAACCAAACTTGGTACACATACGACTTACAATCTGGAAAGAAATACTGTAGGAGTGAGACACCTCTGGCACCCCTAGGGGTGCTGGTGGGAAGGAGGTGACATGTAAAATAATCGAAAACGACCGGTATTAGTGTGGAATACATAGCTTTCGGGGCCGCTAAGATGAAAAGTGACACTCCCAATACCGTTCAATTTATTTATTCTTGCTCTTGGAGATGAAACTAGAAATGTTGTTTATAATCCCGTTTTGAGTTCAATTAATATTATAGTGAATTTGTAAAAGATTTTACTTTATAATTTGTATACTGTACTTATACTTTTAAATACCTGTAAATAAAATTAGTTACATTTTACACTGTAGTTAGAATTCATTATTTTTCTGTCTAATAGAAGATTGGGATAAATAAATACCAGGGCAACGTCGGGTAATCAGCTAGTCATCCAATATATATAAAGCCCCAATCCCACCACTGACTGATTCACTGACATAAATGTTCTCCATGAAGGAAGCCCCGGAGGCGAAAAATGTCCGATTACGACCCACCATGAAATTGTTCCAAAAGGCCGAGAAAATTCAAAAATCGCTCAATCGGCCATTCCTTAAGGGTGAAAATGCCTTTTTTTCACGTCCTTAGCAAACCGTTGCCACGGCCATTTTTTGCAGCACACATTGTTTCCTTCAATTCTTAATTGTCTAGCTACATTATATTTCTCACAGATCAATAGCTCACAGATGAATGAACTCATGACTTTGAAAAGGTGCCTGTAACAAGGGTGACATCTACATAATAAGGAGTTTCAGGCCAGATACAATTACGTATATATTGTTATACTCAATGCGTAAATATCTACATCGTGCTTGTTTTAACTAAATGTTTAGGGGGTATAATGACATGCAATTCCTTAGAGCTTGCCGTGCCTGTTGTTGTCCATGGAAACGGACGTTGCTAGGGAACTTAAAGAATGTTTATTTTCACCCCGAAAACTACTGTAAGGGAATTATGCTAGACTCTTCGAATTTCAAAATGCGAGCATCGGAATTTATTACAGAGGCAAGGTAGGCATTTGAGGGGAATGACGGAACACAGTTATTATCCAATTACGTTCAAAAATGTGAAAATGACAAAAGAAGTAAATATAACATTTTCAATTTAGTGTCGCAATTTAATTCGTAAATGCAAAACATCCAACTAATTATCTTGAAACTGTTATTACTTACTCAGTTTATTATTAAGAAAATAGACAATAATAGTTTGAATATTTGTACCTTATTAGAGCCCATACACACATAAAGTTACTTTCTAAACTTTTCAAAGTTATATGTTCCCCATCATCCAATACAACATGAAGACATTTTCAAAGTCATTAAGATCATTGAGGAACCCCACCTATAACGTGATTGCATTCACAACGTGGCCAAAGGTCAAGCACGCGAGCGTACAAGACGTGGCCGAAGGCCACGTCGAAAGTACGCGAGTCCAATCCGCGTGAGGCACCTAAAAGTACCACCTGAAATAGCGAAGAAACCAGAAACAGTAGCGATGTGAGGTTTGCGGGAAACAATAATATCAAATGGGGCTCGTAAATCGGAGGTATGGGGTGGGTCGAAAAATATCGACACGGTTTTATATCAATATTGTTTTCAGTTTGGAAAAATATGGATGTAAAAAAATATCTTGCTCGGTTCGCTCGCAATATACATGTATACATGTCATATGTACATTCGTCATGCATTTTCTGTCTCTCAAAAATACAGTTTGTGTGCTTGTTTTCTATTATTAGCTAATGTGAAATTGAACGTGTTGAAAAAATATATCAAATCGTTTGTTTTGACACTATTGCTTTAGCACCGACTTGTACCCCCTTTTTGCGTGAATCACGAGGACAATAACGTCTTTGATATTACTACTACTACTACTACTACTATATCACTTCTACTACTAGTACTATTATTATTGGCATGTTTATCCTGTTGCTTGCCCCCCCACACAGAAATTCGTGGTTGCGCCTCTGTTCTCTCTTGTAATATGCCTCTTTTCTCAGCTTTTATTGTAATGATAGACCATTAAAATTAACGATTTCTTGGAGCGCCCTCTTAATTAGAATTTCCACCGCCTTCTTTGCAATCCCAGTCCGGCCTGTTTATAATTCACAACAAACAATGCATAACACCCCCTTCCCCGCAAGAATAAGTATAGAGTGCGCATTAGTTGTTAGATGTGGAGTAGGCTACCAGCTCGATTGTTGTAATTTGAGTATTTTCCATGTTACTTAACCTAGTCAGTCTTCCTGAAAAGGGAGATTGACAATAATCCTTTTAGGTTGTTGTTAGAGGGCAAGAAAACGAAGCCGAGTTTGATTTGAGAAATGTGTCATTTTATTTGTCAATGGTTCATTTTCACAGAATTTCTTTACTTCATGCTGCATTTGTAGCAGCTTCACATTAACTATCCTTTGTGCTTCTAACAGTTTTCTTCTGTAGAATATATCCTGCCATCTATAATTAGAATTCATAAACTTTTGTCTTTTTAAGTGCAGACAAACAAGAGAACAAGACTTAAAGAAGAGGAATGAATGATCAGTGATGAGGAAAAGGTAGATGAAAAAACATAAAATACGTTTTCCATTGTACTTCTATAGGTTCTTTGCATATAGCGTGACCTTCGTAATTTAAAATCAAGAGGGTTCGCAATTATTCAGAGAGAGAGAGAGAGATTGCAGAGGGATGGAATTTCTACGAGTGGGGGTAAATGAAGTGGCGCTTGAAATCCCGGGGAAAATTGGAAGTCTTGGTAGTGCACTCGGGGATGAAGTAACAGAGAGGTCAAAAGTAATAGAGAAAGGAGTGGATGATCCGGCTCATTAGTAACTTGAAACAAATGACTAGCACAAAGCGAAGATTGAGCAGCCCGTTTCTAGCGAATATAACAAGGAGGAAATTGGCTGAATGCGCTGTAAGTGAAGAAATAAGGAAAGGGGGTTGAGTGAGGTACGGTCGAAATGGAGTGAAGACGCAAGAAAAACAAAAAGGAATTCAAAAGTAGGTATTTTTTCCTCGCTTTTTTCAAAAAGGAAAGATCACTATGGGTAATAAAGTGAGTTAGGTAAGGTTTGAAAAGTGGACCGGCATTAATTATCGCGATTTAGCGTCGCGTCGCATCGCTTAGGGAATCAAAAGAGAGAAGAAGAAGCTTGATGATGAGAAATTTGCTTTAATTAATCAACTCGTAAATGCTTCTTCATTGTTTAACTGAAATAAAAATTCTTTATCAAGAGTTACCAAAATACCCAGTATGTTAGTTAACCTAAGTTTCTACCTTTTGTCCAGTCGCCATCTAATGTGGATGGTAGTCGTAATTAGAACTTGCAAAATACAGAAACATGATAATTGATTTGATCGATTACCGAACCCTGATTGATAGGGTACTCAAAGCATATTCATTCACACACTATTATACAGAGCGAGCAAAATGTCTTTCCCTGATCTCAAATATTTAATACACGAAAATCAGAGAAAGATTTTGCTCACCCTGTGTATAAATTGGGGTGAAAAAGGATCGTTTTCTTTTTCATGTTTCATTCTAAGGTACTGATAGAAAAAGACAAATATGTACCATCTTGCAACAGTTTTTCTCCGTCTGTCTCTCCATCTACCCGTTAATCCATCCGTGTCAACTGTCAGTAGTATATAAGAAACTACAAACGTTACAAAGTTAAAATTTTGCGTACTGATTACTACATCAGTTTATACCTGAAGAGAGAGTACATCAAGTTGATCTTTGTGTCTGGGAATTTAATAGCACTCAAAGAATAAAAGAAAATTAAAATCGACAGCAAAAGGTAGATGCAGCTTTTATTTTCTCGGAACTCAATTGGACAATATATTGCTTTCAAAATAATTGTCGATGTTTTATTCAGAATTATCTTCTAAGGAGAGGATCGTGTGAAAAGTGATAAATATAATTTGCTACGCCTCCATCTAATTCAGTAATGTAACGTTTAAAATGTTAAATTTAAAAACAATTCTTTTATCATAATATGACGTCAATTATGTAATCCTATGGAAAGGTTATTGACTAACCTGTAAGTTTATTCCGGTTTGTAGGAAATTGTAGTTGTATATTGAGACTCGCGTACTTTCGACGTGACCTTTGGCCACGTCTTGTACGCTCGCATGCGTGACCTTCGGCCAGGTTGTGGGCGCAATCATGTTATAGATGGGGTTCCACAATGATCTTAATGACTTTGAAAATGTCTGCATGTTGTATCGGATGATGGGGAACATGTGTATATGTTCGCTAATTTGAAAAGTTTAGAAAGTAACTTTGTGTGTGTATGAGCTCTAATAAGGTACAAATATTCAAAATATTATTGTATATTTTCTTAATAATAAACTGAGTAAGTAATAACCGTTTCAAGATAATTCGTTGGATTTGTTTGCATAAACGAATTCAATAGCGACACTAAATTGAAAATGCAATATTTACGTCCTTTGTCATTTTCACATTTTTGAACGTAATTGGATAATAACTGTGTTCCGTCATTCGCCCCAAATTCCTACCTTGCCTCTGTAATAAATTCTGACGCTCGTATTTTGAAATACGAAAAGTCTTGCATAATTCACTTACAGTAGTAGAAAATAAACTTTCTTTACGTTCCCTAGCAACGTACGTTTCCATGGACAACAACAGGCACGGCAAGCTCTACGGAATTGCATGTCATTATACCCCCTCAACATTTAGTTAAAACAACCACGATGTAGATATTTACGCATTGAGTATAACAATATATACGTAATTGTATCTGGGCTGAAACTCCGTATTATGTAGATGTCACCTTGCTTCAAGCACCTTTTCGAAACCATGAGTTCATTCATCTGTGTGCTATTGATCTGTGAGAAATATAATGTATCTCGACAATTAAGAATTGAAGGAAACAATGTGTGCTGCAACAAATGTCCGTGGCAACGGTTGCTAAGGACGTGAGAAAAGATCATTTTCACCCTTAAGGAATGGCCAATTGAGCGATTTTTTAATTTTCTCTGCCTTTTGGGACGATTTCATGGGGGGGTCGTAATCGGGTATTTTTCGCCTCCGGGGCTTCCTTCATGGAGAACATTTATGTCAGTGAGTGGTGGGATTGGGGCTTTATATATTTTGGACTAGCGTACCTGCGACGTGGCCTTTGGCCACGTCTTGTACGCTCGCATGCGTGATCTTTGGCCACATTGTGGGCGTAATCATGTTATAGATGGGGTAAAATGTCTGCATGTTTTATTGGATGAAACCAAACAAGTGTGTAAGTTCGCTAATTTGAAATGTTTAGAAAGTAACGTTATGTCTGTATGGGCTCTAATAAGTTACAAATATTCAAAATATTATTGTCTATGTTCCTAATAATAAACCGAGTAAGTAATAACAGTTTCAAGATAATTAGTTGGATGTGTTGCATAAACGAATTCAATAGCGACACTAAATTGGAAATGCAATATTTACGTCTTTTGTCATTTTCACATTTTTAAACATAATTGGATAATAATTGTTTTCTGTCATTCTCCTCAAATTCCTACCTTTCCTCTGTAATAAATTCTGACTCTCGTATTTTGAAATTCGAAAAGTCAAGCATAATTCCCTTGCAGTAGTTCTCGGGGTGAAAATAAACTTTCTTTATGTTCCCTAGCAAGTCCGTTTCCACGGTGAACAACAAGCACGGCAAACTCTCTAAATAATTGTTTGTTGAATTGAATTGAATTGAAAAGTATTTTTATTTACTACAGAGCGAGATTCAGCCTTGGGCTGCTCTACCACCTAACTCTGGTGATTGAAAGTTACAATACATATATTTATAATACTGAAATCAAATATATAACATAACATGAATGGATTTGACATAAATGAAAAATAGTAAAATTATAAGAGAATACAATGGCAGATACATTAACACACACACACACACGCACACACATACATATGTGTACATACGGAATTTCCAAATCGATACTAAAATAGCATGCACACAGGTTGAAATATTCGTTGTCTTAGATAAGTGTTTGCAAAATACATGGTTTTACTTTACTTGATTCCTGTTGCTTATCCGTACGAGCTAATGCTCAATTGTTGTCTTTGCAATAAAAATAATACGACTTGTTCTTTGAAGTTTTTGTGTGTTGTAGCAAAAGAAACATAATCGGGAAGAGCATTCCAAACCTTTGCAGACCAGAGGGAGAAGGAGCCTTCGAAACTGACAGCAGAGTGGCTAGGAATGTCGATCTTTCGCCGACCTCTAGTATTGTATGGATGTATGGAATTTCTAAATGTCAGTTTCTCGTGTAGATAGCTAGGTGCTTGCAATTTTAATACCTTATATATTGTTGAACACTGATGCAGGAGGCTTCGCCGAGACATGTTAAGGATTTTGTATGTATTGAGCAATGGTAGGTTGTGCTGATTTCTCCTGATCGAGAGAACGTAACGAATGCAAGAATTCTGTATTTTTTGTATTCTGTTCGATATTTTACGTTGTAATCGAAAATAGGATATATTAGAGTTTCGATGAGATATAATTTCGTTTCTCTAGTGAAAAAGCCTCTCCTCCTGTAGAGTGATCTCATTATTGTTAGTGCTTTTGTGCATTGCGCTGAGATATGCCCTGCCCAAGAAAAATTGGGATCAAAAGTAAGGCCTAGATTTTTAACCGTTGATGCATAAATTATGTTTTGGTTTTTAATTTTGATGTTAATTGTATCATAATTTACTTTTTCAAGATAATTGTTAGAGCCTAAAATTGTGTATACGCATTTATTCTGGTTAATTGCGAACCCATTTGCAGTGAACCACTCGTTAAGGGTATGTAAATCATTGTTTAGATTATCTATCTTGTTTAACAAATCCGATGGTGATGACGATATCATCAACTGCGTATCATCCGCTTAACAATGTATAGTACAATGGCTGAGGGTGTTTGATATATCAGCGACGTATAAGGTGTATAAAAGGGGGGCCAGAATGCAACCTTGCGGGACTCCTCCATTTAATGTTATCGGTGATGCTTCTGTGTCGGAAGGGTAAAAAACCCTCTGTCTTCTTTCGTGTAGATATGATTGGAACCAGTTTATTACAGGCTTCGAAAAACTGTAGTATTTCATATTTGCTAGGAGAAGGTTATGATTGACAAGATCGAAAGCTTTAGAAAGGTCTAATAATACTAGTATAGTTAGTTTTTTATCGTTAATCGAACGTAAAATATTGTCCGTGACAGATAATAATGCCGTGGTTGTACTATGAGAAGTACGGAAACCTGATTGAGAATCGGGTAAGATTTTATATTTTGCAATGTACTCTTTTAATTGTATAGATACTATCTTTTCTGTGACTTTTGAAAATATTGATAGAATGCTGATTGGTCTTAAATCGCTTCGAGAGGTTAACGTCTGCTTTTTGGGAAGTGGAATAACTCTAGCTTCTTTACATGCATTTCGAAATTGGCTGGTTTTCAGAGAAAAATTTATACTATGCGTGAGTGTCGGATGTATGAAGGGAAGGGCCAGTTTAAGCATTTTGCACGTAATGTTGTCAACTCCTGCAGCATTTGATCGAATGCTGTATACTGCCGTTTCAACCTCAGAATCTTGAACTTGGCGAAAGGATAATTCTTTTGCATCGTTTCGAAAGCAGTTCTCCAAAAAATACTTGCACTCCTTTGCAATAATGGCGTTGTCTCGAGGAACACTATCGTAGACATTTGCAAAATGTTTATTAATTTCAGAGGGACTGCTCAGATGAGGCGGAAGTTCTCCCGCGTTCCGTTTGCTACCGATGCCGATTGTTTTCAGGCTATTCCACATATTCTTTGAATTTCTCTTATTGTTATTTACAATAAAAGAAAAATAAGCTTTTTTCTCTTGCCTCATAACAGAGGTGGTAAAATTTCTTAATCTTTTATATTCGTCCCAATGTAAAATTAATTTCCTTCGATTGTATCCCTCAGTTTCATGAGCAGCTTAAGATTATCCGTTAGCCACGGCGCTGGCTCTTTCGTCACCCTAACCGTTCGTAATGAGGTGTGAACGTTAAACAGGTCGACGAGATTTTTCTCAAAAAATTCTATTTTACAATCGATGTTTCCAAGTTTAAACGTTTCATTCCAATTGATGTTTACAGCATCTAGAACATTTGAAATTTTCATATTCAAATTTCTTAAAATCTCGGTACGTAACGTACTTGGCTTTATCTCTGGGTTTTGCGCAATGCAGTGACACGCTCGTCAAGCAGTGGTCTGAAGTTACGATTAATTAAAACAACCAGAATGTAAATATGTTCGCATTGAGTTTACCAATATATATGTTTTGCTTATTTGGAAAGTTTTGAACGTACGGGCTCTAATATGGTACAAATATACAAAATATTAAAATTGTCTATTTTCTTAATAATAAAGTGAGTAAGCAATAACCGTTTCAAGATAGTTAGTTAGATTTCTTGTATAAACGAATTCAAGAGCAACATTAAATTGAGAAAACAATATTTACGTCTCTTTTCATTTTCACATTTTTAAACGTAATTAGAAAATTTTTCGTAATTCCCCTGAAATTCCTACCTTGTCTCTGTAATATATTCTGACGCTTGTATTTTAAAATACGAAAAGTCTAGCATAATTCACTTACAGCAGTTTTCTGGGTGAAATAAACTTTCTTTAAGTTCCCTAGCAACGTCCGTTTCCATGGTGAATAACAAGCACCGCAAACTCTCTAAATAATTGGATGTTATTATACCTCTAAACATTTAGTTAAAACAACCACGATGTAGATAATATTTTCGCATTGAGTTACCAATATATACGTAATTGTATCTGGGCTGAAACTCCTTATTATGTAGATGTCACCCTTGTTTCAGCCACCTTTTCAAAGCCAGGAGTTCATTCATCTGTGTGCTAATGATCTGTGAGAAATATAATGTATCTCGACAATTAAGAATTGAAGGAAACAATGTGTGCTGCAAAAAAATGCCCGTGGCAACGGTTGCTAAGGACGTAAAAAACGGAATTTTCACTGTTAAGGAAGGGCCGATTGAGCGATTTCTTAATTTTCTCGACCTTTTGGGACGATTTCATGGGGGTTCGTAATCGGGCATTTTTCGCCTCCGGGGCTCCCTTCATTGGGAACATTTATGTCAGTGAGTGGTGGGATTGGGGCTATATATACCGCGTGAGGCACCTAAAAGTACCACCTGAAATAGCGAAGAAACCAGAAACAGTAGCGATGTGAGGTTTGCGGGAAACAATAATATCAAATGGGGCTCGTAAATCGGAGGTATGGGGTGGGTCGAAAAATATCGACAAATGGGGCATCTGGAGCAAAGTCATATTTTTTTAATGAAACGATATACAATAACATGCATAATATAAAAGATCACACGCAGATGGTCTCATGCATCTACTGCACATAGGAACGAAGATATGGCCATGTGAAAATATGTAAACAAACTAACAAGTGGCCCACTTGACCGTCAGTACCACGGCATGTAAGACTTCTCAGGTGCCTGAGAGAACTGCCTTTACGCAGAGCAAGTTTTGATAGCAGGTCCACGAGATCGTGTTAGTTCATAGCAAGCAGTCGTAGTGGTAAGAGCGAAGATTATGGTGTTCACAAACATAGAAAAAGCGGACATGATCCTGATTTATGGGGAATGCCGAAAGAATGCCTCAGAAGCCTACCGTGTGTACGCAGAGAGGTATCCGGACAGACGACAGCCATCTCGACGTCTGTTTGGTAAGTTATTTATTAAATTAAGAGACACCGCAAGTGTAACACCACGAGCACGTGTGCGGAACAAGCCAACTACAGGTGAGGCAGGTGCAACGAATGTTCTCGCCGCTGTTGCTGTGAATCCGCACGTTAGCTCCCGTGAAATTTGCCAGGGATGCTGGGATGAGTCAGCTAAGTGTATTGCGCATTATGCACACTCACAAGTTTCACCCATATCATATCTCCCTCCATCAGGAACTTCACGGGAATGATTTTGTGGACCGTGTTCGGTTTTGCACATGGTTGTTACGACACGACACACCCGATTTGTCACGTATCCTCTTCACTGACGAGGCAACTTTTACCAATCATGGAAATGTCAACCTAAGGAACATGCACTATTGGTCGGTGACAAATCCACATTGGCTTCGCCAAGTGGAACTCCAGCGCCCATGGAGTGTGAACGTGTGGTGTGGTATAGAGGGTGAACATCTCATTGGCCCTTTTTTTATACAAGGGACACTGAATGCTGACCGATACATACAGTTTTTACAACATGAACTGCCTGTACTATTGGAGGACATACCACTTCAGACAAGGAGGGAAATGTGGTACAAACATGACGGGTGCCCAGCTCACAGTGCAAGACGCGCTACAGCATGTGTGGAAAATACATTTCCAAATCGTTGGATTGGACGTGGAGGGCTTGTCAAATGGCCGGCTCGTTCCCCAGATTTGCCACCGTTAGACTTTTTCCTGTGGGGAAAGCTGAAGGACATTGTCTACCGGGATGTGCCAACAACTCCAGAGGATATGCAACACCGCATTACTGCGGCCTGTAGGGACATTCCCTACGAGATGCTACATTCTGTGCAACGATCTTTGCGTGGTCGCCTCGTTGCCTGTATCGCAGCTGACGGCCACCACTTTGAACACACACTTTGACAGGTTTTCGCTTCTTACGCAGTGGTTCTTCGACATACTGTCATGGTCATTTTCATTATGCTGTAACACTGTCAAATACATGGTGCTGACGATGTCTACTGTATTTTTCTTCCTTTAACACGTTCTGTCTTCATCTTGTCCAATGGCTTCCGACATCTCATACTTGTACATGCCGTGGTACTGACGGTCAAGTGGGCCACTTGTTAGTTTGTTTACATATTTTCACATGGCCATATCTTCGTTCCTATGTGCATTAGATGCATGAGACCAACGGTGTTGTGTTTCTCTGTGTGTGCTCTTTTATATTATGCATGTTATTGTATATCGTTCCATTAAAAAAATATGACTTTGCTCCAGATGCCCCATTTGTCGATATTTTTCGACCCACCCCATACCTCCGATTTACGAGCCCCATTTGATATTATTGTTTTCCGCAAACCTCACATCGCTACTGTTTCTGGATTCACGGTTTCAAATAATTCACGGGGCGCAATGGTATTCTCTTTTACATTTCTTTTTCATTTAGATCTTTCGGCTCCCTGGTTAAACTCCCGCCGCCCCCTAGCTACGGACTGAACTTGAGACTGTAAGAATAGCAGATATTGAGAGCGAAGCGAGCAAGAAAATTTTACGAAATGTATTTTGATTTGCATAAAATTTGAAATCGAGGGCAGAAATTGCCCCTCATTGCCCCCACCCCCTACATGTGCCCTTGGCCGTCTGGAAATAAAATGCAAGAAATATATGAAAATTAATTCCAACTTGAGTATCCTCTTGTCCTGCTACGGTTAGATTCTGCTGGCATTACTTTTTTCTACTTCAATGTTTGCCACCTTTGCCCCCTAGAATTGATTTCCATCCAAAGTTGGTGGATGGGGGCAATCCCTCCCTGCCCCGCTGTGGTTGCGCCACTGTAGAGAAGGAATTTTAAAAATAAATATGAAACGCGTAGTTTAATGATGACATTTAAACATGAAGGGCACGAAAGTAATATACTGTAGTACTTTATTTACATGCTGATATTGCTTTTTGTGAATTGTCAGTTCATATACCGTTATTATATTATGCAGTAGGCCAGTAGTAAATTAAATTAATCTAACTTTTTTAGCAACGCATAGTGGTCCGTGCCTCCCCCATGGCGCAGTTGTAGCGTCATTGCCTTGTAATCGAGGGGTCCCGGGTTCGATACCCGGTGGAGGCACAAGTGGTTCGGATCCCACTTTAAACTGTAGGTCCAGTCCCGATTAGCCTTACTGTGCATAAAGTGGACTTAAAACAGCAACTCAAACCAAACGCATAGTGGTCCGGATTTGACTTTAAACTATAGGCCCAGTTCCGATTAGCTTTTCTATGCATAAAGTGGACTTAAAAATAAACTCACACTAACAAACAAATAGCCACACTTATGTAATCAGAAATAAGGTTTTGGTGCTTTCATCAAAGGAGAACTTCCCGGTTTGGCGTCCCCTTCCGAGGGCGGCGCCCCCAGTCAGTCGCCCGGGCCCCTCGGCCCTTAATCTGCTCCTGTGGAAGTCCAGGAGGGCACAGAAAATAAAATGTATTCACCACTGCTATATCTGTGAGCAGCGTTTTCGGAAGTGCGCCGAGACGAGATGGCGTATAGAAATTTTGCCCTGTGTCCCGGTAAACAGGAAATACATGTATTTTCAAAGACATGTCTTTATGAGACTTGGCAAATTTACATTATTATTAAAAAGAAACTAGAACAATTAACATAAAGTTAAATTACATAATCAATCCATCATTACGTCTGAAATAAAATTCCCAATGAGTGTTACACACTGCACTGGAGAATCGAGATTAATGTGAAAAAGAGCATGGCTGTCATATGTGTACTGTGTGAGAGCATATGCCATGCATGAGGTTAAATTTGTGCACAACGTCACGGATAACATAAATAAATGAAAGTGATAATCTGCTCCCTCCCTGACTACACTGTCTCAGTAATTTGTGGAGCAAAGTCGCTCATGACAGTAGAGAGAGGAGAAAGAAAGTGTGCGTAGCAAAGGAGCATGCGCAGTTGCAAACAACCCGTTAGCTGCAGCCGCGCACTCACTTCCCCTCTCACTTGTTCATTGGTTTAGACCTATCGAGTCACTTCTTCCGAGATAGCCTTCCGTTTCGAAGTTATTTTTTCACATCGTGATGGGGAATACAAGTATTTTACATACGACATTTGAGTCCTGTGGTATGCTTATAGAGCACCTGCAAAGAAGAATTTGTAAATGGTGTTCTTTGAGAAAATGCAGAAGATATGTCGCAAAATACGATACTTTATGCAATTATTTAGAAACTTAAATATATTATTTACTATAACGATAAAATTACAATCTAGTCGCGTTGCGACATCTGTAGTTCTATTGGGCATCAACAATTGAAAAGCTTGGAATTGCATACATCCCTTCTTTCTTTCAACAACCCCTCCACTGCCCTTTCTTCCTGCCCTTTGGAATGCTGTAAATTTTGCTTCCTTGTTTACAATCCGTACAAAATAAATTAGGAAGGCAAATCCTCCGGTGTCAAATTCCCCGAAGCAGACAGAACCTTTGGCACTTTGGGGGAAAAAAAGCCGATGGTAGAACGGGGATGCAAGGACCATATCATCTACATTGCAAATCACAGAGATGTTACAATCCCTTCTATCGCCTAGCGTACCGGCCAAAACCGTATCTAACACTCGTCCCTTTCTCCCCTCCCCTCCTTTCTCCCTGTAGGTTCTATCTCTGGTTTCTCCCTTCTCTTTGCACATTCCGTAATTTTAATCTGAAAGCAGTAAAATTGAAATGAGAGCTGTGAGAAGAAATTAAAGGGAAGGAATGGGCTAAAGCGAGCAATGCCCTCCCCCGAAACAGTTGAAAAATGCAAGTAGGTCCAACGCAAGAAAACATCAAATAAATTTACTTCCAAATCGATTCTTGCATTTTGTTCAGAATTTTGCAGCTGTTGCGTAATACTAAAACGTTTCTTTTCTTATTCCAGGTAAGTTTCCCAATAGCATCATCCTACGTAGACTGGATTTTCTTACTTTATGTAGAGTAAATGAAGAAGACTTAGGTGGACTCGCCATGTGGCACGAATGGGAGAGGAAAGAAGAGTTTACAGGATTGTTGTTGGGAAACCTGATGGTAAGAGACCTGTAGGAAGGCCAAGACGAAGATGGAGGGATAACGTTGAGATTTACCTAGCAATCGGTAAGGGTGGAAAAGATTATATTTTCCAGGGTAGGGACAGATGGAAGGTTTGCTTTCCTGCAGCCATAAACCTTCGGGTTTAAGAAGGCTAGAGAGTTAGTTAGGTAGCCACTCGTAATAAGACTAGAAAACCTAGATCCTAGAATAATCAACGTCGATGACTGAACGTCAATATCAAGTTTTCAATGACAGGACCCTTCGCCGCCGTAGAGTTAAGCAACACACATATCACCTTGCAGGGAAGCAAGTGTTCCAGGGGCTAGTTGTCCAATTTTTATTGTAGGTGACTGTACGTTTTCCAACTTTTGAATCTGCATCTTGAAGATGTGTACAAATTTGGATTCATTCGTTTTAGGAAAATCACAAGGAAATATCATAAGCGAAATCCTGAGAAATAGTTCTTCGGTTTCTATCATTTTGCGCAAGAAGTTTATGTTCACTTTTTACCTTTGGTGGAACAAATATGTATAATGTAGCCTATCTACTTATTTGACGTCACTCCTCACTTTCGAGGTTAATTGCGGCGATGAGGATGAAGAACTGGTATGTCCTCTCCCTTTTGAGCCTAGCGCATGATTGTTGTGATTAGTCTACATGCATCCTTTTCCCTAAATTTGATGACAAATTATATTGACAGACATGAACTGTTAGCCATGACGATTAATCATATTATAATAGATTTTCTTCTTGGAATTCTATGAATAAAGAATTGTGGCAAAGTACATTAATATTACAAAAAATGAAGTTTAGTGCAAGAATTGCATTTTATAAAGATAAATACTGTACGCTTGAGAAATATGAATATAATTAGTTAAATTCCTTAAAACTAGCATTTGGCTTGATTAAGAAGCGGACAAGAACAATTTCTCGTAATCTGAGTGACATCTCGTGTATGCTGTTGAATCTCGTTGTGGTGTTTTTATTCTACTAGTACTGTTTTTCTCCCTCCCCTACAAAAAAGTCTCATGACGAATTTAAATAAATAGTGGTTAGAACCGACACCTTGTAATCGAAAGGTAATGTGAAGATTGTCACCATATAAGACCAAAACAATCCCACATCATCAGTGCCGGATCTACAAATCTTGGGCTCATCCGCAAAATATTGCCAAAGGCCCCCCTCTACCTACCTACCTACACATTATACACACACACATACATATATATATATTGATCTCATGTTGACAAAGTCACCTATAAGGGCCTAGATGGTCCCCTAACATCCCATATAAAAAGTAAAGGACTAAGGCTGGGTACAATTAGTCATGGTAGAAACAGGTTAGGCTTATGGGGAACACATTTGTGTGTTCGCCATATTGAATTCAATTCAAAATTTTTAAACGGTGATGTGGTATACATGGTGGACCGAAAGTCGCAATAGCAACATAGGAAAATAAAATTGTGGTTTTAAGTTTCCATTTTTTTAACGTGTTCTTTTTTAATGGGTGTTCATCAAAAGAGAGAGAAATGTATTACAAACCAATGGTAAGCACGTAGAGCATATTATATGAATACATTGTGTCTTATTACAAATATGTATTTTTCCTATTTATTGCGACTTTTGGTCCACCCTGTATATATGACATTGTTTTCTCGTACCTGGGAAATGATAGATTTGTTACAGTAGTAACTCTTTCCTGATTAAAGATAGGTTGAAGATGATTTGATCCACATTGTTATGTGACGTCATCAGTAAAAGATATGTCACTAATGTATTTATTTTTGTAAAAGAAAGCGTAATTTCTTTGTTATTAAATGTAATAATGCACCTTGTTTGTAATATATATCTTTTGTTTAATGTTTATTGTATTTTATGCTCTGTTATGAGTAACTTAATGTATCTTTGTTTGCAAGAGTGCTCTATACGAATTTGTATTTCTAAAGATGTATAGATGTCAGTCTTGTTGATAGTATCCTTTTGTAGATAGTGAGTGATTCATCTGTACTTTAATCTGTGTTCTCGAAAAGAGTATAAAAGCGAGGATATCGCGTAAGAATCATCACACTTTCGCCACGGATCGTCGAAGCTTTTTAACTTAAAAAGAACTCCTCGGTATTGTGCATACATCCTGGTATGGTAGTTCGGGGCGCAAGCTAGGCCTATGTGAACATAGGTACGCCGATAGCCATGCATTGATGATATGCACAATACTGCAACTATTCTACGTTAAATAATAAAGCTAGCCTAAAGATTAATTTGGAAAAAAAAAGGCTAAAGAGCAAATATTGGCTCAGTTATCATTGCATATCTCTTGGTGTGGTAGTTCGGGGCGCAAGCTAGGTCTATGCAATCATAGGCTTGCCGATAGCCACGCATTGAGTTTATGCGTTTTAGTTGAGTCAATTCATCGACAAAGCGAAATCCTCGCTTTCATCTCAAGTATATTTGCATTATAATTGCAATGAATAAAGAATAAAACCTTTCAGTTTATATATACTGCAATAATGTGATTTTATTTCTCTGTGCAGTGAATATTGTCTTTGCCTAACACTACCCCTGTACCTGAGAGGAGTCTATGTACTTCACCGAGTCTCATCGTTCACCGCTGAGTATTATTAAGTTAATATTAATAGTATAATAATACGACGCGTACGTTCTAAGTTAGTTAGTCATTAGAATACGTCAAGTGGCAGCTCAACGTGTTGGCTCGATTTTGTAGTGTACAAGGGCAAGACCATTGTTTAAAGTTGAGATTAATTGTGCAAGAGCACTGAACTTTCATATTTATAGAAAAGCACAGAACTACTTCGTTCGAAATGGAAAGAAAACATTTGCGTAGCGCAAATAAAAATCTTGCTTCAAATTCAGAGCTTAATGTTCCCGATTGTTGTCGGAACATTGATAAAGATAAAACCACATTTGTGTGCAAGAAATGTACAAAGCTTTTACATTTTGAATGTTGTGGCCTAGATATTCGAACTGAAAGCCACGAGTCTACCGATTTGGTTTGTAAAGATTGTGAATTATTGTCTACGGATAGTTCATCTGATCCATTAAATATGTTCAACGCATTAAAAGCAATGATTGAAGGAATTAGCAAACAACAAGTCGAAAGTATGGGAAAATTACAGGCTGATATTAGCAATGATATCTGCAAACAGTCTGAAGCACTGAAAGCTGATATTAAACAACAAGCTGATTCCATTACCAGTTTGAAAGCTGATATGTGTAAACAGTCTGAAGCACTGAAAGCTGATATCTACAAACAGTCTGAAACACTGCAGGCTGATATTAAACAGCAAGCTGATTCCATTACCAGCTTGAAAGCTGATATCTGCAAACAGTCTGAAACACTGAAGGCTGATATCTGTAGACAATCTGACATATTGAAGGAAGATATCCTCAGAGAATGTGCGTTGCTAAAGGATGATATCGGTAAGCAGCACGATGAATCCATGAAAGCTTTAAGAGCTGAAATAGGCGAGATGGCCTGTGAAATACAACAACTAAAGTCTGAGAACGAGAGTACTAGGGCCCGATTCTCTGAAGAAATTCGGCAGGCTAGAGAGATGGACTTTGATGAGTTCCGGCGTAGCTTGGCAGCCGATGTTAATAAAGCCACGGAAAGTGTTCGCATCGATGTAGAGGATATTAATTCGAGATTCACTGAGGAGTGCAATAAGATTATTGAAAAACAGCTGACGATGGAACAGATATTGGCCGAGGCCGAGGCTGACAAAATACAGTTCCGGGCTGAGGTCCAAGAAAATATTAGTCAGATTTCAGTAGTTGTGTCTCAAAGAAGCAAGGACGTTGAGGAAATAAAGACTCAAGTAGAACAGCTTACGAATCAGTTAGAGACCATGCACGTCACCCGACAAACAGAAACAGAAACTGGATCTCGAACAGCTGGTCATCCGTCTGCAGTTGCTGAGAGTGCAGCGTTGCCAACCGTGAACATTGAACTAAATGAAGCGATGGACAGAGCCGGTGGAGAGAGAGCTAAAGAAGACAAACAAGTCTGTCGCCCACGAGATACACCTGATTCAAGAGGTAATGGAGTGGCGTCTGCTGTTCCACCTACCTTTAGTCTTTCGGGCGATGACAGAAGTTACAGAGAGCGTGAATCTCGCAGGGCCCGGCACAGTCTTTATGAAGAAAGGACAAAGAGGAAACGTCTAGAAAGGAAGAAAGATCACAGTTCCTTCTCTTCCAGCACCACCTCTGACTCTCAGTATCAAGCAAAAATCAGGAAGCGAACGCGAAGGCATGGAAATTCAAGGAGCGGGCCAGATGAGTCGCCGCCAAGAACTCAGCGATCAGCAATGACTGGAACTCCAAGGATGGCAGACCTTAATTCCTTGTCGAAGTTCAAGGGAGACCTGGAAGCCCAGAATGCTGAACAATACTTAAAAGAACTTAATATCAATTTTGATTTAATGCAGATTCCATACGAATACCGATTGGAAATTATTCCTCGGCTTTTCAAGGGCCAGGCTGAGCATTGGTTTCGAGCAAACCAGTTAGAGTTCAAGTCCTATTCTGATTTCTGCCGTCGTTTTCGCAAACAATATGCTTCAGAAGAGGCCAAAGAGAGGCAGCTGACAGCAGTGAGATCTCTCCGATACTTAAAGCAGTCCGGTATGAGCATGGAGGAATATACCTGGTCTATTTACTCAGCCTACCGCAATCTATCTGCTCGTTACATAGAACCTGAGATTGTGAATTTAATCATCTCCCAGCTTCCATATAGAGCTCGCAGTCTGAGTCTAGCTAATTCTCCTCAAACTGTACGGCAGCTAGTCGACTTTCTGAAAAGGTTCGAAGTGCTTGAAGAACAGGACAGTTGGAAGCCTGTGTGGAATAGGGAAGGTGCAGGCCAGGGAAATGCTCCCAGACAAAATAGAATTGGAAACCAACAACCCAGAGTCAGACAAGTTATGCAGAACCAGAGGAATGGATATTCCAATTACAACAGGCGGCGTAATCCTCTGAGAAGGGATGGCAAGAACAACTACGCACGTGGGCCGCGTCGTTCCAGATCTGATCCAGAAGAACATTCCCGTGACTCTTCACGTAACGCCTCTGAACCCAGTAACTTCAGAGCGACGGCGCCTCCGTTTGAACCTTCAGCTTCACGTTTGACGAACGAGCAACGTCAAAGCGTCGACATGACGAGAGACTTTTGTTGGGCTCCATCGACTAGTGCTAATCCGAGTGGTATACAGTCGGATTTAGCCAGTCGCCCAACGTGAATTCTTCGTTCCCGATCACGGTTGGGCTAAAATCTTGGACTTCTCTGGGAACAGATGACAGCGTTATAAAAAGTGAAGACAATCATCTTTTTGTTGTGCTGACTCTCAATGAAGGAGAACAAAGTTTTGATAGAGCACTACAACAGGCAGTTAGAAAGGAAAATTTACCCAGGGCTCCATTAATTAAGGCAACTGTAACAGGCGTCGAGTTTATTTGTGTTCTGGACACTGGCAGCGAATGTAATCTCATGAGCTACGCCATTTGGAAGAAGATTAAAGAGAAGCTGCCGTCATTGCAGTTACAAACATGTCCAGATGTTAGGCTGACTGATTTCACTGGGAGAAACAAAACTAGAGTTGTGGGATGTAGACAAGTATATCTGGAGATTGCTGGAAGAAATTTATTGGAGGACATGTTTGTCTTGAGAGGTCTCGAAGCTGACTTTATTTTGGGCTACCCATTCCTCAGGAAATATGAAGCAGGAATTGACCTACAGCGCGAGAAGTTATCCCTCACCGTAGACGGAGTTCCGGTAGAGCAGGACCTCGTGAATAATGGATCTTCGAAAGGGACGTATGTAAGAAATGTCCGTGAAGATTCCCATGTCGATCAGTGGACGACTAGTCCTGACGACATTCTGCAGAAGGTCAATGCGAATGAGATTTTATGCGAAAGGGGTAGAAGCCAATTGAAAGACGTCTTATTGAAGCATAGAGATGTATTTTCCGAGAGACCAGGTACTATTAAAAACTTCCAGTGTGAGATTGAACTCACCACCACAGAACCTGTGTATCGATCTCCATATCCCATACCTATAGCAAAAAGGAAACTCCTGGAGGAAGAATTAGAAAAGTGGAGACAATGGGGTGTTATAATTCCTTGTAATTCCCCTTACTTGAACCCTTTAATTGTAGTCGACAAGCCTGACGGTACAGTACGCCCATGCATTGACTTCAGAAATTTGAATAAAATTGTACGTGTTCCACGAAATTCAGTTGAGCCCATTTCGGATGCCTTACAAAAATTTAAAGGTGCTCGTTATTTTACAAATCTGGATCTGGCTTCTGGATATTTACAGATCCCTGTAAAAACTGACTGCCAACCATGTACTGCCTTCTCCTATAAAGGACGTCAGTGGATGTTTGCTCGAATGCCTTTTGGTATCTCTAGTGCTGTGTCAATTTTCATAGCGGCCATGCATGCTGTATTTGGTCCTGAAACCGAAGAGTATCTAACTCAATATATGGATGACTTGCTGATTTTCGACAAAGAACTCTCCCAGCATCTCGAACATCTGGACGAAGTGTTGCAGCGACTCCAAGAAGTGGGGATGACTGTAAAGCTACGAAAATGTGAATTTGTCAAAAAGGAAATTACCTACTTGGGTCACATTGTTTCTGGAGATGCTATCAAAATCCAACCAGACAAAAATTCCGCCGTTAAGTTATTTCCTAAACCTAAAACTAGAAAGGATGTTCGGAAATTTCTTGGCCTCGCCAACTGGAGGCGGAAGTTCATTGAAAATTTTGCAGCAAAATCTGAACCGCTCACCAAGCTGTTACGTAAAAATCAACGTTGGATTTGGGGAGACGAGGAAGAACAAAGTTTCCAGCTATTGAAGAATGAACTTGTAAGAGATGCTGAATTAGCACAGCCTGATTTTGAACAGGAATTCTGTATCCAATGCGATGCTTCTGGGAAAGGATTGAGTAGTATTCTTTTCCAAATGGATGGTGAAGAGAGAAAGGTCATTCAGTATGCAAGCCGAAAACTGAAGGAGAACGAACGCCATTACTCCATCCATGAGTTAGAATGTTTGGCCATAATCTTTGGAGTTGAGAAGTATGCTGTTTATTTGAAAGGTAGACCCTTCACTATCTACAGTGATCATAAAGGGTTGGTATGGTTACAAGACGCCCGTAACTGGAACAGTCGTTTGACTCGCTGGTCTCTAAAACTCCAACAGTACCAGTATAAAATAGTATACGTCTCTGGTCGCCAAAACGATCTTGCAGATATTTTATCTCGGTATCCTGCTGATGATATACCCCAGATTCAACCTGAACATAGCCAGCAGACATTCAGAATAAACTACCTGTGGGCCGAAAGAGGAGAAATAGATGACGTCGACAAGTGGAGAGAGGCACAATCTGAAGATGAATTCTGCAAAAATTTACTCCAATCTCTAAATTCTCAGGAACCTAACCTCAGATTGCATCGTTCTTATCGCATTCAAGAAGGAATTTTATTTAAGAGAGGATCAGACAATCAGTCCCTTTGGAAACTGTGTGTTCCGGTGGTAATGAAGCAGCCTCTCTTGAAAGTAATTCATGATGAAGCTGGACATTTTGGAGTATCCAAGACATTGAAGCGACTTGCAGTACGATACTTCTGGAAAGGCATGAAGGATGACGTGATACAGTACATCCGAGATTGTGAAATTTGTGCCCAGAGTAAACCAGACAAATTAGGGATACTCAAGGAGACCCTTCATATCAGTCCCAAGCAACCTCATGAGATGCTTTCTCTGGACTTGATTGGGAAGCTTCCTCGTTCTAATGGATACCAGTACATCTTGAGCCTTATTGATGTGGGTACACGTTTTGTCTCCGCATATGCTTTACGGACTGCCAGCACCACGGAAATTATAAACACGCTTCAGAGAGGATATTTTGCTCACTATCCAAACGTTACATTTACCCTAAGCGACAGAGGAGCTCAGTTTACCTCGAAGCAGTGGAAGGAATTTACCAAAAACCGTGGTATCCATCATGTTTGCACAACAGCTTACAATCCAAAGGGGAACATGGTAGAACGAGCAAATCAAGAGATAGTCAGATTACTTCGTTTATTTTGTTATCGAGAACATCAGACTTGGTCTCGATACATATCAAAAGTTGTTTGGTTAATTAATTATTCTATTTCTGAAACAACTGGATATTCACCTGCTGAACTATTCTTCAATCATCCTATACCCAGAGAGATCCTAACTCATTTCAATTGGCCCGAACGGGAAGAAGCCCAACCGGATTGGAAGTCCAAATTATTCTTAGCCCAAGTCAGGGAGAAGAAGAAGCTGTCGAAGGATTTAAAACAGAAGGGAAACGCCAAGACAGTGACAGTTGGAGACTTCGTGATGGTTAAAAACCATTCCTTAAGTTCCTCATTAGATAGAACCATTCAAAAGTTATTTATGTTGTGGATAGGACCTTATCTAGTGGACAAAGTGGAAAATAATGTTGTGACATTGCTAATTCCAAGGACTAAAGAATTATATGGTAAGGTTAACTTGGATAACGTAAAACTGGTGCGTTTTTCGGAGGATAAAAAGAAAGAATTTGTAATTTAAAACTAAGTTTCCTCCAGGTAGATAACTTCCTTCCTAAAACTTAGTTTCCGAAAGGAAGGGGCAGATGATATGATCCACATTGTTATGTGACGTCATCAGTAAAAGATATGTCACTAATGTATTTATTTTTGTAAAAGAAAGCGTAATTTCTTTGTTATTAAATGTAATAATGCACCTTGTTTGTAATATATATCTTTTGTTTAATGTTTATTGTATTTTATGCTCTGTTATGAGTAACTTAATGTATCTTTGTTTGCAAGAGTGCTCTATACGAATTTGTATTTCTAAAGATGTATAGATGTCAGTCTTGTTGATAGTATCCTTTTGTAGATAGTGAGTGATTCATCTGTACTTTAATCTGTGTTCTCGAAAAGAGTATAAAAGCGAGGATATCGCGTAAGAATCATCAACACTCCTCCCCGAGATGCCGAGGTGGAAGCACTTCGAACTTCATTCCTCGCCTTGGTAGAAAGAAGGGCATCGTCCGTCGCTGTCTATCCCAGACATGCACAAGGGAAGACAGCAGAAACGCGCCCGAGAAGAGAGACCTGAACCAGAACCAGCAGAAGCAGAGGATTCAGCTACCGACAGCGAGTTCGACGATGACGCTACTTCAGCGCCACAACAACCCGTTACTTCTGAAAGGACACGCAGGCCTCCCTGCATAACAATCTATAAAACGACCAGCCAGCGGGCAGCAGTAACCATTAGTAAGCTGGTCGGCAAAAGGTGTCGCTTCCGCTACACCCGAGGGAATTGCCGAATAACTACTACCACTCAGACCGATTTCACAACTATTTGTGAATATCTTAAGAAAAACGAAATTGGATTTGCATATGGCTCATCAGCTGCAGCAAAACTTAAGGTTATAATCCGTAACCTTCCGATGGACGCCACTCCCGAAGCAATACAACAATTTTTGACGCACGAATATGGACTCACTATCCATAGTGTTAGCCGTTTGAATGCACTAGACCGCAGTCGGAAGAGCAGCATTAATCAAGAGGACCAGAGTTCCCGTCCGTCCAGACGCCCGTTGCCCCTCGTGATGGTCGTCCTACCTAACAACCAGACATCTCGTAAGATTCTTACCTTCAAGAAGATGGGTATATTCGATATAACAGTCGAAAAATACCACTCTAAATTGATACTACAATGCCATGCTTGCCAACGGATAGGGCATGGGCAACGCCACTGTTTTACGACGCCTCGTTGCGTGAAATGCACGGGGCCACATATGTATGCAGGCTGCCCAATTAAGGCCCCAGAGATACCTCCAAGATGCGCGAATTGCGGCCTTGGTCATTATGCTAGCTATAGGGGTTGCTCCCTATTTAAGAAAATTAAGAACGAAAGACGGGCCCCATCGGACCCCAAACGCCAAATTACACCACGGCCAATTCGACAGGACGTCCCGGTGACGACACCAGCTCGGGACTACCGTCCTAGAACAGCCACCAGTTCGACCAACCAGCGGCCAGCACAGCGTTCAGCACCGCAGCGAAGAGCCAATCGCACACCAGCGCCTCGACCGACACCAAGCCGAGCCGAACTTCAGACTGTTGATCAAGCGTCTTTGCTGAATCTCCTCAATCAACTAGCGCAGCCAGACGTTCTTTCTGGTCTAATCCAGCTGCTCCAAGGACTGAAGAAAATCCGGGAAGCACCTGATAATACGACACGGCTAAGGGTAATTACCCAATTGGCCGACGCTCTGGCTCCTTAGGGTGCCTTGTGCTGTTTTGTGTCGTCCATTTTTATGTTTTCGTGTTTTGGGAAATCAATAGGGAACAAAAGCACTATCTTCCCTTGCGACAGTTGCAGGGAAGTTTTTGAATTGTTGATGTAAATCTAAAATTTTTGTAAAACTAATAAAGTATCGACACCTGTTAATGCTATGTAATCAAGAAGCAGGTTCCTATAATCCTGATGTTCAGACCTCCTAACAGGTCAAAAAAAAAAAAAAAAAAAAAAAAAAAAAAAATAAGAATCATCACACTTTCGCCACGGATCGTCGAAGCTTTTTAACTTAAAAAGAACTCCTCGGTATTGTGCATACATCCTGGTATGGTAGTTCGGGGCGCAAGCTAGGCCTATGTGAACATAGGTACGCCGATAGCCATGCATTGATGATATGCACAATACTGCAACTATTCTACGTTAAATAATAAAGCTAGCCTAAAGATTAATTTGGAAAAAAAAAGGCTAAAGAGCAAATATTGGCTCAGTTATCATTGCATATCTCTTGGTGTGGTAGTTCGGGGCGCAAGCTAGGTCTATGCAATCATAGGCTTGCCGATAGCCACGCATTGAGTTTATGCGTTTTAGTTGAGTCAATTCATCGACAAAGCGAAATCCTCGCTTTCATCTCAAGTATATTTGCATTATAATTGCAATGAATAAAGAATAAAACCTTTCAGTTTATATATACTGCAATAATGTGATTTTATTTCTCTGTGCAGTGAATATTGTCTTTGCCTAACACTACCCCTGTACCTGAGAGGAGTCTGTGTACTTCACCGAGTCTCATCGTTCACCGCTGAGTATTATTAAGTTAATATTAATAGTATAATAATACGACGCGTACGTTCTAAGTTAGTTAGTCATTAGAATACGTCAAAGAAACCTTCACCATTTCATTCTCGTTAAATAGCCTGATTTGTTTCTAGTTTGACTGCCACGCGGGAAACGTGGGATGAGTGATCTAAGGTCAGAATTTTTTATACTTAATCCCCCACATAAAACGGGTCTAGGGCCCACCCAGCCTCAAATCAAATGGTGCCGGGGGGAGTGAAAGGCGCCCGCAGCGTGGTGCTGATCACACCACTTCCAAGATGGCCGACATCGAAAATCTGTGCATATACCCTAATGTGCTTTCATGACACGATGCTATATGCACCGGGAACTTTACCTTTACTTGTAGATATTGTATTCGTCCTGTACCCCTGAGCAACTACGTTTGTTTTTTACATACACATATACGAACTTTCTACTATGCCAATGGCTGAGGTCTCCCTAAAGGCTTAGTTGTCTCCGCCCTTCCCGCCCGCACTGCGTAGTTTTGCGGTTTGCAGATCCGGCACTTCACATCATGTAGAAGACATCAAGGGGCAAAACTTTTCTCTTCTTGGGGTCTTGTTTCGACGTTACGAGCCTTTGTAAGACTGATAGAGCGATACATCGGCACATTGAGAGTGCATCAACATTATGTGAAAAAAACAGCAGGTATTTTAACATTCTGGTGTAAGTTTTAAACTATTTTAAAACTAACCTCTGGTAAATTGATGCTTATAATTGGCGTGAAATACTCACCCACTAATATTAACCGTAGCTTACCCGAGGGAAAGGGGGTTGGGGGCTGTCAGGTCCACCACCTCCCTTTTCTCGATTTTTGAACTTTGAATTTTTTTTAAAAAAAAGTTGGCAATAAATTACATTGTTCCCTAGGGTGTTCTCAATATTCTGTATTAGTTTTGTTCATAAAAACATAAATGTAATGCAAATAGAACGCAAAATGCACTTGGTGTGCGTATCAGGCGCATCTTTGAATGTGTGTTATTCGAGAGACTCATGCCAGTGAGAGTGTACAATTGGCTGGTACATTTTGTAATCATTATAATTAATAAACAACTGCCTCTCTATAAACAGAGAAGCACTAATAAAAAAATATTATGATTTTTGTGAGTTTTAGCGAATGGTAAAATATGCGTGTGGCACTTGTGCAATAATTGGTTATTATTTTTCATTAGTGATGGTAATTTTTTGTAATTATTATAATTAATAAAGAACTAAACCTATGTAAACCAGGAAGCAAGCAGCGATTCAATACCAAAATGGTTTCTTGAATTTTAGTGGTTAAAAGAAGTGTGGGCCTGTTAGGGCCGGCTTTTCAATGTCTTGGTCAGCAAACCACCAGTTGGAGTTCACCTTCAGTCTTAACCAACACCAGGTTGTTCAATGTAAATATAACCGAAGGTTCGTTGACCTTAAGTTCAGCGCGTAACAATTGTGAGTTTTCAATGCTGAGCTAGAAATTCGATCCCACTGCCATCTAGGTATGTAAATTCAAATCAAATTTCGCCTGGTGTGAAAAGGTAGAACTACAATATGGCACATGTGGTTATGAAATTCATTGTTTCCATTGAGAATACAGAACCTAACGTGCTACGTATTTCGGTCCTACAAATAAATACACATGGGGAGAAAACATTTACTCCACATTTGGTTTATTTCTTGAAACAGATCGACTTCACAAAACACAAAATGGTAATATGGTAGGCTATAAATAGTTATTCTTTTTCTTACAAAACGAGAGACCAAATACAAATAACTAGCTATGTAATACACTTCATTTGAACTCTGCCAAGCACATGAAGTTTATTTTTGCACCAATGTAACTTTTTATTTACTTATTTCTCGTTCAATGTGCCTGAGAAATCGTCTGGTGAAGATCGATCTTCCGATGAGGCAGCCATGTTTGTTCGAAACTACCAGTCATCTTGCTGACCTCCGGATGAAGCACGGATCAAGCTCACAGCCATTTAACCTCCAGTTGAAGGGTTGACCGCTGATGAAAAACTCAAAATTGCAGTAACCCCTAGTTATTTGTCCAACCAAAAGTTTTATAGCACATTGAAAAACCAGCCCTCAGTCCCCCTCAAGTAAGTACATTTCTCGTAGCTAGGATAACATTTTTTTATTGTTACAATTTTCAAGCATCGGTATCGGTTTGAATCGATAAGAATATCGGTATCGGCTCAAAGTAGTATAGGCTCAGCCCTAATACTATCGCATTTCTATTAATACACTAGAACAAGTCTACAAAACAACAATTTCTCTTTGACTCGTTGAACTTTTAACGATTAACTTGATGACCTAAATGGACGCGGTGGTAGAAGATAACAGCCAGGTTAGGAAACAAGAGCCGGGAGAAATTAATAACGTTACTTATACGCCCCTCGCGATGCTCTTTTTTTTATTCCACCTTCCTTCTCTTTTGCACACCGTCCTCGAATTTCTTTGCCGCATCCGTCAGTGTGCCGGTTTTGGACTGGTCCGCTGGGAATGTTGCATGGGTAATTATATCTGGATACTGGGCAACAGGGGGTTTCGCGAGAGAGAGGGAAGGAGAGAGGAGAGAAAACGCTGGTAGAGTGGGAAGAGGGACGGACTGCCAACACATCCCGCTCCGTGCCATATTTCACACTGCTCATGACAAGTGCTGTCATCAACGTGGCCAAAAGTAGGTGGCGCTGCGGTGGCCCGTTATGGATTAGCAAAAACCGACGGAGGAGGATTCTTTTTCATCGTCTTTTTTTTTTGTTCTTTCTTTTTTTTTCTATCCTTCGGCCGTCTCCAGCAGTGGCCAAGTCGCTGTACTCGCTTAATAATTGCGATCAGCATACATGTATAAATACGTATGTGCGTGTGCCATGTAAGCACACTAGCTGGGTAAATCACACGAGACTAGATTCCCTGCTGGATTTTCCAGTTGGACTATACTGATCGCAAGCCCAACTGGCTGCTGACCCACATTTTGCTACGTAGCTCTATGTGTTAACTTCTAAATTATTATCGTGCAGATGCCTCCCAGCTATTGATGAAGCGAATTGAGAGCGCTGCATCGTTAAAAACCAACCAAACTCTCACACAGAAACACATTTCCTTTACTCCTACCGAACACATCTCACACGATTTGGACAGAAATACCAAATCAATTCCCAAATTTTTCCTTATCAGATCTGCCATTTCTCTGACTTCATGGAATATTGCCATTTCCATCTATTTACATTGAGTATTATCACATATTAGAAACTTCCATTCCTTTTAAGAACGAGTTATAATTATTGGTTCTGCTACAATAGAGTGCCTAATTTAATAACTAATCTTATTATTTACATCCTGACTTAATTAGCAATGCTCCAATTTACTCCCAAACTTATTTTGACATACTGATAATATATCACGAATTGAGGACTAAAAGTGGTAAACGTCGTAAGTGCCAAAAGCGAAAGTGTTGAGAAATCGCATCGTTCCGCTCATCAACCCGTAAGAACGTGAACACTAGTGACCTCTTTACACGCCCTTTGAACTACTTAGAGGGCTACCAGTCACATTTCACGTTTACCACATTATAAAGCATGGCAAATTTCACAGTTTAAAGTGGAAAACGGTGTTTCAATTATTGTGGCACTTACAGAGTTTACCAATTTTAGTCTTCAATTGCTGTGTCATGACAAATGTACCTCGTAGTAGAAATAAGATGCAGCCATTGCTCCAGATTCCATCCATATGTCATCCAGGGTTGCAGACAAACCCGCATCAAATTAATATTATTCCAGGAACTTTCCTTTGTTGGTGAACATTCGTTGTGAGCATGATCTTGTCTCCAACTTCAATGTGCATTTTTTTTCAAATTGGTGAATAACTAATTTATCTTTCTTTCAGTGTGAACAGTGAAATTTTATCAAGTTTCTTTCACAGTGTTTACATCAGTGCTGGTCACGAGATTGTGCTTTTTCTATGTGTTCTATTTCGCTTCAATTTTGTGTACCAAATTTTCCACCGTGATACAGTGCAAGTTGATGTGACATTACGTAAACCTTACTATTCTGTCGTTACATCTGAATATGCGACGACTTTGACTCATAGACGCAACATATGCGAGATGCATTCATTTATTGGTGGATAAGGTCATTTTACTACATATATTTAATTCTATATTTAAATCATAAGCTCTTTTGTTAATAAAGAAATGGGCTTGTCCCCTGGTGAACCCCATTTCTTTTCAGGTGGAGGTGGCATGTCACGAGCCGGCATTAAATGCTAAATGAGCAAACACCAGCCAAGTCCCCGGTGACGAGAAGTCGCCGGGACAGTCAGAAGTGAGTGGCCGAGAGAGTTGGAAGCTAGTAGAGTGAGATTATATCAGTAACAGGTCTGGCCGTTCTGCGCTTGCATCTTGGGAGCGAGTCATAACTCCCGACGTCTCCAATCAAGAAGTGAACCGCTGACGTCATCTCTACTCTGCGCCTATAACTAACTCTAATGCTCACGCTGTACACTGCTCGTAGGCTCGCTGGCTAGACTCGCGCAGTCAGCTGGAGATGTTCCGAATGCACGCGGACTCTAGCATAAGTGGTGCGACTCGTGAAGTGTGTCCGTGCAAAGGTTGGGCAGTTCGAACCCGGCTCAGGCGTGTACACCCCCTTACCTGTTCGGCCTATGCATAATAAATAGGTGAAGGACAAAGGAGCATTAATTATTCCCCTTGCCACGTTTAAACCCCTCTCGTAGCCAGTCTGTTAGGCCGGCGAACGACGTAACGTAACAAGAACAACCAACATTCTGAAATCACAGAAAAAAACCTACCCTTACCAATGCCCAACTCACAGACGGTCTAGTCATCAAATCCTGTCTAACAACCAGCCTGGCAGCCTATCATTTCCAGCAGGTAGCCAGTCCAGCGCCAACAAGGACATTCTTACTCTAAATCAAGTTCCGTGTAATTCGACCATAACGGAGAGGATTCCTATGCTGCACTTAGGCGTTCTTTGTGAGTGTCCCGTCATCAATTTCATCATTCATCCTCATCTTCGCAATTAGTCAAAAGTGATAGAAAAGCAAAGTAAAATAAACCAAACAAATCAATCAAAACTAGAGCTATTTGCATCCATCACGATATACAGGACGGCCTCTCTGATGGCGTAGCGGTAAAGTCGTCACCTTGTAATCAAGGGGTCTCGAGTTCGATACTCGTTGGAGGCACATTGCACAGTGGTTCCGATTCTCTTTTAAACTGTAGGTTCAGTCCCCATTAGCCTAACTATATACGAAAACTAGGACCTTAGCAATAACTATATGAATAACAGATGTTAAAGAAAACAAACCTTTAAAATATAAATTCATTACGTGAACTACTATCTAATACTAACAGCAATACAATGCACAAGGACTAAACGACGTGGCGGAATGGTTAGCACGGCGAGCTACGGCTCCAAGGGTATTGAATTTGAATCCCATCCTGGGCATGTGTGTTCTTTATGAGTGTTCGTTCATGAATTTCATTTCATCACTCATCCTCATCTTCGGGATTAGCGAAAGTGGCAGAAAAGAGATATAAAATAAACCAAACCTATGGATTAAAATTTCCATATGTATGCTAAAAGCTGAGACTGTAATGGGGCACTCAGCACACAAATGGACAAAACACAGCTCCGCAGAGGATTATATTGGTTATGGTCCCAGATGCTACAGCCTTCTTGACCTGCAAGAAGACCTACGTAGAAGAGAGGTTGACTTTTTGGTGGATTTTCAAAAGATCATTCCTTACGCCCTTGTAAACAAACAATTGAGGGACTTCTTTGCATAGCTGGTGCCATTTGTCCGTCAATTCCAGAGAAGTTTTAGGAAAACATCAAGGCTGGATTTTGGCATGAGAGTTTGTCGTATTTCAGTTATATTAAGTGGTTTCCTGCAAATTACATAAACTAGTACATACGGAAGTTGACATTTGTACCGCTCCACATCAAAAACAGCTGTTCTGCGGGTCCGAGGGGCGGCGACATTTAAAATCCGGCCCTACCCGTTTTTAACAGAGTTTGTTGATTAACAAACAAATTAAGACTTCAATTTCTATAGAAAAGAGAAGCAGGAAAATAAATTGAAACGAAATTGTTTTGACAAGTTGCTTATCGACTATTTTTTGAGACATTTTGATAACAAGGCAAACATTAATAACAATGCATTGCCTTTGCATTGTTCCTCAGCATATACTGTGCGATCTGAAAAGTTATAAATATCTGGGCCTTGTTAGAGCCTCTATCTGAAGTTTTAACTATTGAATGCAACGTGCTCTGTAATCCATGAGTATTCAGCTAATAAACAAGTGCAGGCACACCGAACTATTACTCTAGATGGATCTTCTTTTAAATGGACAACAATGGCAAAACAATGGATTGTGAAGCTAAAATTGTCTTTATCTGTTTGCATGATGAACGGCTTAGTAATTTGTCTTCTGGAGAACTAAAAATAACCTACAGACAACGTAACAAATAATGAAAATCAACATTGGATCTTTTCATGGTAATTGCATTTCCAAACTTGCAATCTTCTTTCGCCGTAGATAAGCTGTTTCTGTAACCACTCTTTAAACAGTACAACCATGGTAAAGTGGTTGGCATCATGTAAGTTAGAAGGCTGGATCTTTTTTTCCGTTTCTCCAATATTTTATCCAGCACGGTTGTTAGGACTCTCACCGTGTACCGTTATATCAAATAGATATACCAGAATATTTTCTAGATCCACAATATGGCTAATGTATTCTTGTCTCATCCTTGGAGAACAATTGGAATTTGTACAACACGATTGTTCTACCTTTTAAGGGAAAATTCAAAAAAGGAATTATCTGAAACTGTGTATAATGTGCAGGAATTTTTGCTCTTTTTGCTGGAATTGCAGTAATAATATTGTCATTGAAACACACGCCACAGCTGTGGATAATACTGGAGGAGATACGTGTACTGGATACCAAACTTCAATTTGCAGAATGCGGACACTAGGTTGTGTTTCGAACGTGCATATTCCTAGCATTATTCTTGCCCGTAATCCTATCTCTTGCGACCATTTATGAATTCTCCAGTTTCGTGTCTGACACATATCTTCCGTACTATCTTTTGTCAATAATCCAGCTTGAAGTTGCAATTCAATATGCCTCAATGTGCTACGTTGGAATAGAAAGATACATGGATCTCAGCGAAGAACTGTTCAAGTTGAAACGTAGAAATGGATCTTCACCAGAAGAAACTGTGTAGTGTGCAACGTTCCTCTAGTGCACTTCTTAAAATGTTATTTACCACGGCCATAGAAATATCTTAATCTCAGGAGATAGGTTCTTTATTCGAGAATTCCAAATAAGGAAGCGTTTTATAGCCAAGAGGATATAGTTAAATGCGGATCTATATTCTGGAAACTATACACAATACAGAGAAAATATAGTATAGCGAAGCTTGTATGTACATTGAAATATACAGGGTGTTCCAAAATGAACATCGGGGTTTCAATGAAGTGTATCTTCTATTACATATACATTACAGAAATGAAACATACCTTAAAAGGAAAGGTAAATCAAACAGTTTTTGTTTCTACTTCGCAGGTGATGTTTCGTAACTCCGCCGCGGCACGGCGCTAGTAGTAAAGATGGAGATGACTCCTGAGCGTAAAGCGTATGTCTCTTGGAATTCGCAAGGTGTAACTCAGCAATTGGAGCGCAACGTACTTTTCGGCGGGAATATGGATGTGATCCCCCATCGGATAACAACATCCGAAGATGGTACAACCAATTTAAGAATACAGGATGCCTGTGCAAAGGGAAGAGCTCCGAAAGACCACGTCTACCAGATGAGCAAGTGAAACAGGTCAGAGCAAGTTTCGGCCGGAGTCCCAGGAAATCTGTAAAGCGGGCGAGTCGAGAACTGTCAATTCCGTCCACCACTGTTTGGAGGGTGTTACGAAAGAGATTGCACATGAGGCCGTACCGTCTACATCTGTTACAGGCCCTAAAACCTGAAGATAATGTGACCCGTGCCAACTTCTGCGAGAATGTACTGGACATGGAAGATGATTTTCTTACAGGTGTGATCGTTAGTGATGAAGTCTCATTTCATCTTAGTGGACGCGTGAATACGAAAATC
The DNA here is from genome assembly GCF_977018435.1 of Lepisma saccharinum. Classification (NCBI taxonomy): domain Eukaryota; kingdom Metazoa; phylum Arthropoda; class Insecta; order Zygentoma; family Lepismatidae; genus Lepisma; species Lepisma saccharinum. The sequence continues at coordinate 89,639,876 of NC_139232.1, read as the reverse complement.
CACACCAAACAGTGCAGCACATGAGGGATTCGCCAAAAGTGAACGTCTTTTGTGCTCTATCCAAAGAACAAGTGTATGGACCTTTCTTCTTTGTGGAAAACACTATCACTGGTACTGCGTATTTGGACATACTCCAGCAATGGTTCTACCCTCAACTGGATCGTTAGCAAAAAAGAAACATCATCTGGCATCTGCCCCCACACTTTCATCGTGAAGTACGGAATTGGTTGAATGCTGTTTTTCCCCAACGATGGATCTGTCGTCATTGTGAGGATGCCGTGGCTCTTTTGGAATGGCCCCCAAGATCTCCCGACCTCACCCCGTGCGATATATTTTTGTGTGTGTATGTAAAGGATAGTGTATAAGTGCCACCGCTACCTGCCGACCTCCCTGAATTGCAACGCGGGATTGATGCAGCTGTGGAGTTTGTTACAACAGACATGCTAGCTTCAGCGTGGGAAGAAATTGCCTACAGACTAGATGTGTGCCGTGTCACAAGGGGATCCCACATTGAACACTTGTAACTTGTGACAAAAAACTGTTTGAGTTACCCTTCCTTTCAAGGTATGTTTCATTTCTGTAATGTATATGTAATAGAATATACACTTAATTAAAACGCCGATATTCATTTTGGAACACGGTGTGTATATATATGTACGCTGATTCCAAATTTACGTCGGTTATATTCTTCTTACACATATATGAATAATTGAAAGGAAATCTTCTTCTTCTTTCTTCTCGTAATTTCTGGGAAAAGGCTTCTTCTTCCTTCCTATCTTTGATCTGGGAAAAGGCTTCTTCTTCTTTTCTTCTTTCTATTTTTGGAAAAGACTTCTTCTTCTTTTCTTCTTTCTATTTCGGGAAAAGGCTTCTTCTTCCTTCCTATCTTTGATTTGGGAAAAGGCTTCTTCTTCTTTTCTTCCTTCTATTTTGAGAAAAGGCTTCTTCTTCCTTCCTATCTTTGATTAGGGAAAAGGCTTTCTCTTCTTTTCTATCTTTGATTAGGGATAAGGCTCCCTCTTCTTTTCTTCCTTCTATTTTTGGAAAAGGCTTATTCTTCTTTTCTTTCTTCTAATTTATTATCTCTCCTTTTAAAGCGTAATCTTATTTATTACATATATGTGCTCGCTTTCCCCGCTTCTTTGGCATTATACAAACGACACAAGCTATACTTATAGAAAGATTAAGGGCGTCTAAACTGACAGTAGCGCAACCTCCTATGTAACGACTTAAAGGGGGATAGCCCAGTATCGCTAACAGCAAGCGCTGCCTATGACCCAGTGCGTCTAATAAGAAGCGCAACCTTAAGAGCTTAGGGGCGTCTAATTTGACACAGCGCCACAGAGCGAGGGACGGACAAACACAAAAGCTGACGATGTTCTCCTCGTCAGAGGTATTAAATCAAATTTTGATCACTAGGATCAAAAAGGAGATACATTTCTGAATTCATTTGCTCACTTATTAACTTTCATAATTGTTTCATATACGAGCATATTCTTAATTATCTTAATTGGCTATATACGACATTTTATTAACTCCTTCTATAATTTTTATACTCTTCCTTTATATATATTTTGCATTTACTATAATATATATAGACGCTCTTCTCCGCTCCTAGTTTCTACAATGAACTCTGCTCTTCTTTACATGGCGTGCTGCCATCTATCGTCGCTTTCGGGATACATTTCTTCCTTGTGTTTTTCATTGTGTCGTCGGAACTGGTACGTGACAAGTGAAGCACCTATGCACAAAGTAATAACTGTTCAAAACAGAAAAATAGATGGGGAACTTTGCAGAAACATACGTAACCAAAGGAATTTAAATGCAGAAGAAGTGATTAAACTTCGATGTGCACATAACAAGCTGTGCCATATTACAAGCATGATTGGTTCGGTTGATGGTTCACGTTTACTGGTTCAGATAACGTCGGACTTTTGTCATACTGTGTTGTATACATACTATATTATCTTGCAGTTAATGAAAGTCGAAGAAATTTATTTCTCGGACGGGATTTATCTCTATATTTGTGTCGCAGATATAGTGTGTTTCCCTTGTGAGAGAGGTAAGTGAAACATTTCTGTATCATGTTATGCCCTCTTCTGCAGGTCTCCATGGTGGAGTGGTTGGTCTAGAGCGCTACTCTATCATTCCATTAGTTTGTTATGCATCCACATTGTTCACTGAAGGAGTGGATAAATCGACTTACAATGGAAACGTTGTATATTTGATCATCTTTCTTTAACTCTTTCCGGTTGTAGGAAGAAAACTGAGGTCATCTGAAATTGTTATACTTGAGGGTCTGTGATAAAATGGGTGGTAACAAAGATGGTTCATAATTCATTCTATTGCATTTTTAGTACCAGACGGCATATTGTTTTGCCATCGTTGCTTTTAAATTGATCAACTTTCAACACGTGTCCCATTATGACAAAAATTAAATCATACGAAAAGAAACAAAATAGTTTATTTCTAATTTGATTCTTTTCTTTAATTTTGTCAGGCAGAAGCGGTTGGGACTACTGTCTATGAGCTTCAAAATAGTATGCTGGATCAAGCCACTAAGGAGGAGGTAAGTGGCGCTCATATTACACGCCAAGACAGAAATGCTTCTGTATTTTCATAATTGTATTTTTTTAATTCAAAAATACTTGTGCCAGTACTATATTTGCTGGTGATAACTGATATGAACTCCACGATACTTTCTAGGTTTCAACTTTGTAACTTTTTTGTGTTAAACTTGAGAATCTTTTTCTTTTATAATTTCAGATATATTTCACATAGTTTTAAAAACAAAAACCGTGAATTCGCATGCTTGAATCAGTTCAAGGGTTATACTTGATAACTAAAGAATGTGACATAGAAATGTAAATAAATTCCGCCTTTAGTTTAAGCAAGAGAATTAACTAAGTATAGCCTCTGATGATTACATGCACAGAGAAAAATAAAATTATGAATAACTGTGTACAAAATATGTACAAAAACACAACCTAGGTTGATTTTTATGGTTCACGTAATCATGTAAAATGTATCATTGCTAAGTGAAATTACGATAAACATAACTATTCTGCTGCAGGTAAACATATTCATCAATCAGATCTTGCATAAGAAAGTCCAGTTAACGGCGTGCGAAGTCTTTCCCCTGGATAATACACTACTGCATTCTGTAAGTAAACATAAGCTTGATTTCTTACATTTGAACACGTTAATATAACTTCTATTCTTTTGAGATAGTTTACTTTATTCTTTCATTATTGTGATAGTACTCTTCTTTTAAATATATGATATAGTTAGAAGATATTATACTTTATGTTAATACCATCTCTCTCTTGCACAGTCTTACAGTTTAACGCTGTACATATTATATTTTTCTACTACTTTTAGTATCTGATACTTTTCTCCCTATCCTCCCCCTCCACAACTTTCCGTCTAACATCGATTTTTTCTCTCTATGGTATTATTGGCAACTACGGTATATTTTGACCAAATAAAAGCATATTGCTTTGTGTTGCAGGCTTATAAATTATTTTCCTAAGTAAATAACATTCTAGGTAAAATTATTATAATTTCTGTTTGCAATCATTTTTTAAGAAATATAAATATAAGAACTGCAAGAATATTTCCACATATACAACTTACGAAGCTGTTTTTATTTCGCCATATTTAAGTATCCCTACTCGACGAGCTGGTGATAATTTTGAAGAGGATATTTTGAGAATATTTAGTAATTAGTTTAACTAGTAAATGTTTTTCCAGATAAATATATTTTATATACACATTACATGTTACATAATACATATTAGGAAATGGCACACTAATAAAGTAATTAATGTTAATAAGTGTAATATTCGGTACGGAAATTTTTAGGTGTGGGATTAAGCACAAGTGTTGCTACTGGAAATTTGTGTTGTAGAGGGGAAAAAGGAACAAAATACGTTTCAATTGTACTTTTTAAAACAATCGCCACGTGGTTGTCGTTATTCTTTGAAAATTGCGTGTTCTTTGTTAGGTTTAGGGTTATTTTGTGTCCACAGTTATGAGAATTGTGAACACTCTTGGCAACATGGGTACATTTATAACATTCACTTAACGCCCTTCTCCTTCAGTGGTGTATGTATCGCCGATTACAAAGCATTAGGTTACATTATCAAGTAATATTTCTCTGACTAGAATCTAACTGAAATTCACACATATTTTACAGGTTGCTGCCTCAGTGACGACGTACTTGGTTATTTTGGTACAGTTCGAAATCATCCCAGACAAATCCTACTGATAAAAGCACCACCATCTTGTGAATATCAGCAACTGATTTTCAGCATATACAGAGGCTGATTCATTTATATTGAGCCGAATTCAATGTGCCACTGCACCATGCATGCGCAACGCATCGCCGTGAGATTGCCCCGTGGCAAGCAACAGTATCTCGTTAGTTACTCAGTAGAGCAGTGTGGTCGAGCGTAGTCTGATGCCGCCGAAACTGATTAGATTCTGGGAGGGGTACATTGTTGCCCTTTCCGACGGTAATTTCATGGTGTGGCGCATCGTAGAAATGTGTAAAGTGTGTAATTTTTGTGCAGGTCGTGCCACTGTGATTCGTATTATATGGAAATATTCGGCACAGAGTCCTGGGCCCACCACACCTACGCGAGCAACTAGAAACCGGCCTCCCGTGAAGAGGACCCTGCCGCTATTGCATGTTGTTCGACGTATGACGACCTCCAAAAATGCCCCCCCCCCCCCCCACAGAGCTTGGAATGGCCAGCAAATGCCGCACATCGCAGGCGACAATCAATCGCGCCATTTACAGGTATTTACGCCTCAAGGTCATTCACAAGAGCAGTGTGCACGCCCTGAAACCGTGTCATGTGGCTGAGCGAAAAAGGAACTGCACGAGGCTGTATGAACGTCATCTAGCGGGTGATCGGTGGAAGTGGAACAGGAAACTGGAATTTCTTCAATTCCCTTCTCTGACATCCTTGTCAAGAGTCCAGATGCCAGTCCAATGGACTTTTGTGCTTTCGGACTCCTCAAGCGGCGCCTGTCCCATCGTCGAGTCCGAACCATCTCCGGCCTGTGGAAAGCCTGTAACGAGGAGTGGGATGCAATACCCTTGGTCCAGCTGCAACGCAGTCTCCTGCAATGGAAACTCCGATGCCGGGCAATAGTCAATAGTGGTGGCCTGCAGATCGAACGCAACGGGTGGTGGAAGCACTGCATTTCCTAGGTAGTCGTCGTCACCTTGTAATCAAGGGGTCCCGGGTTCGATTCCCGGTGTAGGCACATAGTGGTTTGGATCCCACTTTAAACTGTAGGTCCTGTCCCGATTAGCCTTACTGCGCATAAAGTGGACTTAAAACAAAAATCAATCAATCAAAGCAGCGAAGAATAACTTGCGTCGAGGTCCGTTATTATAAATTAGAAATAGCTGGATCTTGTTCCAAATTGATGTCTAATTACTCAATATTGATACAAGCCTTGCATGAATTCACCTACATATGAATTGGTAAGATTTTACGTTGTGTGGAAGGTATGTCACATTTTACATCAACTTTGTGAAGCATCTATTAATGTAAATTATTCTGTATCAGAGATGGTTCAAAATCAAGGAGAATAGTTCAGTTGAGTCTACAACTTTATTTTATTCTACACTGTAATGTATGTATGTAATGTATCTGTATGCTTCGTAAATGTAGTAAGACCTACAAATTAGAAAATGAGAAGCAGAAAAAACTTTCTGGAATTACTTCATGTTATTTATGCTTAATAAAATGAATAATAATTCATAAATAATTCATTTATATCGTACGCTTATTGTTTTTCGAATATAATTTACTCAGTTTTGAACCACATGAACTTTCATTATCTTTCTGCACAAATGCTGCCGTGTACGAAAATAATATATCATTTTTTTCCATGCCGCAGAAACGACTAATAACTTTAGAAATGAGGTTTTCAAAGCGTGAGCCTGGGGAGCCGTGATTGGCTTATAGGGGCTCCTCGAAATGTGAAATGTTTCCCACTAATTTCAATTGGGAAGTCAATCAACAATATGATTGTTCGAATATTTGTTTATCTAGTACGTGTTTATTTTTTTAACTCAAGGCAAGCAACCTAACCACACTAACAGAGCGTTGCAAGTGTTAGAAAGTGAAACGAAAAAGTTTGGGAACCCCTGACCTAGACATTTGATCCCAATAGAGCCACATAACACCACACAACTATAAATCACATATCTACCAACTAAAAGCAACATCATTTTTATAAACTATGCAAAATGGTCAACATTGTTCTCATTGATTGTCTGTGTAACTGCAGCTATTGCGTGTGGAAAGATAACTTACCTCCTGTGGTTTCCTGTTTTCGTGACGATATTTTGTAACGAATGCCTTCCTTGGATTCTTGTTCAGTAATTCATGTTAAAGTCAATAAAACGTAATTTGTGCATACGCGCACAAATTAAAAGAAACGTCTTGATCCAGTCCCCAACGTCACTATCATTCAGGTTTGAACCGAGAGACACGAAGCAGCCTGCAAACTGTGCCGAAGCTAGGTACGTAAAACAAAACAGACAAATGACGATCAAGTTGGGGGCCTGGATCAAGGTCAGCGAAACGAATGTCAGTTGTGCAGGATCTAGGCGAATCGGGTGACATCTTAAACACAATCCAGTGCATGTCTCAGTGAATCGAAAAACAGCGTGATATTATTTTATTCCTTATAACAACTATCTTGTGATGAAAGCATAGACATTTCTTCTAACTTTTGCTTGTGTTTGACCATATATTTTTTGTACGTTTTATTACATTTAAGAGGAATTGCTGAACAAGGACGAAAGGAAGACACCTGTTACAAATGTCGTCACGAAAACAGAAAACCACAGAAGGTGGGTTATTCATTTCTTATGCATTGACTGTAGTTGCACGGACAATCAGTAGAAGTATTCTTACCATTTTGCACAGTTTATAAAGATAATGTTGTTTTTGAACGTTTCATGTTGTTTTCAGTTCGTAGAGATGTGTTTAAAAGTGTAAATATGTGGATCTATTCGGATCAAATGTCTAAGTTTCCGAGGTTTTAAAGCACATATTGTGTTACATAAATACAGAAATCTATCGATTCGAAAAATAGTGCACACACTTTTTACGCTTTTGTGTGTGCATACAGACTGATATGATCGGTTTTATTTCGTTAGAAGTTTTAGATGTAATGGTATTCTTAAATTTACGTTGTTAGATAAGCAGAGTTGGGTTTTATGCTAACAGTAAATTCACGTTTTTGTTAGGTTAGGAGTAGGCTACTAGATTTCGTGGTGTTACCATTCACACGTGTTTCTTTTGTCTTCTTGCGTGTTCATACAACCAGTTTTTACGAATAAAAACTGAAAGTAATTCGAGATAGTTTTTTGTTACTTACGCAGGCCATGCATTGGGCTGGTTATTTGTGATTTGTACGCCCTGAAATCAATTTTATGTCACCTAAAATGTTGAATTCGCGAGGTGGTACTGTCAGACAACGGCCCATCAGTAGATATTTTTCAAATACCACCTTCTATTATAAATAACACACTAATCTGTTTCTTTTCATTTCCATTGTATGGCTGATGTGTCACTATTTATAATTAGTCATCCTCTCACAGTAAGCATTCTAAATCATACGCAATGATTATGTGTATAATAATGAACGCGTGTTTACTGACTAATGCCTATTTTACGTAATGCGCTAGAGGGCGGGAGATATCCTATATACATAGCTGCATATTTGCATTTGAACTTACAGTCATATGAATTTTATTACTTCCGTGCTATTTTATACTAATAATGTATTATTTAGAATCAGGGTGTCTACCAGTCTGGAAAACCTGGAAAAGTCAGGGATATTTTTTGGGGGGGGGGAAACTCATGGAAATGTCAGAAAAATTTTGTCTTATTCTATTAATATAAATGTTGTAGAAGTTCAGTGAAAGTAGGTCTATGAACAAAGAAAGGAACTAAAAGTAACTTCTAAATTTGTTCAGGTTAATATGTTTTGAACACTTTAACATGTAGAAATCTACTACAAGACTATGTTATTGGTATTTACCCCTTTCTTGTTGCAATTTTTGGGGTGCTTGCATGATAACACAATCACATTTAATCTCTCCTCTGATACTTTGCCCCCCCCCTTCCACAACAGCTAATTACTATTGAGTTTTCCTTGCTATTAGTACTTTTACATTTGAAGTTGATATTCTAGATATAGGATTCTAAGTGTATGTGTCTAGCTAGTAGTAACCTCCTTCTGACTGCTAATTGCTGTAATTATTTTGTCTTGATAATTTTGGTTTATTGGTCTTGAAAAGCTGGAAAAGTCCGGGAATTTTGTAGACACCCTGAGAATTTTGTGCAACACTTGCTTAGTAAATGATTTCAGTAATATGAGATTTTTGGAACTTTCAAGCACCTCGCCTTGTAACATTTTCACATGGGAATGTAAAATGTCCAAATGAACTGTAAATATTTTCACGGTCTCTTTTGTTTGTGACTGATCTGGTGTGACTGATATTTGTGACTTGGGGTGGCTTGCCCCTTTCTAGGCGCCGCTTTATTTTCTGTTTAGAGGAACGTCACATGTTGATCAAAAAAGTTTTCGAAATATCAGTTGTTAGCAATACCACTCAAAAAGACCATCAGGCCAATAAGGCAATGAAATCAAAAGTAACACCTGAAGGAGAAATCTCCTCGAGTATATCTTGCCAATAATATATCTCCGTGTTCTCAAACGCCCGTAGGACGTTCTCAAGAAATCCGGTCCTCTTTAATTAATTGTCAGAACCCTCTTCTTATCATTAATTCCTAACAAACGACATCCTCGCCTTATTAAATTCTCTTCAAATTCCACATTGTTCTCGAACAAGGTCTGTTGAGCAGATCGGATACATCCTCTCCCCTTTTCGGAACCAAACCTTCTTCTGCACCACGCAAGATGGTTCTTATAAATCTCGCCAGATTGCACTCTTTGTGTCCGAGTGCCATGTTCCCTCTTTTCTTTCCTCTTCCCCTGTCCTATTCTCCCTTTTCTTCCCTTTTCAGGAAGGATGCTCGCAGGAACACAAGATCTGTGCCGGGGGGAAAGAATTTCATGTAATTTCCAAATTTTATTATTTCCCCCCTTCGAAAATTATGGCTCCATTCCCTACGTGAACTATGCGAGGATGGCCGGCCATACTTGTCTCCACGACGATCTGCCACCCCTTTGGACCCAGTAGAAGTGTGCTCAGTCAACAAACAGACTAAAGATAAGATATCTATTTTAGGGATACTTCTAGATATTTTTTTATATTCTATGTACAGTCGTGGAAAGAAATACATCCCACATAAGACTACTGGTAATAAAGCTTCATTGGGAATTTTTTTCATGACTGTACAGGGAAGTACTTGTAATCATATTATCGAGTACCACTTTTTATGTATTTCATTTTATGGAATGTGAGATTCATGTATTCAAACGAAACCCTAAACGAAGGAAGTTGTACCATTTCTAGGACTACCAGTGAACAGCCACAGACACTTCCAGTGAGAACTTTTCAACCCAGAAGCGCCTGTTTGGGTTTGATTTTTTAAATCCACATTATGGATATAGATTTTTAAGTAGAATCCTAACCACTATGTGCCTTTACCATTTGTCGAACCCCGTTTTATCTTTGTTAATGTCTTCCAGTCTGGAACGTATGGCCCCTAGCATCTGCACATCAATTCTCCCCTCTACTCCCCCATCCCAGCCCTATACAGTATAATTCCGTCTTTATCTTTGCTACCCATTGCCTCCCATTCCCCCCACTTATTTGTGATTTTACACCGAGTTTATTCAAATGTCCCCCCAGTATTTAATACTCCTCATTTTGGCATCCACTTCCTCTCTTAATTTTCCCATTTCCCTAAGTACCCCACATGTTGCCATACCCCTCTTTACACCTAGCCCTTGATTTACGAATCTAGACTGTACGACGTTTACGATTTCCCCTCCCTCCCAGACCAATATTTCGATGCCATATAACAGTGTTCCCTTAACTGTGGCCTCGTAGACCCCCTCCAGAGTTTTGATTGGTATATTTGGTATTTTGTATTTCATTTTTCTGTTGCTTTTTTTTTTCAACGCAAACATTGCTTACATTTATTCCTGTTTACGTGCCTTGCCCAGCTGCCCGTCATTGTCATCACTAAGCCTAAATAATCGTACTGTTTCACTGTATCGACACTTGTCTATCCGTATTTCCATTGTTCATCCTTAACAAATACATACCTATTCTCAAATACTATTATTTTGGTCTTCTTGATATTTACTCGCAGAGCCCACTTCTCGCAATATCCATGTAACGCGTCTAGACCGTTCTGTAGACCTGCTGTTGCGTTCGAAATCAGGGTAACTGTCTGATATCGCCCGAACGGATTTCTTCAAATTTACAGGAGAAACTACTTACTGAAATCACTTTCTGTATCATTGTCCAGTTCTTCGAGGTATTTTCTTTCGCGGAAACTAAAAACTTCACCATAGAATGCTGCAGAACAAGAAATAATCAGTTGTTACGTAAGGAACTTGCATCTTCTGTAACATTAGGCCGTTGTTGTTGTTGTTTCCATTATGTACGTGCAGATGGCGCGAGCGTCGAAAGTCACGCGGTCTCAGCGTTGTTTCCAAACGTGCCTTTTTTACGATAATTTTTTTTTTAACTATGCTTACCTAACCTAACCAAACCTAACCTAACCTTGCCGGAAATGGTCCGTGGGGCTATCGTGAATGGTTTTTGGGGCTATCCGTCAATGTTTCGTGGGGCTATCGTGAATGGTTTTTGGATCTATCGTGAATGGTTTTTGGGGCTATCCGTCAATGGTTTATGATGACATAATAAACACGAAAGTAGGTATTTTTCGGTTAAGAAGGTTGAAACACTGCATACCCACTCCAAATCGACAAAACACAAGCACGACTGCACGCCATATTGTCTGTTACCCAAGCATAACAAGGAAGACAAATAATGACTTGTAATATGAAAAGTTGACACTGTTATTGAAAAAGGCTTCACCTTAAAGAATCTTCTGCAATGCAGAATATGTAAGTATCAATGCTAAAATTAAGGAAATAAGCGGGTGAGAGGTGTTCGAGTCTTATCAGACAAGTACCGAAATCAGTACCAGGTCGTCTGTGTACAACAGAAGCGGTACCTTTATGTCGGATATCGTTGGTGGGTCCTTGTCCCTCTGCACTATTTCCTCCACGATATCGTTGATGAAGAGCATAAACAGCAGAGGGGAGAGAACGCACTCCTGCTTCACCACCCCAGTGTTGATTTATTTGCACCTGTAACGCCCTTATTCCGGCACTTTTTGCAAAACGTAACTTTTTCATATGCCGCTTGGAGAGATCTTATCATTCTGGCGGATACCCCAACGTCCCACAATTTTGCCCACAACATTTGCCTGTTAACCGTGTCAAACGCCTTTTCGAAATCTACTTAGCAGCAATATAGTTTCCCCCTTTTGACCTCTAGTTTTTCTTGTATCAATGTCTGCAATAAAAGTACATTGTCTATTGTCTGAAAATTTTTCCGGAATCCAGCTTGCAGAGGAGAAAGTACATCAAAAATCTCGCACCATTTTTGTAATCGTCTATATAATATCTGGCAGTACACTTTGCTCAGTACGGACAGTAATGAGACCTCCCTGTAATTGTTAGGATTGCTTTTTTTTCCCTCTTACGCTTCTACATGGGAAAATTGATTTTATCCCACCATTTTTTCCGGAAACATCCTAGTTCCGGTAGAACCCATTCATAAGTTCCTGCCCATTTTCGCCATCAGTGAGTATGGATCCCACTGTACAGTGTCTCTCAAAAGTTTTAGGACAACGACATTTTAAACTAGGCAACCCAATTTACACAAGGCGTTGGTGGGTTGCATGTAGAGTAAGGCTCAATTTCAGGGTTGCCACATGCACATTAGATATTTATAAAATACGCGAAAGAAAGATATCCAAATATTATTGCTTAAAACTAGAAAAAAAAATCAGTATTACATTTGTTGAAAGAAACAACGTCGATTTTGTAGTATTTCATTGTTGATGAGTCTGCACAAAGGAAAAGTGGATAGAGGAAACGAAAGGGAACAAAGGAGAGGAAAAAGAGAAAGCAAAAGGAGAAGAGGAAAAGTAAAGAAGGGAAGAAAATAGAGGAAAGAGAAAGTGGATAGGAGAAGTAATGAGTGTAAAGGAAATATATGCGAGGAGAGATGAGGAAAATGGAGCAAAGAGGAGAGAAGAGAGGAAGGAAAGCGAGGTGATAGAAGAGGAGGAAAGGAGTTTGGAGAGGAGAGGAGGAGACGAGAAGAGGGAAGTGGAGAGTAGAGTAAAAGAGAGAAAGAGATTCGAACGAAAAGATGAGGAGAACAGTGCCGTGGAGTCGCAAATATAAGACAGGAGAGGAGATAAGGGGAGTGGAGAAGAGTGGGATGAAGACCACAATTATCGTTAGAGTATCATAATTCAAGATCTGATACGTGAAAATATCCCTTTGAACGTGTGTCAATTCATTTATTTCTTTATTTTTTTTAGTAAATTACAGTTTTAGGACAATCTAGCCACTATACATTATTATTACAAATAATGTTGCCATGCTCTTGTTTAATAGAAGGAGAATTAAATAAAAGAGAACACCTCGTATGGAGGATCGAACCTAGGACCGCTAGCAGCCCATATCATTGCATTCAATTCTCAGTTTCAGGACAGACAATCACAAACATCAATGCCCGAGCCGGGATTCGAACCCGTCACCCCCGGGGTCATAGCGCGATGTGCTAACCACTCCACCACGGCAGCCGACACCACTACACCACGCCCTTACCTTCCGTTGAATCAACAATTTTTAAGTATTCTGTTCCTCCAATATTTTAAATATTTTGGAAGTGGTGAAGAAAAACAAGAATATTGGTAGTTGTTGTGAAAATGCTAGTTACTTCTTCTAACTTATTATGTTGATTGGACATTATTAATGAAAAATATCTTGAGTCTTGAACATTGTGACATCTTCTTGTGATACTGCAACATACGAAATGCTTGTTTTCTGACGCACGTCTCGTGTCCAGAACAGTCTTTTGAAGTGTATTTGCTGTTACGTATGGTAACAGGAAATAATTACAACGGTTGCAAAAACGTTTGCGAACTGCCAAGTGTGCGAGACGTTATACGTAAACAGGCGGAAAATTGTATTCATAAAATCGCATCACATTTGACAGTGTTAGTCAATAGAGAGTCGTGGAACAGTGTGTTAAGGTAGAACAACAGTCGTTCCGTTCCGCTCTTTATTTCTTATAAATTCTTACACATTCTTTTAATTGATTTAAAGAATAGATAAAAGTATTGCTTGCTTTTCTGTCATTGTCCTAGACATTGGAATTATGAGTGAAAAGTTCCTGAAAGCTCAGATTGATTAAACCGTTTATTGACAATCGTGAACTTTTCGTTTAATAGATAATATTTGGTTTTATACGACGGGAGAACATTGGTTGAATTTCCTTTCTTGCTCTTTTGAGATAATATATATATATACTTCTACAGTAGGAATCGCCTTCGGGAAAGGTTAAAAAAATGACTTGGTATTCAAAGGCAGATGAGCTTGGTAGCCTAGCTTGTTCGCGTTCATGAGTCACGCTTCACAAGGTCGCTTGTTATCGCAAAACATTGTGCGTCGATGCACAGCTTCTACACCCATCAAATTACAAGTGACCAGAGTAGAATTTTAAAGACAATCTGAAGAATAATAGATTTCATCAGAGGCGACTACGTGGGCACTAGCTCAACATGCAGTAAGTAATGATTCCTGGCAAACAAAAATGCTTATTGAATGAGTATTCGGATAGAAATATGTGCTTTATCGTGTAACATGTAAGATACTTATTGGGATTACCGCGTAGTAGGGCAACCAATCCATGAAAAACAAAATAAAATTGAATGGTTGGTTTAATATAGATAAATATATTTTTTTTATTAATTTTTCCTCATTCCCTTGTTTTTCTTATTTTAATAACAATAACGCATGGCTCAACAGCTCTCGAAGGGCCTTGGCCTATCTCCCGACTGCCAGTCTCCCTCCCACAATCCTTCCTAGTGATCTTCAACCAGATGAGGTGACGTGGGATCAGCACGTCGAACCCTCAACCATTATGGTGGTTATTCACCTGTGTTTACATTTTCCATCCTGTTCGGCACGGGCGGGACCCTACTTCTTGTTTTGAAAGAGTAACATGGATTATAAAGATGAAAGGGTAATATCTTGCAGAAAAGACGACAATCATTGCGTGGCTATTGGTTGCAATTTGAGGTCCAGAACGAATAATTTTTCTCAAGTATCTGTGAATCTTTTTTCGATAGACCAGATACGAAAACTCAGTGGATTGAGGCAGTAATGCAAAAAAAAAACTGTGAACCACGACATGAGAAAGTAGGCCCTAGACACGTCACTTCATCTCCGTTAAATAAACCCAATGAAATATTTAAGTGTTTTTAAATTATATTTTTTTAACGCACATATGTTGGCATAACAAATTTAAAAGATGTAAATTTTTACTACCATGTATGTTTTTATCTGTGGAAGAAAGAACAATTAAGAGAGCTGTGTTCTAGTGATACACAATGTCGAAAAATTATCCATTCTGATATAATCGGAATACATTTCAGTTTTTTGTTGTTTTAAGTACACTTTATGCACAGTAAGACTATTCGGGACTCAACCTAGAGTTTAAGCCACATTGTGCCTCCACCAGATATCGAATGTAAAAATTGATCTGTGGTTTTATTAATGAGAAATAAAATGTGCACTTTATAACTATTAGGCTAAGCAGAATATCTTTGTTTTTCATGGGTGTATTTAATCTTCCTTTTACCTTTAAGAATTTATTATTATTTACTTATTTTTTAATATAAAAAGTCTGTTACTTAATTTATAAGCAAATCAACTTTCTTGTTTAATGTATATACCAAAGAAACCATTGTGTTCGATACCCGGTCGAGGCACATAGTGGTTCGGATTCCACTTTTACTGTAGGTCATGTGCCGATTAGCCTTACTGTGCACAAATTGGACTAAAACATCAACTCAAAACAAAAAAAAACAACAAAGAGACGAAACCATTGGTAGAGGATCAACATTGTCTCAGTAAAGATTTCTATTGTTCCATAAATCTTCATCCAATGGCTCCGCGAACTGGTCAATTTCTTCGAGGTATCTTTAATTCTCTGTCACTTAAAAATTTCAAGTGATCCATTTTGTATCCGCTCCTTTTTAACAAAGTAAGCTCGAAGACAATCTCTATTCCACTAGCTTATATTGGAAACTTGGTCAAACCGGAAGTTCTTTTATCGCCTTCGATAATCGAATTGTCTGTACGACTATTTTTTGTTTACCCAGGAACATCCCCCATAGGAGATTTACGAGACCGGGTTACGCTACTCACTCGTAGCTCCCCAATTTCCTCACGATGGTGGGTTGCCACCGGTCCTATATACAGGCCGAGAACCCAGAGACTGAACCAAGGCGGACTCGAACCCATGCCGTCCCGCAGTCAGAGCCCAAAGCACAGTGCCTTAGACCGCACGGCCACGGAGGAGGACTTTTCTTATTTTACTTTTGGCTAATCGCGAGGATGAGGATGAATAATGAATAGAAAAATAAAAAGATGGTCACGCACAAAGAACAGGACGGGTCTTCAACCTCTTAGGTGACGAGTTCAAACCCTAAATATGAGGATTTCAACCATAGACCTCAATTTTAAAATAATATATAAACAAAATGACTATTTACACTAAACTTCTTATCAAGGCCAAAATAGTTTGTAACTGTGAAACTACCCCCTGAATGCAAATTGACAACATTGAGTAAGAATTAAATGTGTGGCACACAATTAACTGTGCCATGTTCCAGCATGTCTGGAGCAAAGTCACGCAAATCGGAAGAGAAGGGGAAAGAGGGGAAGGGGGATCTAGTGGACAGAGCGAGGCAGTACACGCTGCTGGAAAGGCTGGTAACTGCAGTGGATCTCCTCCCTCCACGCAATCCCGTTCCTCTCATGTGTTCATCGCTGCTCAGATACTTATTTTGTTCACCTGCTCCAGAGATAAGTGGGACAGAGTGTAGTTCGCATACATGTAGCAAGTAAGGCAACTTATCTCAGAATGAAAATTCCATAGAGTTTTCAAACGTTTGTTTCAGCAATGATGACTGGACACATATCACACATAATCCCTTGCCAAAATCTAATGGTCTAAAATCATTTGAAAACTTGAATGTATCTCTTTACAGATACCCAGTTATAAGGAACTATTTCGTAGATGTTCACGTAACCGTTATAAAATTACAAATAAAATATATTCACAACCTTAGATATACTAATACGAAGAAAGAAATTCAGAGTAAGATTTCAAATGCATGTGTATAAAGTAATTAAAAACGTACAGAGCAATATGAGAGTATTGATTTTTTTTTTCAGGATAACGTTTACAATATTGAGGCGACAGAATAATTAAGGACGTAGTGTCGACCTCCGTGGCGGAGTGGTTAGCAGAGCGCGCTACAATGCCATTGGTTCTTGGTTCGAGTCCCGGGTAAGGCATGGGTATTTGGGTTCGTCCAGTTGATAAGAAACAAAGAATATGTAAGAATTGAAAAGTGTAAAAGTGAGAAAAAGAGTGAATGGTGGGGGATACCTCCGTGTAGGGGGTATTTCCTTTTAAAAAAAAATATTTAAAAAAATAGTGTATTGGTTAGAGTTCTTGAGAGCATTGTAAGGGGTCCTAGGTTCGATCCTCCTTACGAAGTGTTCTTTCTTTTTCTTTTTAAAAATATTTCTCCTTCTATTAAACAAGAGCATGGCAACTTTATTTGTAATAATAGTGTATAGTGGCTATATTGTCCTAAAACTGTAATTTACTAAAAAAAATAAAGAAATAAATGAATTGACACACGTTCTAAGGGATATTTTCACGTATCAGATCTTGAATTATGATACTCTAACGATAATTGTGTTCTGCTTCAAAGACATTGACAAATATTAATGAAATAACCATTTATATTTGTGGCAATTCAGGACACGCTAATATTACCCCTTTTTCCACTCGAGTTCAATGCAAAGACACCTTCACAAATATCGACTGAAAAGTTTCCATCATGTGCAATTCTCCATTAAATGTTTTCGCCGAGTCGTATTACCTTCGTTTTCTTTGTAACAAACAAGTATTCTTTACACATGACATGTAGGAGGGGGGTTGGATCTGAATTTTACATTGGTCAGCTCCTTCTATCTGTGCTCAGGAGCGAAAGCTTCTGGGGTAGTGGTTACCGTTAAGGATTGATAATCTGATGGTCGTAGGTTCAAACCCCTCCGTGGCAGAAACTTTTCGTACGTTTTAGACATATCCCATTGCGTTCATTGTCCACACCGTATGAAACGGAATGATTCAGTTTGGAATTAACGATGGGAGGAGGGGAAATGTTAAATAACAAAATCTCAATTTCAACGAACCGAGAAGAGGAGAAAAATTGGATAATTCTTATAAATATGAAAATTACATTCATGATTTTAGTGGTATAATCGCAGGTAAAATCAAAGATCTTACGTGGAAGATTTTATCTTGCTCTGAACTCGGCCAAAAGGAAATTCGCACCGATCTATTACATTCTCCAATACATTATAAAATGTTAATGAATGTTTGACGTCGATAATTTTATCAATGCATCAGTTCTTGACGCCGAGACGTATTTTCTGCAACTACCCCTTCTCTCCGCTCGTCTCTAGTCCCTTCTGTTATTAACTTCTCCTTCTCCTTCTTCTCTCCCGTCCTTCTCCTCTATTTTTATCTCATACCGCCTTCCCTACTTTTCTCGCCACTTGTCTTCATCCCACTCTTCTCCACTCCCCTTATCTCCTCTCCTGTCTTATATTTGCGACTCCACGGCACTGTTCTCCTCATCTTTTCGTTCGTATCTCTTTCTCTCTTTTACTCTACTCTCCACTTCCCTCTTCTCGTCTCCTCCTCTCCTCTCCAAACTCCTTTCCTCCTCTTCTATCACCTCGCTTTCCTTCCTCTCTTCTCTCCTCTTTGCTCCATTTTCCTCATCTCTCCTCGCATATTTTTCCTTTACACTCATTACTTCTCCTATCCACTTTCTCTTTCCTCTATTTTCTTCCCTTCTTTACTTTTCCTCTTCTCCTTTTGCTTTCTCTTTTTCCTCTCCTTTGTTCCCTTTCGTTTCCTCTCTCCACTTTTCCTTTGTGCAGACTCATCAACAATGAAATACTACAAAATCGACGTTGTTTCTTTCTGAGAGTATTACAACAAATGTAATACTGATTTTTTTTTCTAGTTTTAAGCAATAATATTTGGATATCTTTCTTTCGCGTATTTTATAAATATCTAATGTGCATGTGGCAACCTTGAAATTGAGCCTTACTCTACACGCAACCCACCAACGCCTTGTGTAAATTGGGTTGCCTAGTTTAAAATGTCGTTGTCCTAAAACTATTGAGAGACACTGTACAAGGGGTACCGAGTTTGATACTCAATTGAAGCATATTGCGGCTCGGTTATCACTTTAAGCTGTAGGCCCAATTCCAATTAGTCTGAGATTGAGATAATTTTCTTGGCAGTCGCCTACTCCGAAACAATAGCCATTGGGTACAAGAGTTCGCAGGGGCAATAATAGTACGTAAACTGTCCATCATGAAACTTCACATCCACGATTGGCTTATATTAGCTTATAGTTTTAACAAACAAACAATGTTCAATATCTTATTTAACGCAAGGCGAGAAAACTAATACTTCAACGATCCATTCAACATCTGCACCAGCGTGAAAACAATTTTATAAATATATGATTCAGATAAAGTAAACATACGATAAACAATCTGCGTAATATTAGGTTTGCAACTGGCTTTACCAAGTATTCTACACACAATGCGCATCGCGAAGGCCAAGAATTATCGATCGTATAACTAGCTTTGGAGATCATTTTCTGGTGTGCTCAAATGGTATTTGGTATATCTATCAGTCCATCAGACTTTATCCATGTGGCGTTAGTAATCTCTGAGATACGGATTAGATTACATAATGTTACTAACTTTTCCTCCAAGGCTATACTGAACGAGAAGACTGATAGCATACTGAATTATGAAGGTGTGCTTTGAACCAAAACTCAATACTACTACTGCTACTATTATTATTATTACAAAAAAGGAAAAAAAAAGATGAGGCAATTATACACACACATATATATAATACGTAATACGAGAATAAGTATATTATCAACCTTATTTCTAGTTAATGCCTGTAAAAGGCCTATATAAGAGCCCATTCTACGAAGAAGATTTATACCAAAAGTAGATAAATGTAAGATATTTTAGATAACAAAAAGGTATTTCCATGTGATGAAAAATAGGGTCCTTGGTTATTATTTTTATGTATATTATTATGCACTAATTTTCGTGAACACTGCCACTTCAAAACTGATTCATCCCAATATAATCCTTATCTTCATCAACGTCTACGAAAAAGAAATTATGCAACAAATGACGGAAATATTTTCGCTGATTTAGCACCAATTTTTATTTTAAAAGCGGATTTAATTTTAGTACCTGACAACAACTACGGCATCGTTGCAGTTGGTATGAGTGCAATGCGCAGAGAAACATGCTGGCTATAATATCAAAAGGAACACAAGTACAAAGATATTCAGGATTCTCGTTACAGGATGATGGATGCATTCTTTCGCCATGAAGCAAACAATAAGATGCATTACCGAAGGACCAATGACACCATTAACTGACGGTAATATGCCATATTATACTGAACGCCCGGTGTAAACCTGAGAACGCAATAAGCCAGACTGTAGGCTTGCATAAGGGACACGACCTTCTCACTAACTCAGAAAATTGACCAGATTTGGGAAGAAGAAGGGGGAGAAGCACCCAAGGTTATCATGCAGGGTAATTGATTGCCTCCTCGTAATTGGATTTTCCACCTCCGTCTATTATTTCATTCGTCTTTCTTTCCACTTCACCGTCCTTGGAGAAATAGGTTCTTGTTTTGCGGATCGGCGGAAAACTCGATAAGCCCTGATGGCGAGAATCCATTTTCCGCAAAGATTCCATCGTACGATATTAAAAGCTCGGGCATGTAGCAAGGTACTCCGAAAAGGTGCATTCTCAATCACCGAAACCTTAAGCCCGTTTACTACCGTATGACCGCTCCCAAAAGATGATTTTTGTATTATCCCGATGCAATTTAGAGCGTTGTAGCGATTTTCTCGTTTTTGCCTCCTTAAATCCTCAATCAGGAGTAATTCAATTTCTCTTCTCGGCAAGAAAAGTCTAATAATGAAAAGGAGGTTGAGAGAAGGACAGCGGCATTCAAATTTGCTCAATACTTCATAAAGAACTCCGAATTAGAAGTCCTTACGTCATTTTCTGGAAAGGGTTGAGAAAAAAAAGAGGGAGCATTTATAAAATGACTGTGCAAGCCTAGGGGAAAAAAAAACCAGTCGTCGACGACCTGGTAAGATCCGAAAAGGTCATGCATTTTAATACAGACCGAAGAGATTGAACAGTCTCGTTTATTCGACTGGGAAAAAGGTTTCCTTTCGATTTCCTTCCCTGGACAGAAGGGAAGAAAAGGACCAATATGAGAAAAGGGGGAACGCTATCGCTGATTAATGAGATTACCTGATCAACATTAACATACAAATTTGTTCGTTAGATTTGCAAGCTATTGACTCTATCCCCCTGCGCAAGGATGAGACCATTCGGTTTTCTTTCCCTTGTAAACCCTTTGGAGCAGGTGACTGGTCCCGTGGAGGCCAAAGGAAAAAAAAAGATAAGACGATAAAGAGATGAAGGAGGAATGGGCGGTGGAGAGAAAGTGAAAAGAA
Organism: Lepisma saccharinum; assembly: GCF_977018435.1. Classification (NCBI taxonomy): domain Eukaryota; kingdom Metazoa; phylum Arthropoda; class Insecta; order Zygentoma; family Lepismatidae; genus Lepisma; species Lepisma saccharinum. The sequence continues at coordinate 89,618,937 of NC_139232.1, read as the reverse complement.
GACTTTGTCGGAAAGTACTTCCCCCCGGCTCCCAAACAGAATCGACCTATTTTGGCCAAATCCATTCAGCGGCTCAAGAGGACCCCATCTGACTTGCATTTCCTTTGTTTGGTCCGGTCGTAGCCGGAGGGAAGAAATTGGGGGTTAGGTGCTGGTGGCTGCGAATTTCGGTTGCTTTGAAGCTGACCGCTTTCCTTGTCTCATGTGCTCTGTTGGTCGGCAGAGCTCAAGAGACAACTTTGAAGGGAAGGGAAGTTAGAGTCTGCTGAACTCGAGAAAGGCAATGAAATCATCCAATTCATTGTATGTCCTCTGGGTATGTATTCTATTGAGACGTATGTTAATCGCATTTTACAATATTTATTTATTGAAATTTCCAGTACAGCAGAAGCCATTAAACAGGAAGGAAACAATACTAAAACAGTAGCCTAGTGTTAAAAAAAATACAAAAAATAACATAAAAATAAAATAAAATAAACAAGCTAAAACAATACCAAGATAAACAGAGATCAGTTTCACAATAGCACATTTTTTCTAAGTTGGTGAGAAAAGACGAATATGGACTGAATGTAGATGCTTGGTTTGAGATGTTGAACTGATTTATTAGCCTATGGAATAAAGGACATTGAAGGAGTGTCTTATTTCTAGGCACTCTCAGGGAGAGTTAGTGGAGTGGGATTCGTTTCCATTAATGATCTTACATAGTAATTTCATATCTGCAACATATCTACGAGATTCTGGAGTATTAAGGTGTAAGTTTGATTGAATAACTATATTCCGTACCAGAGATGAGAGTCTCACGTTGCACGAATCCAGGTTTAATAGCTTCTAATCCTGGGTCCCCGCGCATGCTTGTTATTTCATGATTCATCCTTATCACTGAGATTGATCTAGGGAAGACGTAATATAATTAAATGACAAATAAAATACATAGTTTTGAGCCATGGAGTGTTGGAGTGATAATAATGATACACAAGTTGGAGCTGTATTTAGTGTGTAAGAGCAATATTTATTTATTTATTTCTCTTCAACAGAGACAAGTCTCAAATTACAGAACGTAGTATTATAATGTTACATTTACATTTACAACGTTTCACACATACATACCCTCTCTCAATATATATCCCACCCGCCTCCATTACACACACATGGATAAACATAGACATATAATAAATCATATATATATATAGTATATACATCTTGGTGACAAAATAGGTTTATCACTTAACTTTAACAACAAACATTTTCAAATATTTACCCGTTTCACCCGAATCACACAAACACGTATCACAAACACTGGTACAAAATATCATTACAACAAACTTCAATGTGACAAATTCAATCCTTATAATAAAGAAAAAAATTGCTGGCTCCAAATTTCCCGCCAATTCTGAGCTCCGCCCCTGGAGTAATTAACCTACCGCCTTCTACCACTACCGCGGCCCCGCGTTTCTCTATAGAATTCCTTTGTAAGGCATGTTAGAAACTGGCCGGAGCCACCTGCCGAACACTATTTTTACCAAAAAAAATTTAACCTCAGAAGGTAACTTACCTCTTTATCCCAAGGCCAGGCACTGAATTGCGGGTCGAAGTTCAGCCGTATGTTAAATGTCTTTGTTGTCCATTTCTACAGAATACTACCCTACCCCTTCCGTTCCTAACAAGTCACAAAGTATCCCATCCCACAAGTCAAAAACCGTGTTGACGTTACGTACGCAAGGAATTTTAATATTACAAAAACGTAAGTTTCGTAGCACGTAGATGTGAAAAAATTACCTTCCGCGCTATTATAAAGCACCCTTAGAAACTCATATGTTGACGAAAAAATTTGAAATGTGCTCGAAATCGAGGGTGTAGGATGTGACCATGGAGCCCGGACGTACGAGTAGACTATTGTAAAGCTTCATTCCAGGCAAATCACGCCGTGCCGCAGACATGAAGTCAAATGAAAGGGTTAGCAAAATGTGGCAGCAAACACGTTTCACTGCTACGTACCATCGTAAGAAGGCTGAGTCTCGACTAAACAACATGTTAATGAAGTGGATTAAAAACAAAAACACTTGGAAACTGGATACTAGTTTATTTGAATTTGAAACCGGCCACGAGCTTACTTGTAGAGAAGGTCGGTTTTGAGTAAGCAACATTATGTGGAACTGAATAAGTTGCAAATAAAACTGCAGTTTTATCGCATGTTTTTGGGGGGAGAGCATTGCATATGTCTTACGCAGAGAGAGAGAGAGAGAGAGAGAGAGAGAGAGAGCCGAGAGGAATTATAATGGAGAATGAAATTTGAAGGAACATATATGTATCGCGCATATTGCGGACGGTATATATTAAGCAGAACCCCTTTCGTTGTAATAGTCTCGTTCATACATCATGGCGACTCCAAGCATGTTCGGACGACCCCGCAGTCCGGGGGGAGGGGGTTTGGGGGGGGGGTATGTCGAGGAAGCGGTTTCGGAGAAAACGGGCAACATCATTAAATCAAGTGACAAAGTTGGTGGGCCGCATGGAACGAGATAAATTCATCCCTCCTCCAGCATCCCTAAGGATTCCAGCGGCGATAGGGAAGGGATGGCTGCTCACATAAGTCAGTCCGGACGGAGCGCCTGCCCGATTTGGCAGCATCTTAAAGCAGAATGGAAGTTTTTAAGGAGGAGTTGCAGGGGCGGAGGAAATCGAGAGGGTTAAGGGGGGAGAGGGGGGCAACTCACTGGGAAACAACAACGGCAACGTGGCGCTGCAGTAAATCACGTCACAACAGACCCTGATGACGTTGTTATGCTCTAAACCTCCGGAAGCTGGTAAGTTGAAAGCACTAAATATGGCGCTGGGTAAAACATAAAGAACGGGAAAAGATTACACAGTTGAACAATCTCAACTTTCCTTCCCCCCCTTTGTACCATTCTTTCCGAAGAAAGAACTCGGACTTCAGCTTTGACAATGCGGCGTAAACGACGGCGAATACGACGGAGTAAACGACGGAGTGATAAAAGACGACGGAAAGCGGTACTAAATTGTCCAGAAAACTTGGATAAATTATGGGGATTATATCCGTTCTGAGAATTGACAGATCTTACTGCATATATCTATCATGTTGGATTCTGATATCCTGATTCTGACATCGCCCGATCATTCACATCATTCACGAAGCATTTCTCGCCGTATTTTTTTTAAAAACTGACCTACAAGATAAGCTACAAGAAAATTTGCTACCTTTACAAATATATCTATTAATTCATGAACTATTAATTTTTTTACGATGATGGACGAGTATACATATTCGTAACAAACCAATTGCAATCAAAATAATAATCCTGTTAATTCCTGCTGTGCGTTTTATCTTCAAACATTTCCAAGAAATAATTCAAGCTAACTATGCAATTAACTGACATTCCTAAACACGAAGGTTTCTCACAGTAGCACAAGTCCTTCATCTGCCCTATTCCGAGCAACGTAGATCCAATTTTGATCATCCTTACAAATTTCCCTCGGTTCTTTCCAAACTTTTCTTGGACTTCTACCAGGTCTTCTACCATCAGATTATCAACAAGGAACCTGTAAGTTCTTCTTTCCTCTCCTACACATAGTTACCCATCAAAGTCTTATTGTTTTAATAATATTAAGATATGAATATGGATTCTGCAGTACACACCTTAGCCACACACATGTGTGTTTCTTTATTTCTTTATACCGTATCGTGCGTGACAGCGGGCACACCTAGGTGTATGAGTTGAATATGAAGAAGTATGAAGACTGAACTGCAGACAATTGTAATTTTTGCTGTTGTACTGAATGTCTGTTAAATTTCATGCACTACAATTATAAAAATCAATTCAGGTCAAGAATCCAGGTAAGATATACTGTACGTTTGGATGAAGCGATGCATCAAAAGGATTCAGTGTCTCTCTTTGTTTTCCAATATCACCAAAGAATATAGATTTGATGAACAAAGAAAACTTTAGCCCCTTATTGTTGAGTTTTGGGTTCTTTCTGTTCTTCCGCAATCCAGAAAATGGAGTTAAGAATAAGACAGAATTTGTAACACAAACAAAAGTGTATAATTCAGGAACACAGTAACAGAACAAGTACAACAACTTACATATTGGTATAAATGAAAGAAGTATCGTCACGAAGAACGGCTATGATATTGATACATACATGAGAGAAGCAATACACAGACTGTTGACGAACAACATATAATAACCAGGTCTGGCGTTCAAGTTCAATCGGCATACGACACTTATGGTGAACTGGACGAAGTACGTTGGAAATACATTTCTGCAACCTTATATTCTACACAAATCGCCGATCTCCGTGGTGGAGTGGTTAGCACAGCAAACTACGAAGCTAGGGGTCACGGGTTCACCGGCCTGGTTGTTCTTTGTGACTGTCCTTTCATCAATTTCATCATATCAATCTCATCCCAATCGATCAGGATTAGCCAAAAGTGGCAGAAAAGTGACGATATAGAACAATAATAAAACATCTACACATAACTTGGTAACATTTAGCAAAGACAAGTGAAGTATCAATCACTTTCCCATAGTTAGCAAATATCAAAAAACATGTTCACGTGTATGAAAAATATTCACAAAACAATAAACGGTTGCGTCCTGTTTTTGTAAGTTAACAGTTGAATTTTAACGATAGAACATTACAAATACTAGAGTAATATCTAACAGAAATATTCTTCATTCATGACTATTATAATATTTCCTGTGAAATATCCCTTATGCTTGCATGTGGAGTCCTTGTTTTTGTTGAAATCCTGGTACATGTTATGACTTTAACAATTCTGCTTGTAGAACTTGAATTACATGAATTAGCGTCCCAAAATGTACGTGAATACATGTAGCCAATTTCGCCCTAGATTCAAACTAACCTCTATAGCGCAAAACCCTCCAGAGCCTTGTGTACAAATTAATATGGGTTTACCTTGCAGCTAATTAATTTCGGTTGACTGAAGTATATTTGCGTAGGAAGTCACAGGAGGCTTGGGAAATCAAAATTACTTTGCTGGTGTCTGTAGAAGATTGATTCAAAGCTTATGTGGTGAAATGAACTTCTTAATATCGTGGGAAATTTCTTTGTTGAACCTTCTCGGTTGGACGGTGTGGAATGTTTTCGCTGAATTGTAATTTTGCTATGAGTCATTTGTTAAACATGAAGTAGTTCTAACTCCGTCACTTTGTAAGCAAGAAGGCCCGGGTTCGATTTCTGCACCTTTCTCACTCGTCCTGATCAAACTTTAAGCTGAGGTTTAGTCCCGATTAGCCTATCGTGGTAAAAACTAAACAAAAAACAAACAAACAAGTTTTGACAAAAATGTTTGACTTTGTTAATATCACGTACCTACATGACACACATGTGGATGGCGTAACGTATTGTTCTTTTAAGACATTGTATAGCTGAAATTCTAAAAAAAAAAAAATTAAAAAAATAGGAAATTGTAGCTTGTTATTAGTGTAAATAAATTCTATTTTCACTACAGTATCACGCATCTACCACTTTTTTTCTCGCAGTAATACGAAGTCACTTATGGATATAATTTCACCAATTCCCGTAAGGTGATTTCTACTCTGCTGACCTCCGTGGTGGAGTGGTTAGTACAGCGCGATACGACGTCAGGGGTCCCGGGTTCTAATCCCCACATAGACGTGGGTGTTCTTTGTGAATGTCCCTTCATCAATGTCATCATACCATCAGTCATCCTCATCTTCGCGATTAGAAGTGGCAGAAAAGCGAATTTGAAAAAAACAAACAAGCAAGTAAATCAATTAATCCATTTCTATTTCTGTGCCTTACTATTTTCGTGGTAAGTCTTTCTGTTGTTACCTGCGGGTGTCAAATCGATAGCAAGTTCGACTACCGGGAGGGAAATCTGTGTTTGATTCCCGGGTTGGATGATTTCAGATAGATTTGTTTCTAGCAATGTCCGTAAATTGAGCTTGTAACCTTTTGTTGTGAATGTGTGGAACCCCACCTCTACGTATTAGTTCGGATCCCACTTTGTACTGTAGATCCAGTCTTGACTAGCCAATCTGTGTATAAAGTGGATTTAAAACAAACTTTCAGAACTTTGTCTCCCTCTACATACTATCTTCACCTCATCTCACTCCCTCCCCCCCTCTCTCTCTCTCTTTCTATGTCCACAGAGTGAGAGTAAGTATGAGAGTCTCATTCTCCTTGTTTCTTTCCCTGGCACTTCTCTTTCTCTCTCTATTTTTCTAGATTTCTCTCTCTCTATCTCCCTCTTTCTTTTTTCTCTCTTTCCAATTTGAACGAGAGAGATAAGACACAGAGAGAAGATAGGAACGTATTAAAGAGTTGAAAATGAGTCATCATACTCTAAAATGAATCCTTGGAGAAACTATTGAAAGCTTCATCGTCAAAAAAGTGATGGAAATGTAATCTTTTCAAAATTTAAATCGAAGGAAAAGTCTTATAATATGTGCGTAAACGATATAGGAATTGAACCAAGAACAAATTTGCACAACGTTACTTTAATAACTGTAGAAAACGTACACCTTGATCTTTACAACAAGACTTCCATTACAAGAGCCTGAAATTTGCAACAAAATATTGCCCAGAAACGTAGAAGAAAAGAAGAGAAAGAAGAAGAAGAAGAAACGGAGGCCGGAAACCTAAGAGCAAGTATCATTTGGAAGTGGCAGTTTCATTTCAAGATCTCCCGCAACTCATTAAAAATAGACAGGGGAAAGTGACGTGTGGGGTTCATTTTCGAGGTGACACGCCTTCAATTAAGTTGTCAGTCTTTTGTTTGACAATGGCAAAGACTTGTTAATTAATCTCTTTCTCCCTTGAAGATTTTTCTCTTCCGTGTCGCAGGGGGATGAAACATTTTTTTTCATCCTACAGAAAAGTCCATGGAAGTTTGCTTTAATTTAAAAAGAGTTCTGTATTACATTGTCCTTTTTTTCAAGAAAAATGAAGAAATGTCAGTGAAGATTTTACAGATTAAAACTTGAAGCGTATTTTTTCTTTTCAAAGGCGAAATTACAGCAATTGTACCAAATTATTATTGAAGGTTTGAAAGGAGACAATTTTGCATTCTTGGAATTGTTATTAATAAAGTGGTATCGGATTATACTGGGAATCGAACCAGGAAACCAGTGATATTATTCAGGCATTGATTTCGGAAGGGTGACAGAAGTAACTTCTAATGACCACGTCGCCTTTTTCACATTGTTGGTGAATATTGACGATGAAGATTAATAACCATTTGTTGAAATAAAAGATGAAGTGCAATAGATTAATCCTATCTTATTGTGGTGTCGAAACAGATACTCCTGACTTCACAGCACAATACGCTAGCTAATACACCACTGGTGAAAACACTGCCCTCCAACCTTCAGAGAAATTTCACACCGAAGCGAGAAGCGCTATGTGTCCCTTGGACATTTCACTAAACGACCGCAGGCTTGTGAATTTATCATGACGATACGGTGTGAATTGATTGATTGAATGGACACTCACAAACATCCATGGCCAGGCCGGGATTCGAACCCGGGACCCCTGGCGTCGTAGCGAGATGTGCTAACCACTCCGCCACGAGGGCCGGCGACACGGTGTGAAGCGTTACTGTTGATCGGCTCGTTCCCAAGCGACATGCTGGTTCTGTCCGAAATATCCCTTACCATGTAATTCGAAAAAAAATTGCAAGACAATGTTTCATGGTAGAAAAATGTTTCCTTACAAGAGTGATTTATTTTTATAAAAACGTGAAGTTTCGACATAGAACTGGAAATAGACATACATCTTAAAGGGGAATCGGAATCATTGTGCAATGTGGCCCAAGTGGTCATCGAACGCGGGACCTCTCGATTACAAGCCACATCATCATGGATGTCCTAACATGGCCATGAAAGTGAGTGGGGCCTCCCCGATGGCGCAGTGGTAGCGTCGTCATCCTGTAATCAAGGGGTCCCGGGTTCGATACCCGGTGGAGGCACAAGTGGTTCGGATCCCACTTTAAACTGTAGGTCCAGTCCCAATTAGACTTACTGTGCATAAAGTGGACTTAAAACAACAAATCAATCAATCAATCATGAAAGTGAGTGTCAGTATAAGAGGAAACATTTGTCGCTCCTAAATTATCATGATCTTAGGTGAATCAGAAAATAAGAATTGTATTTTGCGTGACTCAAAGAATACCGAACATCTGATGAAACAGAGAAGGGACGCCGATTGCCGAAGCAACAGATGCTACCCGCTACATCCCGAAGAGAGGCTGTCCAAGCTGGAAAAGTTTTTACTACCATTGCGAAAAAGGGGAGGCACACACCGAAAAATTGAAATCACAACAATGACGATTATAACTCAAGCGACAGAGAGGATTTACAACAATGGCTGATAACAAAAAGAACTCATGATCGTTGCGAATAAATTATTCACGATGGGCTGCAAGAATCTATACCGTGCATAGCTCCATAACAAACAGATGGTAAGATTGAACAGCGGAGGGACAAGCGTCGATTGATTTTTGGGTCATCGGATTGTTTTCGTCGTTCATCCAACAATGGGCCTCGCTCGTATTCAAAATCGTCGGCCAGCGCGGCATAGCGGAATCTCATTGTTGATTCTCAATTTGCACATAGGGAACGGTAACAGCGGGATGTGTAATATTTTATCCCCCGCAAAAAAAAAAAAAAATCCTGAAGCGTCGATAGGAAAAAAACAAGGAAGGCTCAGGATAAAAAAAGGGGGAGGGAGTTCGGACGTCAGATGCAGGACACCAACGGCATCACGTGGTTTGGAGGTTGGAATCTATTCATTGATTCTTGCCAAATCATATGAGGTCGTTCATTTGAATGGAGCGTATGAATAGATGGGATGGGCTTGGATTGCAGTAATCCCCCTTCGGATTGTACTGGAGGGTCCTCGGAGTTGTTGGTAGTTGATTCGGAACTTTTCGAAGCGGTGCGGCAAAAAGCTTTGTTGAGAATCGAGGATGCGGCGTTAAAATTTGATGGAGCATTGCCAGGGGGACATGAAAAATTTTGCCTGCTTTAGCGCCGAAACGAGTGTGTTTTGGATTGACGTAACGATTATCGCAACGTAAATGGCTGGTGTTTGACGGGTTCGGGCACTGTGTCAATTGTGAAAACGAAGTCGCAGTATTCGTTTCCGGTTTATTTATTTCGGTTGTTTTCGTTTCGTTGCGTGTATCGCTGAGGGAGGAGCCGCTCAGTGGACAATGTGTAAACAAAATGTTTATTCCGGCCCGCTACGACTCAGATCACTAGTTCAATGACGCTCATTTGGCATAATGATATAATACATTGGATTTTGTCACAACTTTCTGTGTTTTTGATTAGCCACAAATAGTTAATGGGCTAGGAGGCGAGTGAGATTTTGCGCTGTCCATCGCGGCGGAGTGGTTAACATCGTGAAATTCTAGCCTGATTTGATATATAACATCACCCCTTTCCATTGTAAAAAAAATTGAGTTGAATTCAACATGGCGGCCGCCAATATGGCGGACGTTCGCTTGGAACACACTAATACGATTCCCCCTAGGCCTAACCAGTTTCTGCCATGACCAATTGTGCCCAGTCTAACTAACTCCTTCAAATTTTATAGGGATGTTAAGGGACTTTTGAATCACTCTACATTTGTGTGTGTGTGTTCATGTAAATAAATATATACATACACACACACACACACACACACACACACACACACATATATATATATATATATATATATATATATATATATTGATATATTGTTGGTAATATTACTGTAAGATAAGATACTAATTTTAAAACACTTTAATCTTGTTTTTGCTATTTTAGGAAGAACGAATGGTACAACATTTTGTGTAATGGAATTGGATTAAATGCTATATAATTGTTGTACCTAACACTACCTACGACTTAGCAAATGTTAGTCACACTACTTAATATTCAAAAGTGAACACACACTAGAATTTCAATCAAATGAAAACCGTTTGCCAAATTTAATAAGGTTGTCTCGTCATCCCTAGTACCTACTCATCCCTACCGTGCAAATTCGTCTCTGCGTGTTGCTGGGAAGAAAAGTAAATCTAATTAGTTTGATATCCTTGATGAGCTTGAGCAGTAGACAATGTTGTGTTGCCTGCAGGGCTGCCAACGATATGGCACCACTTGCAAGACAGGGATACAAAGAAAATGAGTCGACAAAATTAAAGACCTGGTATCAAGACAAGAGACTGTCTGAATCCCGCGCAGCTCTTTGGCTAAAAATGCCCCCGGGGTCTTCACTTACAACCCCGTACACAATAATAAACGTTCAGGACTTTTCTTCCATCCTCCCCCTTTGGATGTTCCACCTTCTTTTTCATTTCAACTGTGGCGGGTACCGTCTCTTGAAGACTAGACCCGGGGGCGTGTTTGTGGAAAACGCCGACGGTATTGGTAGTCAAATTAATGCAAATTGAATGTAACTCGCTCATTACCATAATCTCAAGTCGAGACTACTTCCTCGGTGTTTCTTAGTTTCGGCCAAAACTTCATTTCAAGAACGCATCCTATTTTGCACCCATCCCTGTCTGATGCTGTCTTCGTCTTTTCGGGGCTTTGCCCCCCTCTTCGAAATCATGAAGGCCTACGAAAGGCGATAACGAAGAAGAAGGGAGAGCTGAATTGAATTTAAAGGAGCCAAGGTGACTGCTCCCTCTTTCCCCTTCTGGTTTCAGTGGATCCGCAGGATACTTTTCTTACAGATATTCCAGTTCCGGGAACTAAATGGCACTGCACGAAAGCATGCAGTGCATTTCAGTTCTGTAAAAGAGGTTTTCCTTTTCCGACAGTTCAGTCTAAACAAGAGAGAGAAACTGTTGCGGAAAATATAACAGAATTTCCATACTGCAGTGTTACCCGTAAATTTAATTATACAGGATAATTAAATAATCAAAACATTCCCTTCAGGCCAATACTATCATTTTATTTTAACGAATGGCCTTATCCTCGAGAACAATAAGATTGGTAGCGCAATGTGTTTAAGTATTCTTCGTTACAGTGTGCGAAAATGATACATCTGTGCACAAAATTGCCTCAAACGCTTCCTCGACCATAAAAGAAGGTGTTAGAAAGAGAAGAGGAGAGAAGAAGGAAGAAGAATGAAGGAAATAGAGCGTGAGATAAAGAGTCCAATCACATTCACTTTTAGGTGAAAGTACAGTTGACAAGCGAAAGCCACCTGCTAGAATGTTCCAGAACAACTTTCTAATAGTCTGGAAGGGAGTACATACATATTTGTATGTATATATTGTCCTGTTTTGTACCTTGTTACATTTGTACTTGGTGCAGAGTCTGAAGAAGACCTTGCTAGAAGGTTGGAACGTTACTTGATTTGATTTGGTGTTTTTTAAGTCCACTTTATGCACAGTAAGGCTAATCGGGACTGGACCTACAGTTTAAAGTGGGATCCAAACTACTATGTGCCTCCACCGGGTATCGAACCCGGGACCACTTGATTACAAGGCAACGACGCTACCACTGCGCCATCGGGGAGGCCCAGGTTGGAACGTTACGTTTAGTTTATGTTTTATAATAAAATAAATTTCTGCCTTGGTCAGCATATTGAGTTTTTCATAAAAAAATGTTAGTAGCTACATTCTTTCCATTGTCGTTACTTTTATTATTACATTTCGAAGCAGAGGCGCATCCAGAAATAAAATTTAGACGGTCTTAGAGATGTATTTGATTTCTACTATTATTCTTCCAACCATAGAAACACAATGTTGAACCAAACCTATATTCCATACATAACGAAACACTTTTCAGGAACTATTGTCAAGTGAGCATACATTCCATATACAACGAAAATATCTTTCCGAATTTAATATATATATATATATTATTTAGCCATAATATTCAGAACTTCAATACTGATGTCATTGTGGACTGTCAAACGGGCCATGCTAGTGAGTGTGTCATTTCCAATTGTAATACACATGAAAGTTTTAACTCTCTTTATGGTTGAAAATGATCTTTGAACTCTTGCTGATTACACTGGAATTGTGGCTAGTGCTTTAATGAGATGAAGAATGGTTGGGGGAAAAAATGTTGCACTTATCAATAATGCCAGAAACATGTGCATTCTTGGTTGTAGACTCTACACATTTTTTTGTATTATTTGCTCTAAGTCCACTTTATGCACATAGGCTAATCGAGACTGTACCTACAGTTTAATGTAGGATCCGAACCACTATTTGCTTCCAACGGGTGTCAAACTCAGGGTCCCTTGATTACAAGGCGACGGCCTTACCACGACGCCATCGGGTAGGTCCGTAGATGTATGTGTGTGGGTGGGGGGAGAGAAGAGGGAGACCTGTTCCTACTGATTACATTTCTATATCTTTAATTTTTACTTCAAGTACTGTTACTATTACTATTTTGTCATTGGCCAAAAATTTTAAATTGTGAGACTGTTAGTGAGTTATAACTGAAAACGAGAGTTTAATGCGATAAATATGACACTTAAAATCCTAACTTTTCACTGTTTTTGCATGCCTCCACGTAATCAGACACCAAAATCAAAATTTTATTTTCAGTTTCACGCAGCCGTTTCCGGATAAAGCAATGTGAGGGACAGCTTTCAGGACGATTTTTTGACTGTGCCAACTTCCACCATTATCTACAACCTAAACTCATTAGCGTGTTTTCTCTGGCATGTAATGTCATCTATAATGAACCCCCCCCTTCATCCCGCACCCTCCCCAAGCGTAGAAGAGTAACAGCAAGGCATTCCTCTGTCGGCACAAGAGGATAATGTTTTCACTTGAGAGCAAGCGCCGCTCTAGACTGTATGCGGGAACTCCCAAAACTGCATCAAAAATGCATGTTGCCTCTATTGGCGTGGCTCTTTCCTAATAGGAAATAAAACGTCACTTATCAGCAGAGACGTTCCAAAAGCTTTCCTTTCCTCTGTGCCTCCTTAGTGGGGATAATGAGGTCTTTCCAGGATAGGGAGCCAGAAAGTTAATGTGTATCCTTCATTAAACGGGGGAAATTAGAGACGGATGCATGCTCCTTTGATGTATTGAGACTAAGTTCATGAAACATATATGATCTCGTTGTTCGTACACCTTAAGTCTTGGTGGCTTATGTTTATAGTAAGTAAAGCAATATATCTATTGGACATTACTTCAATATCTTCTTTGTAAAGGAATTTTTCTGGTTTATTTCAAAGTTTTAAAATTTACAAAGGTAACTTTTATAAAACAAAATTCACAAGAAACTCTCTTATATGTATAATATGAAGTCCATTATAATTTTTGAAACGTTACATTCGTTAATAATTTCTTTCAAACAATCACCAATTGCTTGAAGTAATCTTACTGAAACCTCACTTTTCTTTCTAATATACATATTTGTAACATTCTTGTTTGAATAAAAAACTCTAAAACAGAATTAAGTAAATTAAGATTTTTGACTTTACATTAGTCAGTAAAATTAAACAAAGCTGCTCACCAACATAGTACATTGGGATCCACTAGTATTGCTGGGCAAATTGTCCATGATTATTTTCATTAATTTTTCTCTAACATCCTATGTGTTTTTAAGCGATGAATTTTTATGTATGCTTGTGCAGAAATTGTCAGCAGCTTGTTTTGAATTTTCTCTTAATTCTTGAAGCTCTTATTGGGTCAAATAAAGTGCACAAACATGGTGATGGACAATTTGCACGGTAATACTAATGGATTCCACTGTACAATACTTTTTCAAATTTTCTTGCAATATTCTGTGTAAATCCTCACATATCTAAAATATTTGCAACACGAAGATAGTTTGATGCCAAAGAAATTATGACATATTGAAGTACATTTTCATAAGTAGGTATATGATGTTTCTGAACAAATCTTGATCATGTTTGTAAAAAATATACTGTATTACATGCACATACAATGTCATGCATGTCAATGTACATACTCGTCACAGTAATGGTACTCCTAAAACAAATGATTTAAACATAATGTTCGGTTACACCATGCACATATGATTACTGCACTGCACCACAAAAATCACATATCTGATTACTGTCACCACCAAAACAGAATGCCACCGGATTCTCAAATGGAGGTGGCCTTTCGGGAAGATACCCACTCTTATACAGTGCGTATTGGAAGACGTGTCGAAACTTGGGTGAGGACAACTGGTTATGTGTGAGTGATTGTAGATTGATAATGTTATTGCGTAGGTGAAGATTAATGTCACTGTGTAGTAACAGGACAAGATCGGAAAACAGTCGCACGAAAGTTTTCCAAATTCTAAATCCATACACATCTAATACTTGGAGAGTGTCAGTCAATCCTTTAGGTATTGTCAACAGAGCAATGTTTTTGTCCCGTGGTGTATCACTATGTACACTCCACGAATCCAATAGCAGTGCACCGAAATCACCTGTGTTTGGGAAGTACACCTCCTTGAGCCAGGTCTTAAGGTGATTTGTTGTCAGCTTCCCCGATGTAGAGGCTGCAATGAAGACATTTGCTGGACGGAACAGTGTTCGGTTGACATAGGGTCCAAAGGTACCTTCAGGTTCCTTCAGAACAACGAAGAGAGGAGACAACATCTCTCCCGCGGCCGAAATAATTGGTTGAATGGTGTAGCTGTGTGTTGTGGATGCAACAGATTGCACGGTAGTTTCCACTTTCTTCGTTCCCTTAATAGCTAGGGTGCGATCACTGTGTATTTCTAAATTAAAACAACTTTGATCAGAGTTAAACACATTTCCGACAGAGTACTGTGCGATACATGATTTAACAGTACCCACAAAGCCGTCACGTTCGTTCTGAACATGTTCTCCCTTGCCAGCAGATGTGCGTGTAAATGAATTTGGTGACCTTCCGGGAAACGATGTGATGTTCTTTCTTGAATTTCCAAAGCCAAAACCGTGACGCTGTAAACCGAGGAACGTCAAATTCAGCTTTAGGTTGCAGAGCCCATCTCCGAATATCAATGTCATGAACTGGAACCTGTGCTTGCACGGCATCACTAAAGTTTTCTAAAACGTATTTGGAAACCTGGCACAGCTTTTCTTTCCGTGTTCCTCCGGCACGTACCTGCTCTTCCCATTTTCGTAGTTGCCGTGTTGAGGTAACCTTCTTATACTGATTTTGCACGGTGGTCAGAGACAAACGTCGCTTCTGTCCACTCCTCTAGTCAACTGCTCTTCGTTTATATCCAATTGATACAGTATCTGGTGAACAGTGGTCGGTATAGTCTTCCTCCGTGTCATCATCTGTATATTCCAAAGCGTGTGCATACGTATCGTCTTGCTGGTCAAAATCCAAGGAAGTAGCAAATTCAACGATGTACGGATGATCTTCGGTACATCTTTCAATGACGTCCTTCACAATGTCTGCGACATATGCCTCCTCTGCCGTTAAAGGAGATGAGCTACTGGCATTAAATGCCTGTATTAAAAGTGTGACCACATACACTACATTCAACATGGTACCTTCATACAGAACGATTGTCCTTATTTTCTTCTGTGAGCCTTTATATACGGGGTCACACATACGGAATTTGGATTTATGATGTCTTATCGTACATACCATCCCATTACAGCACACCTGATAATTGTGTTTAACTGTGGCCTCCTGGCACCATTTCACGTTTCCTTACTCTTATCTCCTCTGCTTGTGAGGTATCTCCAGACAGACTGCCCATAGGTGATACGTCGTGATGGTGCGTTGCACATGATTTGTGTCAAGCATGTATCGTGTGTTATGTAACACATTTTGTCACATTGTATACTCCCGCGTGGTATATTTGCCTTTCTTCGTCTCGTCGTTGAAAGCTGTGTTTCCCAGTGACATGCACTTCATATCTCAAATGCTCCACTTGTGTATCTGCCAGTTTTTTAGCCGAAACAAAAAAAAACACATATTTCTTGCTTTGAGCCCCTCTATACACGTGCCAAGTTTCATGGAAAAGGGAGGGGGACACAGGGGTCAGATCCCCACTTCACTTTGTCCTCATCTTGACATTAGAGGGGAGGTTTTCCCCCTAAAACCGTTTCTAGCCGAAACAAAAAACACGTATTTCTTCCTTTGGGCCCCTCTATACACCTGCTAAGTTTCATGGAAATCGGAGAGGGACACAGGGGTCAGATTGTAAAAGGTCCACTCCCGGTCCCCGGAATGACGTATCTTTCATACCCCGACACGAGGCCAGACGTCATTATGGGTACGGGAAACCGGTAGCGTGGTTTTACTTACGGTCCAGTTTTTTCGTTCGGTACTGAGACGGTCGTTTATTGTCGTAGTAGTGCGAGGCGGAGGTAAAATACCTTGAAAAATGTTAGACTTTTTGGTTTACCTTAGTTATGTCGACTTGAACAATAATACTACACTAATAATAGCATTATACCAGATACCTGAAAAACATCAAATGATAACACTGACGAACGGTAAAAATATGAATATATTGTTTCAACGAAAAAGAAATATTGGAATTAACAAACTTTTTACATCGCCCCTTCACTCATTCTCTCTCTCTCTCATGCTCACGTCTGGGATATTTTTACATGGGAATATACATACAAATCATGGATCTAATCAACATACCATTTCCTTTTCGTTTGAACCTTTACGTGAATTTAGGTCATTGGTCTGCCCGCTCCTGTGCTTATTTAAATTAAATATGCGCCAGCCCTCGGAAAGCAATTATCTAAAACAATTGGGTCGGCTTAGTTAAACCTTTCGGTTGAATGAACATACCCATCAAGTCATAAGCACGATATTTACCAAGTTTCTCGGAGGGGGTGACAAATTACGTACATGAAAAATTAACGTAATGGAATGGAGCTTCTAACTCTGAATGCAGACAATCAAATTATTGCATATGAACATGAAATGACTTTTATATGACATTACTCAAAAATATCAGACACGGAAGTTAGGTTCGGGGTTCCTGAGTCACTTTGCAAATCAATGAGACTTCGGCTTTTAGGGTACGGCGTTGATACAAACAATACATGCATACATGGACGTGAACCATCTGAAGAATACTCTACCAGACTCTGCTACATCATGGGATCGTTCATGTTTCCTGGATGCGGGGATTTGCACAAGGTTCCTTTGCGGCGAAAATGTTCTTCGAGATCGAACGCGGCGTAGGATGATTGCGACGATATTGGGCACTTTCATTTTCATAGAACGTCGCGTATCTCTCTTCTCACAAGCGTCGGCTGTACGTTCTCACGCGTCGGTCCAGAATCTCTCTTGTGTGTCGGGCATCAATCAAACGTCGTCCTGGAATCATCATCATCATCTCTCTCTCTCTTTGGGCTTCTGTCGGCCGTTGATCTGGAATCATCCTTCTCTCTCTCTCTCTCTCTCTCTCTCTCTCTCTCTCTGGTACCGGCCTTCTGTTGGGCAATGAACTGGAAACGTCCTTCTGGGAGTCAGGCAATGGTTTATTCGCGGCGTTGCGCGTCGGTCGCGTCGGTCGCGTCGGTTTTAGCGTCGGCTTTGGTGTAGGCTGGCTTCACCGGATGGTGGTGGTGCATCGTTGCAGGCGTCGGGGAAGGCGACAGCCTCCTTTCTCTATCGTTTTTAGCAGGTCATCTTTATGGTAGTCCACGCTTGGTAAAAAAACAAACCACCGCGAAATGCTTCACAGAATAAAGCACACACTAGTAAACTCACTATCGGTAACTCGCTGACGGTCCGCAAAAAGAACAAAGTCCACGGAGACAAAACAGTAGTCACGCGGGAGTGTAGCGCGGAGAAGCTCTCTCTACAAAATCCGGATAAAACTGTGTGGTGAACTCGAAGTCCTGCAGATTTATATCAGATTCAAAATTGTCCGTGGGAGAAACGTTAGGATGGCTTGGCTTGGGTATCCGAAGAGATGGGAATGACCCCGTCTCATTGTCTCGAAACGTGGTCACAGGGCGTGTCTTCGGTTCTTGCTAGCTTGGGATCCAGCTGACAATCCTGATCATCCGTGAAGCTCCGATGAAAACTAGTTTGCCCTCCTGCGGTGAATCCTCTGTTGGTCCTGACGAAAATAAGTCCATCCTTTCTTCGTGACGAGCCGCTTTGGTGCAAATATGCCATGTACTTTGCCGTATTGACAGTTCGGCTGTCACTCAGAAAAACCCGTCTCACAACTCCGGATGTCTGGCGCGGATACCAATTTTGACACATATGCATTGCAAAATTCAGCTAACACAAACCAAACTTCACACTTTACATTTAAACCATAATATGATTAAATAAACAAATTGATTAATATCGAACGGTGATTTTTGACATGTCACTGGATACCGTGACAAGATCCGCACTTCAATTTGTCCTCATCTTGACGTTTGAGGGGAGGTTTTGCCCCCTAAAAAGGTTTTTTAGCCGAAACAAAAAAAACACGTATTTCTTCCTTTGGGCCCTTCTATACACCTGCCAAGTTTCATGGAAATCGGAGTGGGACACTTAGATAACCTCCCTAGACCTAGAAATAGAAAAGACGTTAGGAAATTTTTGAGACTTGCCGGTTGGAGGAGAAAGTACATTGAAAATTTGCAGTGAAAGTGCAACCACTTACTTATCTTTTGTCCAAAAATGTGAAGTTTCAATGGACAGAAGTAGAAAATGAAGCTTTCGAATTGATGAAACTTGATTTGGTTAGTGCAGCCGTGCTATCGCAACCAGATTTTTCTAAAGAATTTTGTCTACAGTCAGATGCCTGTGGGAAAGAGCTTGGTTGCGTTTTGTTCCAGACAGACGGACATGATATTTTCGTTATCCAATATGCTAACCGAAAGTTACGTAACAATGAACTTAATTTTTCTGTTCATGAACTTGAGTGTCTTGCTATATTATTTGGAATTGAACGCTTTGCAGTCTATCTTAAGGGGCGAAAATTTAAAATTTATACTGATCATAACGGTCTACAGTGGCTGAAAAATAGTAAAAATTGGAATAGTCGACTGACCCGTTGGTCTTTGAAAATCCAATCATATCAGTTCGAAATAGTGTACATTAGTGGAAAGGAAGATATTATTCCTGATCCGTTATCTAGATATCCTGTGAAGGCAGATACTGAGAACAAGCCGCAGTGTGATTGTCTGCATTACCATATAAATTTTCAGTGGGAAGAAGATAAAGAAGTGAGTGATTGGAAAGAAGCCCAGGCTAAAGATTCTTTTTGCAGTGAAATGATTGCTAAACTGCAGTCAGCCTAGTTGGGTATCATGGAAGAAAAGCTGCGCATTAGTGGGAAGGAACCTCATGAGATGCTTTCCATTGACCTTATTGGAAAGTTACCGCCATCTTCATGGTACTATTATATTCTCAGCCTTATAGATGTCTTCTCCTGGTTTGTCACAGTTTATCCTGTGCGGAAGGCTAGTACCGCTGAGATAATTCGCTTAATGAAGGAGAGATATTTCGCCCATTATCCAGCTGTTAAACTAATTTTGTCGGATAGAGGATCCCAGTTCACTTCCCGGTCATGGCAGAGTTTCATCGAATCCATGGGAATGAAACATTCGTGTACGACGCCCTACCACCCTCAAGGAAACCTAGTGGAGAGAGCCAACCAAGAGATAACTCGTTTACTTAGGGTTTATTGCCAGAATTATCACCAGATTTAGTCCAAGCATCTTTATGAAGTTGCCTGGTTAATTAACAATTCTCTTTCTAAAGTTACAGGATATTCACCAATTGAATTGTTTTTTCGTTATTCAGTTCACCTCAAGTGCTAAGAGATTTTCCATGGCCTGAGTCAGAAAGCGGTGAGAAAGACTGCCAGAGTAAGGTTGTTCAAGTGCAGTTACGGGACCGATATGCTGTGCAGAGGCGGAAACTGAAGCAGAAGTGCCATGCTTTGCAGTTGAATAAGGATGACCTGGTGCTGCTAAGAAGTCATCGTCCAAGTTCAGCTGTTAACCGGACCATTTCTAAGTTGTTTTATTTGTGGACAGGACCGTTCAGATACCCAAGTGAAATTCAACACGGCAGTGTTATTGGACACAAAAACTCGCAAGGAAGTGTGCAAGGTGAATTTCGACAATCTAAAGATTTTTAATTGTTCTCCAGACATGAGGAAGATACTTTTAGAAGGTTGAATCCAAAATCTCCTAGACTGTGAGTGCTTGCACGAGTCGTCGTCGCTTTTGTTTCTCAATGGAGGGGGCGATTGACATGTCGTTCCCGGTAGTATGAACAGACTGTTCAAGTATACACCATTCCGCCTGGTATGTAAGAATTTTGTTGATGGAAGTTAATGGAAGTGCATGTGATAATTTTTGTGCTGCTGTTACTGTGACTTTTAGCGCGTTTCGTTATGATGTACAGTTTTGTTCTTATTTGCATTATCAACATAAATAGATTTTGAATCTATATGTTAAAAAGTAAGTCCTAAGTTTTGTTCTTTTACTGCAAATCTTAATGTTTTCCCGTGCCCTGGGAGGTATTACGTGTATACCAATATACAGTCTCATGTTGCTCATTCTCAATTTGTATTGAGATAAATATATTTTTATGGCTATTAATATCATATTGTTGAACCTGGCACGACCGTGTCACAATCACTTGGAAAGTTTCAAATATCCTTTGCACCTTGTTCTGATCTTTTGTTGTTTCTACAATAAATACTATTGTATATGTTTTTTTAAGAGCTACTTTCAGAGCGACAAGAGTTCCTACTCTCAGCGAGCATTTGTTACTTTTATAGAGGGGTTAGGAAGAGGCTGTATCGACCCTTGAATCAATCGATAAGGGTTCGATATCATGGATACGTCTTCTTTATTTATTTTTGTACTGCATTGACTAACTCAGGAGCAACTCAATAAGTAACTTTTTGGAATATATCTGTTCTTTACAAACTCCTTGGTTCAACTGCCAATAGGAAGCAGATGTTGACAGGTTTAACCGCGATTTTTGTTAAGAGTAACGGAAGAAGGTGAGAATACTGTACAAATCCTTTGTTCCTTCTTACTTTGGATTTGAACGGTCTAGCTCTGAGCTGTATATATCCAGCATCACGACTGACATTAAAAGATTAATATCAATTTCAAACTTTTACTGCAGCAATACTTTCACGTATGTCACCAAAACCGATGTCTTGTGAAGAGTAAAAGGTAGTGTACATTGATAGATGTTGAATAAAACAATATATATATTTTCAAAATTATCTGAAAAGCGTGCTTCGCAAATGTCTTTGTATCTATTCCTCTACCAGCACGTTATTCTAATTTTCTTAAATGCTTCGTCTTTTATAAAGTCAGTCAAAAACTGGCGATCAATATGCAAGAATTCTAAGGATTTGCCATATTCAGAGACAAAATGCAGAAACTCGCCGTTCAAATGATTCATGCAACGAAGCTCCAACTTTCTCAAACGTTTGCAACCTTCTAAAATCACTTTTACACCACTATCACTAACGTCAGAAAAAACTAATTGAAGACTCTCAAGTAAAGGACAGTTAACAGAAATATTTTCAGCAAACTGGCCGTTTATAGAGGGAGAATTTGTAATTCCTAATTGCATCAGATTTTTTGGATTTCCTTCACTAAAGAGAATAGACATATTACATGAATCCATTGCGGATGATACTAAATCTAGAGCGTGTAACTTTAAAGGCAAACGCCCCATATTAAGTACACTTTCATTGCTGAAATTGTTACGAGAATGTAACACAAGTGCTTGTAACTTATTGCAAACAGCAAGGCTTCTGAAGAAATCATCAGGTATATTCAAGGAAGTATAATTTAGAGATACCAAAGTATCTTTTAGTTTTTCAATAAAGTAGATCATATCACTCTCATTGAAGAGCCATTCTAAATGTAGTTTCTCAAGGTAACTGCAAGCATCAGCAATGCTTCTCAGGACAGAACTATTTACGCTTAAAGGATCTTGAATTATCAACTTCCTTAATACGTTAGGTTCCTTAAGAACTCCCAAGAGTTCAGCCACTGACTTCCTGGAGCTTCTTAAACACAGATTAACCTCAAGTACTTGCAGATTTTTCAGCTTCCTTACGGACTGTGCAATCAAGTCATACTTGTCCATATGAACAAATGTTACTAACAATGTATGTAAATCTGTACAATGTGAAAACAGTGCATCTAAGATTCTTGCTGCATTTACATCGATTATCGCATTTTTATTTGCGTACATAAAACACTGTCGCATATGGAACTCACCCAGGAAAGGAGACTGACTAAGAACATTTATAGTTTCTTCCGGTTTGAGATCAAATGTCAAACTGAACACCCGATCCTTCCATACTATTGGATCGTTCAAATTCACTCCAATGCTTGCACACACGGCTAACATTGAGAACAAGGTCTGGCGTCGAGCAGCATGAGAATATTTCCACCAACAGTTCCGTTGGTAAAGCGTCAACAGAAGTCACTTCATTTGCCACCTGCATCTCATTATAGATCTTCTTCAAACGACGCGTTTTCGACGGTTATTCAGACATCTATATATATAAAAGAAAACAGCAAAACTTTAGTACGAAGCACAGAACTAGAAGAAGGAAGTAATTGTAATCAAACTTACTTCCGAAGCTTATCGTGAAAAAATATCTACACAAGGTCGAGTCAAATGAAAGTGATCCGAGACTATGCGCAGACAGGAAACAAATCTATATATCAATAATATAAAGTAAAGTGCTGCCCTGTGCTTTGCACCACGCCATGAAGGCGTGTAGGTTGTGTGGAGTTAGGGTCCCACGCTTTCTTGATCACGGCCGAAGGTGGGGCTTGATGTGATCAGTACCACGCCCCTGGTTACTTTTACCCCCAGAGTTTCCTCCAGGTACCCACTTTATACGACCGCATAGTAGTCAGACGCCCTATCGACTGAGCTACCGCGACTCGTATATATATAAAAAATATGCTTATACAAATTGATACAACGTTGAAGACAAATTTATACGCCAGAGATACGCATCCCCAGCACTAAGACACTTGTAGAGTCACGGACACTTTTGGTTTTGTAATGACCTCATTTACATTTTAACGGTTTCGTTACGACCTAGAAATATTCGTGACTGTACGAGGGTCACTATTTACATTTTGAGCTTTGGCAACACTGATTGAAGTTAGGCGCGATTTGACGTTTGCACGGAATCGTCTGGCATTATTGACCATAACGTACTTCAAATGTTTTGTCAATAGCTTCATTTGTGTTGTTTACGTTGCCTTGGAGATTGCGCGACAACAATAAAATGGAATTAACTCGTGAACATTTTCGTGCGATGATTTTTTACGATTTTCGACGTGGATTATCAATACAAGAGTGTATCGATCAACTTACTTCCACATTTGGCTGGTATAACGAATTTAATCGTGGTCGCCATTCGCTCACCGACGAGATTCGCGAAGGTCGTCCAAAATCAGTTGTTGTTCAAGAAAACATTGATGCTGTGCAAAACCTAATACTGCAAGATCGTCATGTGACATACTGTAAGATTTAGGCAACCATAGGCATTAGTTCCACCAGCATATATAAATTATTACATGATCATTTAGCTGTGAGAAAGGTATGTTCTCGTTGGATCCCACACAATTTGACAAAAACTCAAAAAGATGCTCGCGTCAATTGGTGCGAAGAAATGCTCAATAAATACAATCGTGGTGCTTCAAAAGACGTATATAAGATTGTAACAGGTGACGAATCATGGATATATGCATATGAGCCAGAACGTAAACAGCAGTCGACTGTATGGATGTTTCAAGATGAACACAATCCAACAAAAGTTGTTCGCGCTCGAAGCACATCGAAACAAATGGTCGCCTGTTTTTTCGGGAAAACTGGTCATGTGGCAACTGTGCCTTTAGAGGAACGTAGAACGGTCAACTCTGAATGGTACACAACAATTTGTTTGCCAGAGGTCTTCGGTCAAATACGGAAAACAAACAAACGCCGTGGGATCATTCTTCAGGAAGACAATGCCAGCTGTCACACATCTCGTCTAACAACCGACTTTATGAACAGTCAAAAAATCGAATTGATGGGTCATCCGCCGTACAGTCCTGATTTGGCACTCAATGACTTCTTCTTGTTCCCGAATGTCAAGAATAAATTGCGTGGACAAAGATTTTCGTCGGCGGAAGATGCCGTTGATGCGTTCAAAAACCATATTATGGAGGTGTCTCAAGAAGATTGGAAAAACTGCTTTGACAAATGGTTCGAACGAATGCAAAAGTGTATTGACCAAAAAGGAGAATATTTCGAAAAACAATAAAGCAGTTTTCAATGCCAAATTCCTGTTTTTTTCATTGTTAGGCCCAAAATATAAATAGTGACACTACACTTTTGGTTTTGTAATGACCTCATTGACATTTTAACTGTTTCGTTACGACGTAGAAATATTCGTGACTGTACTACTGGGAAACCGAACTTTTAACTTCCTCTCTAGTTCATCAAACACAATAAAGTCGCTTGACGAATGGGCCGCACTGTAAGGAGGCTGATGCAGGGTTTCCGTACTGAATTTCACAAGTTTGCACAATCATTTTAAGCATATGTGATCTAGCATTGATCTGAAACAAGATTGCCACCAGAGGTAATGCACTACGGCGATCTCTATACAGGGTGTATGATAAGTAATAGCGCAAACTGACACAGTTGAAAGTACACGATAATGAAAGCAAAAAAGTCTCAGTAAACATGGGTCCGCAAACGAGTGATTTTCGAGATAATTGGGAATGTGTGGTTACAAGCCGCCACTGACTTCATTGTTTGTAAACTTTGTCCTAGTTGGTAAAATGCTAATAACAAAGTAAGAAAAGTCATTGGAGATCTCATTGCTTTTATTGAACATTCTACTTACTTTAACAAACATTAGTATGTTACATGTTCCAATTATTGTACACTCGAAACTCTTAAAGGAGGTGTTCAAAGTGTCGTCCTTGCATCTGGATGTAATTGTACGCGATTTCGCATTGAGTTTCGAATTCTTTCGCAAACCCCCGGTTCATTTCGGAATTGGTCACAAGCATGTATAAGTTTCTGTACTGATTGTATCCATCCTGTTTGATTACAACGCCACCTCTCGGAAATGTTCTGTTTTGTAAACAAAGAGCAAACCTCGGACCGCGCAAGGAGTAAAGCACTCGGTGTTTACAAAATGCAATCAGCGACGGCTTCTAACCACACATTCGCACATATTATTAGTATTTTACCAACTAGGACGACGTTTACAAGCAATGAAGTCAGTGGCGACTTGTAACCACACATTCGCAATTCTCTCGAAAACGGCTCGTTTGCAGACCCATGTTCAATAAGACTTTTTTGCTTCTATTATCGTATACTTTCAACTGTGTCAGTTTGAGCTATTAATTATGATATACCCTGTATATGGACTCTCGAAAGCAACAAGGACATTATTCGACCTGAGTGTCTCACTTTCATCTGACTCGTTCATCTTAACACGATACAGAAGAATGCCTTATTATAATTTACACTCACATTATTGTAATTTCTTCCTCAGGATTATTAAATGATACAATTAACTTTTTCAAAATATGCTTCAACACAATAATTCAACCAAGAGTCGGAACGAGAAAATACCTTACAAAATGGTAAATTCTCTTCAAGTATTAGAAATTTTACCTCCTTTCAATTACGTATGTTTGATCTCTCATATTGAAACAATAAAATGTAATGATCCATGCTTTCTTTCCAAGTGTTTTCTCGTTTATTTTAGTAAGTTCTACGCAATGCGTTTTCACTCTCTACGTGTCATACTGTCTTAGTGATAATGATTAGCCATGATTCTATTGGTAATTTACACATTAATACTACAACAGCCTCGATGATCAAGTGAGTGGTCGATTCATTATCTTCCGATAATAGGTTACCTTTTGAGTAATCAATTTAATCTAATCGTAATTTGTCATCGTAGTAGCGATTAACCTACAGAGAAAGAAACAAAACGTCAAATAATAAAAGTGCACAAAAACATGAGTACATTCTAGAAACTACACACAGAAAACTAAATACATCTTATCGATTGATGCACCAGAATGCATCGATTGATGCACGAAAGTGTGTATTATGCCTTCTTCAAAGAATCAGATTCATTGATGCATTTGGGTGCATTTTTGTATATCGTGAAAGAAACACCAAAGTGCATCATTTTATTCAAGTGAGGATTTATTTCAGTCGAGATGCACGTCAATGCATCAGTTGATGTTCCTTGATGCACCTTTCTGCATCTTTTTGGATGATGCATTCTGGTACATCAAAATGCATCAAGGTGCATCGAAACGCATCAACTGATGCATTGAAGTGCATCTCGACTGTAATAAGTCCTCACTTGTTTAAATTATACACTTTGGTGTTTCTTTGACGACATACAAAAATGCACCCAAATGCATCAAATGTGAATCTGATTCTTTGAATATAAAACACACTTTCGTGCATCAATCCATGCATTCTGGTGTATCAATCGATATGATGCATTTAGTTCTCTGAGTGTAGATTACATGTGGCAAATTCTTTCAAGTTTATTGTTGTTATTTTGTAATATCTGTAACTTGTAATGTTTACAACTGCGGAACATAGTGGGAATAACTTTTATTGACCATTAAAAACTTAATAAGCCGACATCCGTGGCGGAGTGGCTAGCATCCCGGCTGCGGCATGAACTTTGTTAGTGAGTGTCCCTTTATAAACATCATCATATCGTCATCTTCATGATTAGCTAAAAGTGGTAGAAAAGCGAAGTAAAAACAATCACAATCACTCAATCAAAATATTAGTAAGAAACTGTACAAAATCTTTCAATTTGTGATACTTACACCTTCACTCTAAAAGACGCCAGGGAGACAACATGTAACGTGTGGAGTCTTAAAGAAACTAAGGAAGGAACAACAAGTCCATGTTCACCAAGCAACAAATGATTCATAGCCACTGTTTACCGTAGCAATATTGATCGTAATTCTAGACTACCACGCCACGACCTCAAAGGAATCGATGCATATATTGACGTCTGCAGCGTTATTTTTAACTATGTTCCAACAAGTGTAAAGCGATTGTAGCAAATAACTCCGTAATGATTATTTACTACATATCGGTTAGGGATTTGGTCATCATAGTGCACAGGTAGTGTGTGGAAATGTGAGGTTTACGTCTCATATTAACACCACTAGGTGTGTTAGACATGACGATTGGCTATGGATGAATGACTCGTTTGTAAATTTTATTTATTTATTTATTTATTTATTTATTTTACCTAAAGTTTCAGATACAGTACTGAATGACCATTTTACACTGAAACAGTAACAACAGGAAAACAACAATAATAACAACAACAAAATAGAGTACAAGATGGCACTGAAAACAAATCAAAATTATACATATGTCATTAACAATTTTCTAAAACTTTTTTCTGGCAAGAATATGTCCACATTTGTAATCAGAAACATTATATTTACTATTTCAACATTCCCTTTCTCTCCTTAACGGGTTCGATACCCGGTGGAGGCACATAGTGTTTTCGATCGTTCTTTTAACTGTAGGTCCAGTCCCAACTAGCCTTTCTGTGCATAAAGTGGTCTTAAAAGAACAAACTCCAAATTTCTTTCCTCATTTTCTACCTTTACAATTTTAATATTTCTTGTCTTTTTTACTTCTTTTCAATTTCTCTCATACTTGAGTTTTCCTTTTGGTGGTACCTCCTCGATGGCGCAGTGGTAGCGCCGTCGCCTTGTAACCAAAGGGTCCAGGGTTCGATTTCTGGTGGGTGTACATAGTAGTTCGGATCCTACCGTATCAATCCATAGGATTGTATGTTTATTTTATTAAGTCTCTCTGAACGCTTCAAGTTGACCAGGGCATTCACTTGTTTTTCTCTCAGCTGTCTCAAGCCTCTTAGGCATGTTTACAATGCATTGTGTTGTGCCATGCAAACCTCCTGAGCATTCAGGAAATAGGTAACACTTCTGGGTTTGGTGTCAGCGGTTTGCATGGTAGCAATTATAATAAACACGATTCGGCGATTCGGCATCGAGGAAGAGCTCGATGGCCAGGGAATATAGAGGTGAGACAAGCTGGGAAGTGACTGGACTTTGGGAATTGAGTTGGTAGAGAGAGGAGGTCAGCAAGACAGGAGGTCGATAGTGGAAGCACGCTTGGGTCAACACTTAGAGAGAAGCTCACAGAGGACTTCGCTATTTTCGATTCAGCTCAGAGACTTCAGTTAGACAGGTAATTATCCTACACCCAGCCATGATACAGGTTCAACGGTTCACAAAATCCAACGAGTTGCCATTGTCTTTTCAGTAGTTTAATTCCTTTGTGTTATTTGTACCTTTCGCATGCCAAGCAATAACTCGTCATGTCAATGACGAGTGGTCTCATCAAGAGGATGAATGATGAGTAGTTTACATCACCCCATCAGTTAACTGGTTCAAGATCCCTTCATTCTATAGAATGACACGTGGTGGAGTGCTTGAGGCCTTTTCATTTTTTTTCGGAAATGAAAAGAATTGCAGTTAATGTTAACCAGTTTAAATTTAACCCCCTAGCTAAATTTTGACACGTGGTGGATTTGCTAGGGCTTCTCATGCATTTTTTCGGAAATGCGATGAGAAAAAAGTTTGTTAACCAGTTTAGGATTCAACCCCACCCCAAATTTTGACACGTAGTGGAGTGCTAGTTCATTACCCACCCCAAAATTTTGCTCATTTATTTAGTTTCGTTAGTATGTCCTTGCCAAAATTAATTTTGAAAATACATAGGGCTTAAAGTTTTTTGCATTAATGGGGGGGAGAAGAATTTATATATGCCATGATAGATGTTTAGTCTAACATGAGGATGAATTCGATTAAATTTATCGACTTCAAGTTTGGGTCGATAATCAGCGAAATGTAAGAATGCGAAGGAAACTGCGCCCTAGCTCCGTCGCGGTTATCCGCGTCGGGCTGGCGCTATGGTATCAGGAGCGTCCGGCAGTCCGCGTGGCGGAAGGTTCGATGTCGGGTTTCAGGCAGCCACATTTTGCCAAAAATGCGGTCGGCCAGGGACGTCTGTGGACGTTTTCCTATCAATCTGCTCCTGGTAGCTCTGTGGTTCACTCACGAACCCGGTACCATGGCTACGACAAATTCCCACCTGGGAAATTTTTACCATCCAGAATTTTAAATAAGGAATAAGGGAAAGGCATTTAGATTTAAAGATTTCTTGCATTGACAGTGATTTTAGAATTTTTTTTACATAATCTTAAATACGAAAATTATTACAACGTTGGTTATGAGGATGCAGTAAGCTACAGTGAACAGTAAACGATTTTATCTTTAACATTTTAATTAATTAATAACGTGGATTAAAAGTGGATTTTAAAGTTATTTATGAATGAGGAAAATAAATTAGTGCCACCGAGTCAGAGTCAATCGGCACTATGGTGCATTTTAACGAGTTATGGCACAGAGTATGCTTGTTTGAGTCAATATTTTGTTATTATTATTATTATTAATTGAAATTTCTTAAAAGTTTAATTTAAATTTGGTTTAAAACTGACCGTAACTTGTAAAGGATTTAGAATGCTTGAACTATGACTGCTAAGACTTTTGCAACGAGGATATTACATTTTTATACATATATAGTTTTGGGAACGAATAAGGCCCCGAGGACCACTCATTTATATTCTTAATGACTGAAGTCTCCTAGCACCTCATGAAGGGAGCTTAGATTAAGGAGATAGTCAAGTTTATACGAGATAGTCACTTGCCTTACGTTACCTTAACTTACGCATACATTGCCTGAAAATTTTAATTCATGTTAATATGTAAAGAAACGAAACGCTAATTATATTCCTCGACACGCTGTACAATGTTCGTACCGTGATTTAGGGTATAAACCGCCCGATTAATTAAAAGTTCTAGTTGAGAAGTAATAGATGTATAAATAGGCTGCAGTGACGAGAGATGTCCGTTCACAGGTAAGCAGTAGTGACGAGAATGAATCCGTACACAGATATACATATACTTATATGCTTTAAGCAAAGTTAGGCACAGCCAACTTATTTTGAATAACTAGAAGAGAATTAGGAGAGCATCACACGGCGTGGACGTTTCTCACATATTAACGAGATTTTTTTTTGTTAGTATATATTTATATATTTTTTTTTTTTCTCCTGTCCGAAACATTGTTTCGTTTGACAGTTGAATATTTATCCTTAGCACGTTGTAGCTTCGAATGTTAAAAACTTTAAAATGCAGATTGTTTTAAAATCTTAAATATAAATATTGCAAGTTTGCTCCAAGTTACGGCATTTATTAAAGTGAAACAGGTCTAATATTTTAAATCCACTCGCGTAACATAATAATAATTTATAATAAAATAGCACTAATAATATTAAAGATTAAAAGCAGACTTATTATTTAATAATGTGCTTTAGGCACAAAAGTTTTTTGCAGTATGTAATAATACTAGCTCAGCGAATACATCACTAGAATTTTATAGTTACTCTTCAGAAGAAGGTATATGATTATATTTAGCAAAGTTTATTTTAAGCGCCAATTATGAGAATATTTATATTATATGAATATGTAGACGTCGACGTCACGATTTTTATTGCGCTCCAGTTACAAGTATTTCCCTTCAGATATTGGATCTAGACCGATAATCCTGGAAATCCATTCTGCCATCGCAGAATGATTATGAGTAAACCACAACGGTTTTAGTTTAAAGCTTTGCCACAATAATATGCTAAGCATATTTTAGAATGAGTAGAGAGAATTAAAGATTCTTCAAGTTTTAGTGATGTTAGTATTTTAATGCATTTAAAGATCGCATAAATAATAGTTATTATTTTATTTCAGGTAGTCAGGAGTAAATCAGTCTTAATTTTTTTCTTACCTTGTACCTCAGTACGGTTCGATTGATTTCAAAGTTTTTAAACGTAAAGTTAACACCTGAAAATAACATAAGTTTGCAGTAAAATTTAAAATAAGATAAGTTAACCAGTGCTAATAAAGTTAGAGAATAAATAAATTATATTAAATAAATAAATTACGCAGATAAATTGAGCCTAGAGTCAAAAATAATTAAAAGTTGAGTTAAACTATCTACTAATTAGACTAGGCAGGCTTAAAGTACGTGTTAGTTTTGAAGAACTGTTTGTTTTGATTGCCTAAGCAACATGAAAATCATTGCGATTTTAGTTATTTTAAACGGATTACTTCCACACGTAAAAGCTTCTAATTTTATTTATCTGTTGAACAAGTCCTTTGACTATCCTTATAATATAATTACAATTTTATTATTAACAACATTTATTATTAGTATTTTTATAATTTTCATAATCTGTTATTTTCAATGTCACCGCAAGAAATTTTATTACTTATGACCATGAGTGTACCAACGAATTACCGTTAAGCAAACTTAATGATTCACCGCCCATTGAGCAGATTTACGACGATATTGCACCGATTGTTGAAGTGGTACCATTAAAAACGAGTCATCCGCCACTGCCGCCTCCATTGCCTCAGTCCATTATTTTTCAACCTAGGGTACAAGAAGAAGTTCAAGATGTATCCAGAAATAGTTTAGTCACTAAAGACGACAGTATATATTTGCCGAAGAATATTTTATCCATTAAAGATAGAGTTCAGAAATTTGCCGTAAGCAAGGGTCCTAATTTTGTTCCAAACAGTCGCAAAATGGAAAGTGAATTGCCTATTTCACACTGTGTTCAGCCAGTTGTAAATATTAAAGAGTCATTTGTGAATCAGTCACCAGTAAAAGTCGAGAAAGGTTCAAGTGTTACTTTAAAAGCAGAAAGTCAGCCAAATTTTCAGGTTCCCGAACCTGTTGTATCGTTTACAGACCATATTTTTTACGACTTCACGTTCGCCTAGAATTTTATATTAATTACGATTTAAATTTTAAGTATAATTCATTTTTTACGTTTAATTGTACCTTATGCAAGGTTTATTAGTCATTTAGTGTGCTAACAGCTTCCCAACTGTTGTTATTTTACGAGCACGGAAGTGTTCTAGTAACACGCTGTCGTAAGCGCAACGAAGTTTTTTTTTCCTCCAATTTATTACGTCATTTCAAGTCCTTGACTTTATTTCGTATTCCCGCAGCGCTTACTACACTTTGTTCGTAGTAAGTTAAAGTTTTGTAAACAGTTACGCGTCATTCAATGTATCAGCGAACCATAGCCTTGCATTTTCTCTCTCCGTTCCTTTGCTTGCTGCTCGAAGCAGCGACCTTTTCCCCTCCACCTCCCGAACGGAACCCGAACTTCCCCGAAGTCGCCGATCACGGCAGCGAACTTGCAGAGCTCTCGTTGTCGCCATAGAGAAATTTTCAGTTACGTCCAGCGACCACAAATGCAACCTTGCACAATTTAGAATGTCTGGTATCAGCGAATTCCTTTTCTGCACTCAAGCGCTCTCCCGAGTATTTTGAACACGCAGGAAGCTTAGAAAACACTTAGCATTGAGATTACAACGGCCAGGGGCGGTCGTCCATTAAAATTTTATGGGATCAGTTTAGTTACACATATAGCCATCAGAATTTGATTTTTACGATAGAAGTTCATGTAAACAATGTTAGGGATATTTTGTTCTATATAGATAAATTTTTTCCGTAAAACGTCGCATTTATGCACTTCAGACTAATCACGACCAATAATTTTCAAAGGAACAACAAGACGAATTTTTTTTGCGTTTTTTATCGCAAAATTTTCCCGTTTTTTATAAGAGATATTTATAGTAAGTAAATTTTTTGGGAAATCGACGTACATTTGGTTTAAATCAGGATAAAGTCAAACGAAATTTTGATAAAATCAGGGAAATTTTTACAAAAGGGCAATTTTAACACTTTATGCACATAGAGTAATCAATATTATTAGCAACAGGCCCAGGCTAAGCCTCGGTGATTAGCACAGGCATGTGCAGCAAAAGTCGCCACGGCATCGTTCGCCTTTCCAAATTTAAACAGAGTGGTTTACCACAAATGTTGAATTTGAGAAATTAGTGCAAATTGTTGAGAGTGCATGCGAGCTTAAAAACTTTTTTTATCTCTGTTCGCATAGTGAAGTTACCATCGATAGAGATGTACAGTGTTTAGAGGATTTACTTCTACACAACAGTTCAGTTTCTTGTAGTTTTGAAGTGAAGTCTATTACTGACAATAAATTATTTCAGTTTATCAGAACACGCAATGGTATTTTAATATCAGGTTCAGGTCAATTTATTGTCATTCAGAATTTGAATAATAATTTGAACACGCACAGATCAGTTCAGCTTAACGAAGGCCAATCTTTATTTTTTAATTATCAGGATTTTTCGCAAATTATTGTGGATCAACAAATTTTACACACAAGAATTTTAGCTTTCGAACAAGTCAAAATGAAGGAAATTGAATTACTACCTAATATTCCCAAGAATTTATCCGATTTCACTATTCCCCAATGGACTCCGCTTGAACTTGCTTTAAAACAACTTAATCAATCAATTAGTAAGAACATTTCATTTCAAGAATTAGTCCTAAACCCTTTGCCCATGTCTATATTAGTTTTTATTATTTGGAATGTGTTATTAACCGCAACCCTAGGATATTATTTTTATAAGCATCATCAGCTTGCGAAACAGATTATTTCAGAGCAGCGCAGTAATAATTAATAGGTTAAGGCAACACATTAATCATGGACATTAATATTTTTAATTACGGTTGGATATTTTATTTAAATTTTTCCTTATTTATTTTCAAAGAGTTATGGCAATTATTTTATTTATTTATTTAATTTATTTTATTTTGATGAGACAATTTAATTTGATTTTAAAGAAAAGGCAGTGGAAATAAGTTGGTTTTGTGTACATGCATACTTGAATTATATATCCCCATCCTATTGCAATTTCCTTTCTTTGTCATAATTTTTCCTTTTAACCTAACCTGTCTATACGGAACGCCATGGACAAGCAATACCTACACCATCCATGGGCATTTTTCATTACGGACATCCGCAGGCAGTCTACTATTACCAGGCAGAAAGACTGAGTATCATTCTTTGAGGGAGACATGCAGACATTTCTACTTATTACTGCACGGAGACTACCTTTTACAGGAAGGATGTACAACCATACATTTCCCAGTATAGCGGACTACACATTATCAACAACACCTAGTGATGGAGCTAAATAAAATTCCTTCCACACTGTTTGCAGTTAAAACAACAACTTTTCCCCATCTCCCAAGTTCTACGGGTAATTTACTACATTTTTACATTGCCCCAATGCAGTCAAGACAACAAGCAATCCAGAAAGAAGAGGAAGCAGAGAAAACATACATTCTACAACCAGCAGTTCTGGTCACAAACAATAATTACAGAATTGTGCTACAGTGTTTCTACATATACACATGTGAGCTCCTATCATGTGTATCTATTTGGTTATTTAACATGCATTATGGGAAACAATACTTTTCCATAGTCCTTATATACATTTTCAGTTTTGTGTCATGCATAAGAACTAGTTTTATATGCATGCAAGTTTACATCATACTACAAGGAAGCGACAAGCACCAGTGGTGTTAATTGATTAGTGCATAATTTTGTTTTAAGAAGAAGCTTTTACAATGAATATCCAATTGCACATGCAAGCTATAACAAGCATAGCTACAGTACTTTCAAACATTGCAGACAGTATGCTTTAGTTTTATGCAAATGTTTTTTCCAAACAGTTAATGGTGTTTCACCAATATGGTACATAGTTAAAATACAATTGCACGTTGGACATTTTCTGATATTTTCAATCAGAGTAGACAGTTGGTAAAATACTGCAAGATTTTTTTTTGTGTGTGCAGTCATACAAAGGTATTCACCAAGCCATATATATGTATACAGTGTACAGATTAACGTAGAAAAGAAAATTGAACGCTATAGTTATGTTTTATCAGCGACAGTTTTCAGTGTAACTCACTATATGCATTTGAATATTGTATAATAATACATTGGAATGTGCAACACAGCCATGCAAGTTTATATATTTGGCGATGTTAGGAGTGCAGTGCTACATAGTTCGTAAAACATACGCACTTTGATATGATCAGGTTTTCACACGGACAAAACAGTGAGATGTGACAATGTTTTACATGCTTACTTACGTGTACTTACTTGTGCACCTTTTAAGGTATTTTTTATTTTTGAAGAGTCTATATCAAGTGCAATATAAACAAACATTGTGAATTTCGTTCTATCTTGCAAAGACGCTCCAGCCAGCCGTTTGCCTCGCGGAAGACACAGAGTCGTTACCGCGTGGCGAGACATCACAGACTCTTGACTAGGAGCAGGTTGATGAGCAATTATACATAATATACATTACGTGCACGCACATGTGCTACATTAAGAGTTTTATCAGTTAACGACACGACTTTTGTGATTTCTAGTCCTATAATAGTATATATTATTGTTTTTTACATCGTATAAACATACGAATTTGTTAGTATTAAGGGTATGATTCATTTTAGAGTTTAGGGAATAAAAATTTTCTTTCTTTCGGGATACGGCAAACAACAGACAGTTATGGTGGATTTTTTTTGTATATTTGGTTTTTTTAAGAAAATATATGGAATTGGCGAACCTGAGTCATGTCAAGCTTTGCGATTTGACTTTTAAATTTTCAAAGGAGAAAATTTTTCCTAGGAGGCGCGAACGTATCAATCCATAGGATTGTATGTTTATTTTATTAAGTCTCTCTGAACGCTTCAAGTTGACCAGGGCATTCACTTGTTTTTCTCTCAGCTGTCTCAAGCCTCTTAGGCATGTTTACAATGCATTGTGTTGTGCCATGCAAACCTCCTGAGCATTCAGGAAATAGGTAACACTTCTGGGTTTGGTGTCAGCGGTTTGCATGGTAGCAATTATAATAAACACGATTCGGCGATTCGGCATCGAGGAAGAGCTCGATGGCCAGGGAATATAGAGGTGAGACAAGCTGGGAAGTGACTGGACTTTGGGAATTGAGTTGGTAGAGAGAGGAGGTCAGCAAGACAGGAGGTCGATAGTGGAAGCACGCTTGGGTCAACACTTAGAGAGAAGCTCACAGAGGACTTCGCTATTTTCGATTCAGCTCAGAGACTTCAGTTAGACAGGTAATTATCCTACACCCAGCCATGATACAGGTTCAACGGTTCACAAAATCCAACGAGTTGCCATTGTCTTTTCAGTAGTTTAATTCCTTTGTGTTATTTGTACCTTTCGCATGCCAAGCAATAACTCGTCATGTCAATGACGAGTGGTCTCATCAAGAGGATGAATGATGAGTAGTTTACATCACCCCATCAGTTAACTGGTTCAAGATCCCTTCATTCTATAGAATGACACGCTACTTTGAACTGTGGTCCAGTCATGATTATCCGTACTGCGTATAAAGTGAACTTAAAGCTCCAAAATCAATCAATTTATCTTTCCTTTTCTCTACGTGTCTTTATCCTTGCTTTCACTTTGTTCAATTTCCTTTATTTTATTTTTCGTATCATTTCCCTTACTTTGCTTCATTTCGTTTCCGTGTTTCATTTCGTACTTTAAATTCATTTTCCCTTCCTTTCTTTCCCTTTCTTGGTTTCATTTCCTTTCCTCTGCTTCATTTCTTTTTCATTTGTTTCATTGAATTTTCTACTCGTATATTTGAACTCTGATTTCCTGGATTTCAATGTAATAAAATAACAAGATGTATGTAGTCAAACTCAATACACGTACTTTCATTTTTTTTATTATCAGTGGTATTTCACATTGAAATTTCGCAGGCAATAATTTCCCCTTCATGATCATAGAGTGAGAATATTTTTGACACCATTTGGTCTATCTTTAAGTCAATGGCATTTCAATAATAATCCATTCTGATATTATCTCTTTCGATGAAATACTAAAATGTGAGAGAAAATTCATTATTCTTCGAAGCTTTGTATAGAAATGCATCATGACCTAAAATTCATTTCAGTTGATTGTTGTTATCACCGTGTATATGCAAAAGTAGTTCAAGATTGACCGAGACCTTTGTGTGTAATTGTAGCATGATAAAACTTGAGGAAAACGTAACGTAATCCTTCCTAGGTATCCAGCCCTCCCAATGACGTATTTAGCGCATGCTCAGTTGCAGCGAACATGGTGTCTACACCCTGTCTCGGGAATCTTGTGGAGCGAGGCCGCGCATAAGGGCAGAGAAGGGGAGAAAACAAGTGGGCGGGGTAAAGCAGTGCGCTCTGCTGCATACAGCTGGTAAATACGGCCGCGTTTTCCCGTTCATGCACCCACTTCCCCTCTCACGTGTTGGTTGGTCGAGCCCTTTCTAGTCACTACTAGCGCAGAGACTTGTTTTCGTTCGCTTGCTCCAGAGATTCCCTGCGCAGTGCGCCTGCAGATGTGGAACAGAGGTGCATAATATATATATATATATATATATATATATATATATATATATATATATAAATTGGATAAAAGGAAGGAGGGCCACAAGGGCTAAATAAAAAGTGAAAGAGGAGAGAGGAAACATTCACCGGACGCAGAAAAACTTCAGACGGGGGATACTGCCGAATAGGGGTATTTTATTTTTAAAAAAAGTCGTTAGGTCGTCTGACTACCATGAGAGAGACCCAGGTTCGATCCCCGAAGGGGGAAAACCCGGATCTTTCCCACTTTTTCAAGCGGCTCCGGCGCCCACCCAGCGTCGTATAAAGTGGGTACCTGAAGGAAACTCTGGGCGGTAAAGGCGGCCAGGGGCGTGGTACTGATCACATCAAGCCCCACCTTCGGCCGTGATCAAGAAAGCGTGGGACCCTAACTCCACACAACCTACACGCCTTCATGGCGTGGTGCAAAGCACAGGGCAGCACTTTACTTTATATTATTGATATATAGATTTGTTTCCTGTCTGCGCATAGTCTCGGATCACTTTCATTTGACTCGACCTTGTGTAGATATTTTTTCACGATATGCTTCGGAAATAAGGTTGATTACAATTACTTCCTTCTTCTAGTTCTAGGCTTCGTACTAAAGTTTTGCTGTTTTCTTTTATATATATAGATGTCTGAATAACCGTCGAAAACGCGTCGTTTGAAGAAGATCCAGAATGTGATGCAGGTGGCAAATGAAGTGACTTCTGTTGACGCTTTACCAACGGAACTGTTGGTGGAAATATTATCATACTGCTCGACGCCAAACCTTGTTCTCAATGTTAGCCGTGTGTGCAAGCGTTGGTGTTTGCGTTCCGGACCGTACAGGACCAAAACTGAATGTAGAACCTGTCCGGCTGTGAAGGACCAGAAATGAATGATGATCCAAACCGGTAGGATCTAAATGTAAGTGAAATTGTAGGTACCACTTACATCTCTCTGGTATGGATTGTGTCGCTACAGGGCAAAGTTCACCGCGATCCTCTTGGTAGTTGTAAAGAAAACACAGGCACACACACTGATAACTATAACTATGTATTATAAGGTATATGCACATAACACTTGATTACACTTCCCATGCACTCCTGTCTAGGAAAAACTGTTTACACGAAGTTGCAGCTGGGGTTACAACAACGCGCCACTAATGAAACGTAGCCACGTTGGGCTTACGGTATCCATAATTGTCCGCGACGGTTTCTGGCTGTGTCCCGAGTGGCCTCTCTACGCACACTGGCTGGAAGTAACTACCGCGCTAAGATGGCGGCAACTAGACACCGCGCTAAGATTGAATTAGCCAATGGGAGTGCAGGTTACTTAAGGCATTTGAAATACACAAATAAACAATTGAAGCTATATGCAATATAAAATATATAAAGAAAGAATAAACATGGTTACTTTTATAGATAAATCTCCAACATACTCCCCCCCGTTGGAATGTTCACATCCAACCTAACACTAGGGGATACATTGTCAATGTTTTAGCTCATGGAGCGTCTTCTTCCCAATGTGGTAAAGGCACAATTTTGCTTAATGCTCTCTTGTAGACTCCGTCTCTAGTACGAACGGTGACTACGCGCACTAGGTTATCCCTTCCCGGAAACACTTCTTGGACGACGCCGACTCTCCACGAGAGTGGTGGAAGATTGTCCTCCTTTAATAGCACTGGTGTGCCAGGCTTCAAATTCGACTGAACGGCTGTCCATTTCTGTCGCTGCTGCAGGCTATGCAGGTAGTCCTGAGACCACTTCCTCCATACTCGCTGTTGGAACTGCTGTATGCGCTGCCATCTGGATAATCTGTTGGCAGCCAGATCTGTAATGTTTGGTTCAGGAAATGAGGTTAGAGGACCTCCAATAAGAAAATGACCAGGGGTAATGTAGCTGAATTCATCATGAGAATCAGGGAGTGTGGAAAGAGGACGGGAGTTGAGGCAGGCCTCTATTTGGCATAGCAGAGTTACTAGTTCTTCGTATGTTAGCACGGCGTTTCCTGCTACTCTTCGAAGATGGTATTTCATAGACTTCACTGCACTTTCAAAAATCCCGCCGAATGATGGACTGCGTGGTGGAGAATACTTCCATTGGAAATTCTCTTCTGCTGCAAATCTGTTAATGTCCTTGTTGAATTCTTGTGATTGAAAGAGTTTACGTAATTCCTGCAATTCATTTTTAGCACCATGGAACGTCGTAGCATTGTCGCTAAAAATGCTTGCACACTTTCCTCTTCTCGCGGTGAAGCGTAGTAGAGCTGCGATGAAGGCTTGTGATGTCAAGTCTGAGACAATCTCTAGATGAATTGCCCTTGTGGCAAGACAAGTGAAAACTGCAATGTAGCATTTTCTTGTGGATCTGCTTCTTGCGGCTCCGGTCTTGATGTGGTATGGCCCTGCGTAATCAACGCCTACGTGATGGAATGCCTTGCTGGGTCTCACTCTACTGGAGGGTAACTGCCCCATCAGCTGCTGAGCGGCTGAAGCCTTCAAACGATAGCATATGTTGCACTGATGAATGATCTGTTTGACCACCTGTCGTATGCGAGGTATCCAGTATTTCTCACGAAGTGATGATATGAGAAGCTGTGGACCAGCATGCATAAGTCTCTTGTGTTCTGATGCTATCAGAATTTTCGCGAAATGACTCTTCGGATGAAGAATAATTTGATGCTTGCTTTGGAATTCCAGTTCACTGTTTTCCAATCTTCCTCCGACACGAATTACTTTTTCATTGTCGAGAAATGGATGAAGGTTCCTCAAAATGCTTTTGTTGTGTACTTGCTGCTTGTCAGACAAATCTTTGATTTCCTGAGAGAAGAATGCGCGTTGTGTTATCTTGATGCAGGCAAGTGTGGCGCCTTGAATTTCAAAGGTGGTAAGGTCTTCACTCCTTTTCTCTCTTGAGTTTCTGCAATTGCTGACGAACCTTTTGCAGAGTGACACTACTCTCAGTAGCTTGGATAAAGTTGAATATCTAGATATGATTTCTTCTTCAGTTGTTACATGAGTGACCAATGTGGTAGCTGCTACCTTACGCTGCTCTGGAATAGTGTTGTCGTCTGGACGGAATGCTAAACTGGATGATGGCCACTGTGTCTCCTCTTCTTGGAGCCAGGTGGGTCCGTGCCACCAAAGCTGAAGTGATCTGATAGTTTTTGCATCGACTCCTCGTGAGATCAGATCTGCAGGATTGTCTTTTGACGGAACGTGCTTCCAATCACTGACCTGTGTGAGTTCCTGTACCATAGCAACCCGGTTGGCAACAAAAGGTTTCCATTTACTGGCTGGTGACGCCAGCCAAGCTAGGACGATTTTTGAGTCGGTCCATAGGTGAATGGTGTCTATACATAGACGCAGTATGGACAATGCTTTGTGTACCAGTTTGGCTAGTAGAACTGCCGCACATAATTCCAAACGTGGAAGAGTGGTTCTCTTCACCGGAGCCACCTTGGACTTTGAACACAATAAGTTCACACTTATGTGACCCTCTGAATCAATTGATCTTACGAAGAGAACACTGCCATAGTTTCTCTCTGATGCATCAGAGAAACCGTGAATTTGAACTTTATGGATGTCTCCTGGAGCCAAAACGAAGCGTGGTACTTTTACTTCGTTAATACATGTGAGCTGCGAATGAAGACAACGCCATGTTTTCTGCAAATCTATAGGAAGCGGATCATCCCATCCTACATTGTGGAGCCATAACTGCTGCAGGAATGACTTGTATGTTATCACCACTGGCGATATTAGTCCGATTGGATCGAACACTTGTGCAATTATGCTGGCAACTTGGCGCTTTGAGAAGATCTTCAACGATCCTACATCCACTGTTGTGGAGACCTTGCTGTCCATGAGAAATTCGTCCGTGGATGGGCGCCATGAAATTCCCAATGTTTTTGTGCCTTCTGTGTCGAATTGCACTAGATCCTGTACTGCCTTCAATTCTTCTGGAATAGATTGCAACACTGCCTTGCTATTGAAGCACCATTTACGTAGATTGAATCCTCCCTTCTGGAGTAATTCTGTGAGATTTTCACGCAGCTTTATTGCACCTTCAATGCAATGATTTCCTCCCAGAAAATCGTCAACGTAGAAGTCATGTGTCAAGACATGAGTGGCTACTGTGAAATTTGATGATTCATCTTCTGCCAACTGCTTGAGGCATCTTGTGGCCAAGAATGAACTTGAAGTTAATCCATAAGTGACTGTGTTCAAACTGTAAAAATGAATTGGTTCGTCACGTGATGCTCTCCATAAGATGCATTGAAGTGGTCTGTCTTCTGAATGCATGTTAATTTGCCTATACATTTTAGCCGTGTCTGCAGTCAGTGCGATTTTGTGACTACGAAATCTGAGCAGGATTGAAAACAATTCTTCTTGTATCGTGGGACCAATCATTTGTATACTGTTCAACGATTCCCCCGTAGTTGTGGGCGAACTTCCATCAAAAACCACTCTTAAACGTGTAGTTTTGCTTGATTCCTTGATCACACAGTGATGTGTAATGTAGTACCTTGTCTCCTTGTCTCTGGATACATCTTCCAATGTCCCAATTGGTTGCATGTGTTTGAGTTGTTGGTACTCGACCATAAATTCTGTGTACTCTCTTTTCAATTCCATGTTCCGATCCAGTCTTCTTTCTAATTGGTGAAATCGTGAAATCGCTGTTTGCAGAGAGTCACCAAGAACAGATCTGTCCTTCTTCAAGGGCAGCTTGACTGTGTATCGACCTTCTCGATCACGAGATGTAGTTTCCTGGAAATGTTTTTCACAGGCGATTTCTTCTGGCGAGGGCAACTTATCATGGAATTCCTCCAAATCCCAAAATCTCTGTAAATGGAAATTGACTGTATCTTCTGTGCGAACAAAGAATGACTTCGAAGGTCCGTTCGTAGATGGTGCATTGGGAATCCTTCCTGCTACAATCCATCCAAATTCAGTGTTTTGCAACGCTGGATAGTTTCCTGGTCTTGAAAGTTTTTCTGGCTTGAGAATCGTGTAGAACACATCTGCAGACAGAAGTAGGTCAATGTTGCCAGGTGTATGGAAGCTAGGATCCGCAAAATGTATGTCACTCGGAATTCCCCATGTGGAAGTTTCGAGCCTCTGCGCTGGCATCGAACCTGTGATGTTTGGCAAGATGGAACAAGATATATCCATGGTGAATCCACTTATGCTGGATTTAATCTGCGTCTCCATGGTGTGAAAGGCTTGGACTGTAGCTTCATTTATCCCTTGGATAGGTATTCGGCGTTTTTGTTTCTTGATGCGTAGCTGCTGAGCAAGATGCTCTGTCATAATATTACTCTGCGAGGCTCCATCCAAAAGTGCACGACATGGGAGCCACTCGCCATATGCGTTCTTGATTTTTATGACTGCTGCGGCTAGGAGAACTTGCGAAGTTTCTCTGTTCTTGACAGAACAATATGTTGCTTTAGTCTGGGCATCATTATCCTGAAAACGAGTATCATCGCCTACTGCCGATTTACTTCTGGATTTACTGGGCTGCTTCTGTGTTTGACGTTCTCTGTTGTTCTTATCTTCATGAAGAAGGGAATTATGTTTCTCGCCGCAATATTTGCAAGATCCTGCCTTGCATCCTGACCTAAATCCCTGGTGATCTGACTGTCCAAGACAATTGAAACAGATCTGGTTTTCTCGAAGAAATTTGTACTTCTGAGCTATAGTAGCTGCTTTGAAAGAACTGCACGCAAACAGCGGATGCTTATTATTCTTCATAGTATCCTTGCAATACAGGCATGAAGGAGATACAGTAGAAACATACGATCTTGAAGGGGAAGG
Organism: Lepisma saccharinum; assembly: GCF_977018435.1. Classification (NCBI taxonomy): domain Eukaryota; kingdom Metazoa; phylum Arthropoda; class Insecta; order Zygentoma; family Lepismatidae; genus Lepisma; species Lepisma saccharinum. The sequence continues at coordinate 89,575,762 of NC_139232.1, read as the reverse complement.
ATGCGCAGGTTTGTGACTTTGTTGTTTGGTGTTGCCACTAAACTGTGGTTTGAATGTTGATTTTTCATTGGAAATTGGTTTGAATTTCTCCAAAGCCTTGGTTCTGTGCTCTAGAAATTGAACCAAACTGTCAAGAGTGGTGAATTCAGAATCATTCACTTCTAATTCAAAAGCTTTTCGTGTGGTGGCATCAAGCTGAGAGGTAAGATGCTGAACTAACACTATATCTGATAGTGAACTATCTCCTGCTAATAATTTTAACGCTGAGATGGAACTGATAGCTGTGTTTGTGAACGCTCGCAACTCTTCTGCGTTTTCTCTCGACACTGGTTTTATATGCAAAATATCATTGACGTGTGAAGCAGCTATGAGACGCTTGTTGTCAAAACGCTCTTGGAGTTGTTTCCACGCTACACCGTAGTTGGATGCTGTAATTGGTATGCTTTCAATGATTTGCAATGCCTCACCCTTCAGTGCGACACGTAAATACTGGAATTTCTGAATATCTGAAATATCCGAATTATCATGTATGAGCGAAGAAAATGTGTCTTTGAATGATACCCATTGGGTGTAATTTCCACTGAAATGCGGAAGCTCTATTAATGGCAACTTGACTTGAGACTTGCACGAAGCCCAGTGTTCATTTTCCGCGCCGTCTGTATTTGAATGATTTCCCTCAATTAATGTTAGCATCTGCGACTTGAGATCGAAATATGAAAGTTCGATTGTCTCTCGAACTGCCGTGTGTTCATCGTCTGTGGCTTCAAATTCAATGCAATCCTGAATTTCTTCTATCTTGGGCCATAATGTGTTCAGTTGCTCCAGCCGAACCTTGATCTGTTGAACGTTCGGCGCCTCTGGATCAACACTGCTAATGTACGACTGCAATCTCGTTATTTGCCCCCTGTAGGCGGCACGTTGCTTTAGAAGATGTGCTAAGTCTGCCATGCCTCAAGGTGGGAGGGACAAGCAATGCGTATTGAAATGAAAGGAAAAAATGAGGAAATATTGAACCAAACACTGTTGTACTCACCCATCTGGCATTCACTGGACCATCTGGGCATCTGAAATCCTGGTTAGGCTGCAACACTGCAGGTAGTCGTTGACACTGACGAGTACTGGAACAGCTGATGCACGGTCGCCATGGTGATGTCACGTCTGCACGCGTGGGCTGCTTGATGCAACTCTCCGCGATACGTTTCTCCTCGCTCCCGCACGAAAACAAACGAAAAAGCCAGTCCCGTGAAGGAACAGAAAACTGCAGTCTAAAAATAACTCAGCGACACACCACCGGTGTATGACGTCATGTCACTGGTCGCCGACTGTTCCCAACACAGCAGGAGGGGAGAAGGGAGCGGAGTGTGAAACGTCACTGACAAGCGAACAACGAGAGCGCTGTCGTTCGGGGAAGTCCCGATCATCCTTCAGCCACGTGGAAAATATTTCGCGCGCTACAACGAATGACGTAATGCTATCAATAACTTGTAGTTACTGTACTTGAAAATAATATTTGCACAACACAATGTCACTAAAATCACTGATAGTAACGTACCTCATGTTCAATACAAAGGAGATCGCGGCCTACGGAGGACCAAAATGTTTGCGTTCCGGACCGTACAGGACCAAAACTGAATGTAGAACCTGTCCGGCTGTGAAGGACCAGAAATGAATGATGATCCAAACCGGTAGGATCTAAATGTAAGTGAAATTGTAGGTACCACTTACATCTCTCTGGTATGGATTGTGTCGCTACAGGGCAAAGTTCACCGCGATCCTCTTGGTAGTTGTAAAGAAAACACAGGCACACACACTGATAACTATAACTATGTATTATAAGGTATATGCACATAACACTTGATTACACTTCCCATGCACTCCTGTCTAGGAAAAACTGTTTACACGAAGTTGCAGCTGGGGTTACAACAACGCGCCACTAATGAAACGTAGCCACGTTGGGCTTACGGTATCCATAATTGTCCGCGACGGTTTCTGGCTGTGTCCCGAGTGGCCTCTCTACGCACACTGGCTGGAAGTAACTACCGCGCTAAGATGGCGGCAACTAGACACCGCGCTAAGATTGAATTAGCCAATGGGAGTGCAGGTTACTTAAGGCATTTGAAATACACAAATAAACAATTGAAGCTATATGCAATATAAAATATATAAAGAAAGAATAAACATGGTTACTTTTATAGATAAATCTCCAACAGTTGGAGAGAATTAGTGAACTATCCAATAGTATGGAAGGATCGGGTGTTCAGTTTAACATTTGATCTCAAACCGGAAGAAACTATAAATGTTCTTCGTCAGTCTCCTTTCCTGGGTGAGTTCCATATGCGACAGTGTTTTATGTACGCAAATAAAAATGCGAAAATCGATGTAAATGCAGCAAGGATCTTAGATGCACTGTTTTCACATTGTACAGATTTACATACATTGTTATTAACAGGTGTTCATATGGACAAGTATGACTTCATTGCACAGTCCGTGAGGAAGCTGAAAAATCTGCAAGTACTTGAGATTAATCTGTGTTTAAGAGGCTCCAGGAAGTCAGTGACTGGACTCTTAGAAGTTCTCAAATAACCTAACGTATTAACGAAGTTGATAATTCAAGATCCTTTAGGCATAAATAGTTCTGTCCTAAGAAGCATTGCTGATGCTTGCAGTTACCTTGAGGAACTACATTTAGAATGGCACTTCAATGAGAGTGATATGATCTACTTTATTGAAAAACGATACTTTGGTATCTCTAAATTATACTTCCTTGAATATAACTGATGATTTCTTCAGAAGCCTTGCTGTTTGCAATAAGTTACAAGCACTTGTGTTGCATTCTCGTAACAATTTCAGCGATGAAAGTGTACTTAATATGGGGCGTTTGCCTTTAAAGTTACGCGCTCTAGATTTAATATCATCCGCAATGGATTCCTCTAACATGTCTATTTTCTTTCTATTCTACTTTAACTTTCCTTTCCTCTTTCCTCTCTTCTCCCGTTTCACTCCTTCCTCTGCTGCATTGCCTTTCCTTTTCTACATTACTTTCAATTTCTCTGTATATTTTCCTTTTCTCCTCCTTCATTTCCTTTCGTTCACTAGGTGTGATTTATTTTTTTCTCTTACTTTTCCCTCTGCTTCATTTTCTTTCATTTTGTACTTTTACGTTACTCTCCTTCGCTAAATTTCCTCTTCTTACCCAGTTTTTCTCTTCTTAATTCCCTTTTCTCTTAATGTGCGATTTTCTTTTTCCTTTTAAGATATTTACTGGGTTTTTACTAACTAACAAAACAAACCGTTCGAATAGGCTACGTTTGTCTTAAAAAAATTTCAAAGTGAATTTGTCCAATGGGGTAAGGTTCAATTCACACTGCAAATATCTATGAAAATTTTCATCTCGCTCAACTACAAGACCAAAACAGCATCAGGACCGGAATCAGGGACAGCAGGTGGAGATGAAAATGTCATGCCACAATGGAATTCATTACCTTATCGTGCAAACAATTATACGTACTTCCGCGTCTCGATTAATATAGGCCCGACCCTGTGGCCGAGTGGTTAGCACATCGCGCTGCGACGCTAAGGGTCCCGAGTTCGAATCCCGGTCGGGCTTAATTGTTTGTGAATGTCCATTCATCAATTTCATAATTTCATCATTTCATCACTCATCCCCATCTTAGCAAATTAGCCAAGAGGCACAAAACGCGAAGTAAAATAAACTAAATCAAATCGATTAATATAGTGTTGAAACTCTAATACAAATAAACTAATCGTACAACAGTCACTGCCCATTGTGCCAAAACGATTGGCAACATCCATCGGCTTTGATGAAAAGTCACGTGTATGCATTTTTATTCCTGCTTCGTCAAATTGCGAACGAGTCAGTTCGGATGCTACAATCCGGTTTCGACTTTTCGTTAATAGCAAACGTTAATTAAGCTATCTCGGTTCTTTGGTAATTAAGGCAGGAAGCGTAATTGGCGACTTAATTAATGGGTACGCATCTCCTGCGGACGGAGAAGAGGAGGGGGGAGGTTAGTCTCAATTTTTAGTACCATTGATCTGAGTTTACGTAAACAATTCGATATCCAATTCATTCTATCATCGATTCTGATGGTAGCATTTTTGCCAACAAGAGAGAATTTTGAAATTATTCTCCTACTGTATTTTATGACATTTAGCTTCCGTATCACCGGCACAATGAAATTATCCAAATGGCGACACATTTATAGGGTGTTTAAAGTAAACCGTTTCTGAGGGAAACATGGAAAAATTCAGCAGAAGTAAGCGACTGAAGGTGTTGCTAATACGTAATAATACGTGTTGTGATATTAAAACTCTGATCTGGATTTAATTGCCTCAAGTCGAACATTCCAGAAATTGGAGAACATGAAGCAATTCTGTGGGTTTATTATATTCCTGCAATTAACTGGACATTGTAAGACAGAAAATATAGGAATTAGGGCTGATGTATCGGTATTGGGAAGTATCGGTACCTGCAGATACTGTTTCGGCATTTTGGTCTTTCACGGGCTCTGCAAAAATGTCGCGTGATACTTTCGCGAAGATCCCGGCGAAGGCATATAGTGGTTCTGATCCCACTTTAAACTGTAGGTCCAGTCCCGAGTAGCCTTGCTGTGCATAAAGTGAACTTCGAACACCAACTAAATCAATCAATCAAACTTTCACGGAGTATAATTATTCTGGAAATCATGCAAAATTCGAAGTTCCTGTTTATTTTGCACCACTTTTGTGTTTAAAAAAATCAATTTTTTTAATGACGTAACTTGTGATTTACTCAAAAATCTTGGTCAATTTATACATATAATTAGAGTAGAACACTTGCAAACTACTGTTAATGAATATTTTGAATAATTTTCAATTATTAAAATTTTCAATTATCGATATTGGTGAGAATATCAGCATCGGTATCGGTTCAAAGTGGTATCGTTCAGCCGTAATAAAAATCAATGTTCTATCAGTCATAAGCGGTAACTCGTGGCGCAACAGCCCATTGAGGAGGAAGACCTACCTACCGACTGCCAGGTCTCTCACTCCCACCTCGTACCAGTCACTCACCCACCCGAGGTGAGAGATCATCCAACCAGTTACGGGTGACGTGTGGTCAGCACGACGAACTCCCAGTCGTTATTATAGGTTTCCATGACCGGGTTACGCTACACATTCGTAGCTCCCCCAATTTCCTCACGATGATGGGTGGCCACCGGTCCCATACAGAGGCCGAAATCTCAGGAGAGACGTTGTTAAGCTTTCCCCAGGAGACTCGAACCTGCGCGCGTCCCGTAGCCAGAGCCCAAAGCAGGACGCTTTAGACCATACGGCCACGATAAGAACTGTTTTTCTTATAACATAGAAACATCAATTTCAAAATATATGACAATTATACAAATTATTGTAGACACTGTCATTCAGCACACTTAAAAATTGTTGAACAACACTCATTTTTCTGAAAGCTTTCTCATTCTGTGCAATCCCAAGCAAGGGCAACAGCTAATTAAGAATGAGTCAAGGGACATGACTTTTCCCTACTCCCCGAAGATATGCAGTAAGAAAGTATTGTCAAGTGCGTCTCATTCTTGATCGCAATATTGCCAATACTCGAGCTTGCTGAGAATGACTTCTACTCGAAAACGTTCAAGTAATTAGATTTTAACAAAATAATGACTGCGGTTTCCAAATGCTCAACACTGCCAATTATGAGATATTTCTGTTAAGCTAACTTATTTCGACACTGATTGAATGGACTGTTATTCCATTGTTTCTGAAGAAAGCATCTGTTGGAATAATTATACTCTTGAGCAAAGTACGACTCTCCTTGCAGAGAACCATTACTGCCAGCGCCATCTGTTGAGAGCCAAACAGGAATAATGGCTTGGAATTATGGCTCTGGCGAAGACATTAATGCGTGTCATAATTGCACGCATTTCAGTTGTCAGCGTCAATGAAATTGCAACTGAAACGTCACGCAAGTACTCAAAGGCGTGTATTGAAGACATTACTATCTCGTCAGTTGTGGAATTGATCTGCAGACTGAAGTTTGCCAACCTCCGTATCCTACAACTCAAAAGCGAGTTTCAGTCTTTGTGCTTCGTGGACAAATGAGGCCTGATCTACTGAAACACGTTCGGCCTCCTTCAACCTGACCTTGAAGCGAAATCAAGAGGTGTCATAATCAATTATCGAAGCTAAATTGAGAAAAGGTTGGTTCTAGACTCTGGAACGGTGTGGGTGTTAGCCACTTATGAACATGGCTGGTGCTAATCTGAACTTGCAGAACAATGATTCAGTATTTAAGAGCAGGATGATGTCAACCAGTTGCTGTCTATCACGTGGTTAACATTATGACCATAAGAAATAAGAACTTAGACAGAGACGGCAAGAAGTAAGACGATAAGATAAGATAAGATATGGAGATAAGTAAGGAGAGATGGAAATAAATGTAAGAAAGTCTTTTTCTTATTTGCTGGGGTTAACTGGTTGAATCTATAACTTATTCATTGTTGGGTGCAAGTCGGATAGTCGATAAACGAGCGATACAGTGAAAGTGAGAGATAGAGATAGAGCGAGAGAGAGAGAGAGAGAGAGAGAGAGGGAGGGGGAAAAGACAAAAATAAAGGAAGAAGGAGAAGGTGATAGGAAGAGATAAAGAAACAGAAGAAGAAAAGAGAGAGAAATATATAAAAAGAAAGAAACAGAAAGTGTTAGAAAGAAATACAGAAACAGGAAGAAAAAGAGAGAGGAGACGTGAATAAAGATTAAGAAACAAAGAGAAAGTGATAGAGGAACAGAGGAACAAAATAGAGAGGAAATATGAATAAAGAAAAATAAAGAATGAGAAAGTGATAGATAGAGATACAGAAACAGAGGAAGCAAAGAGAGAGAGAGAGAGAGAGAGAGAGAGAGAGAGAGAGATATGGATAAAGAAAAAGAAAGAAAGAGAAAGTGATAGAGAGATGTACAGAAACAGAGGAAGAAAAGTGTGAGAGGAGATATAAAGAAGGAAACAAGGAAAGAGATTATTATAGAAAGAGATACAGAAACAGAGGAAGAATAGAAAGAGAGAGACAGAGGAGGATATAAAGAAAGGAAGAATGAGAAAGCGATAGAAAGAGATACGGAAACAAGGGGAAAAGAAATACAAAGAGAACAAGAGAGATAACTGACTATTAAGGGAAGATAAAAAAATGGATAGGAAGTCAGGCAAGGGGAGTATAGGAAAAGGAACATATAAAGGAAAAGAGAGAGGGAGAAATAGTAAGAACACCATGAACACCTTTTGACGTTCCTCCACCGTTTCAGATGGCTACTAGCCACCCAGAACTAAGTTTCAAGTATCAACACTTAGATGGTACGACCTGCATTGAAGGCACACTTGAAGGAACGTTAGGGAAGGATACCTCTCCTAACGACAAACCATTCCTGCGTCTGTGAAATTACGTTTCCTTGCTGTAGTTGACACGCAGGGTATATTACGTCATCAGCTTAAATCAACTGCGATTGGTTTGGTGGGTGATTCCGTTGTTCGGTAACCACGGATCTTACGACGTAATACAGCCTTAAGAGCACTGAAACTTGGGCTATTAAAAGCTGAAGATGTAATTAACGAAGGCGAAGTGATATTTCGAGATGTCCGATTTAGGCAGTATTTCAATGGTACAGTGGGATTGTTCTGACGGCCGAAGTATTGAAGTCACCTGCACAGCAGGCTTGAGAAACTGGATTAAGCTTGTGGAGGACAACGATCGTTCTCGTGCGCTGTGAGCTTGCAGCCTGTACATTGAAGAACGCGATCGAAAAAGCCCCCTGCCTCCCTACCTCCCACATGCCCCGCTTCCTTTTACAACGCTCCAGTAGGGATGCTCGCTTTTCAGTTTGCACGTGCATGCAAGAGCGCTTTTACTTAGATTTTTGCCACTTTGACAGAAATGCAAGGTTTGTGTGTGTGTGTGTGTGTGTGTGAGAGAGGGAGAGAGAGAGAGAGAGAGAGAGCATATACAACCTTAGCGACAATGAAGTTCGACCAGTCACAAATATAGGAGTGCGTTGTGAAAGAAGGAGAACACATGCATATGCTGAACATATTTTTTCAGCAGGCTACATGGAACAAAGGAAAACATAAATTTCCGCTGCAACGCAGCAATGTATGGTGTCCACACAAAATAAAACATTTTCGTCCATCTACACGTGACATTGAAGTTCGACCACTGTTAGAGGGGATCCTGTTTACCATGGTGTGACGCCGCCCCGTCGGCGAATAACAGTGGCAATGCGTCGGGGCATGCTGCGGACGAGTCGTTCAAGGTATTCCACATCGATGCGGTGCCGTTCCTCCTGCAGGCAGGCGATAAGAGCAGCCACTGTCGTGGGTCCCCTCTGTTGCACACGTCGCTTAAGAACACGCCACACATTCTCAATGGGCGAGAGGTCGGGACTCGATGGTGGCCATGGCAGAGTTCGCACGTGATGGCGAGTCAACCATTCTATTGTCAGCCACGCTGTATGAGGCCTGGCATTGTCGTGTTGAAAGATGAGACGCCGCCTGTGGAACAGGTGCCTTCGCACTGTGGGAAGATGCCGCTCCAGTATGCGTGTATAGGCGTGTGCATTCACAATGCCCTCCCAGACGTGTAGTGGGCCAACCCCAGATGCCGTCTGCATCCCCATACCATCAGTGACGCAGGTTTCTGTACAAGACGTGCATAACATTTTGCTTCATTCTGTTCCTCCTTCCGACAAATGACTGTTTGCCGTATTTTCCCGTACACAACATTGAAAATGGATTAGTCCGTCCACAAAACCATGTTCCACTGCCGAAATGTCCATCCCCGGTACATTCGTGCCCACCGTAGTCGATTGCCTTTGTTCAACATGGAAAGGAAGGGTTTACGTTTCGCCTTGTACACTCGGTAACCGCATCGCTGTAGGTAACGGCGAATGGTTCTGGTTGACACTTCAATGTGAAAGCGTTCTCGGGTCCACAGTCGTAATTCGGCCACAGAGACATGATTGTTGGTCTGGATATAGCGCCTAAATATCCGTAGGTCACGCACGCTCAGCAGGCGTTTTCGACCGGGGGCTTACCTGGCTCTGTAGTACCCGTATTTTGGTGGTGTTTGATGATGCAGTGGACGGTTGACTTGGATAAGTTCAGTTGGCGCCCTATTTCCCGTTCACTGAGTCCATCCCGTTGCAACTCCACCACTCTTCTCCTCACGTGTTGTCAATAGGTTTGCCCCTGGCCATGGTGATGATGCAAAGCGGTTCCTCGGTGCACAGCACGCGCTTATATACGGCGGACTTCCTTATCGTGTCCGTGACGTCATGCTTCCGTCGAATGCGCTACTATCTGGAATTATTTCCGTATGGGTCTGGTGCCTGGTCGAAGTTCAATGTCACGTGTATAGTTCCCCGTTTTCGTTCTTTACGTGACCTTGGGTGCAACATGCTGGGATCACGATTCTTGCCTGCTCACACACCTCCTCTTACACACATGCGTCACTTCTGCAGGTCACCCATTCCACCACCTATGCCTCTGTGCATTTAATCACGTATTCCTTTCTGGTCGAACTTCATTGTCACCAAGGTTGTATATATGGCGTGAATTCCTCTCAATATTTTCCTCATAACGCTTTTGCTTAAATGTAGTCTCAATCTTGAACGTTAATCTATGAACTATGTACCAATTGTGGCAATTGTGGACTTACTATATTAGTGTAAAGCTAGTAAATTACTTTAGCTTAATAGAAAACCCCTTTTAGTGATTTGGAAACGAGATAGAATCTTTCGATGCTTCAACTTAGTAAACATTTTGCTTGTAGTTCATATCACTATGTTGTGATGATTTTATTGCATCGTTGACATACATTTTTCTGTCTTTTACATGCTGAATGTTTATGAGCAATTTCGTAAATAAAACTTACGTAACAAAGTCCAGACAATTTTTGTGCCAATACGTCACATGGAATGCAGAAGCTGGATTAAATGTTTACAATTCTATATTCATTTACGATTCAAAATTTGGAGGAAAAATCAATATTCACTACCATCTAAACAGAGCCACCTATTGAGGAAATAACAGAACTACATATTTTATTGTGGAATTAAGGCTGTTATTATATTCATGTTTTCTGAAAAAGTTAAACCTGGTAGATAAAATAGATTTTTTTTCGAAACATCATGCCGAAATTATTCAAAAAAACCATCAGCACACTTGAAATATAAAAAAGAACCTATTCAACATGATGCAATGACCTTAAAGTTAAAATTTCCAGGCTAGAGTTATAGCGTACGAGGCCATGATCAAATTATTGCCAGCGAATGGTATTGGTTGTGTAAAACGTTTAAATGAATATTTGATATTCTTGAACTAGTTATAATATTTTTTTTATAAAAAAAAAAATTAAGTACTTGACATGTAATTTCACAGTTGAAGGGCCAGGGGGAAAAACGATGAATGTCGATTTTTCGCCCATTTTGAGATCGCAACGCCATCTGATAGTTCAGAAGCTGTACTATAAGAATGAGAACGGCCTTGGTTGGGAAACGATGAGAAGTGCCTGAAAAACGCATTATTATTTTGGCATATATTAACGTTCTTATGGAAAGAAATACTTTGTTTTTCATTTCCTGGCAAATTGTCTCGAATGAACATTCGTCGTTTTTCCCCCTGGCCCTTCAGTTGTCTTTCTCTAGAATTTCATAAAAATATGCTAAAAAATTCTGCACATGTCAAGAGCACACAGGGACCAGAAACAGTGGTCATGTCAAAATCAGCGTTTGGCCACTGAAGCGCCTCAGGCCAGGCTAACATCAAAAGGTTTGTGCGGTTTACTGCTGCCATGTTGTCAGCAGGTGCTGAAACCAATCAAGGAGAATTAATCATCCTAGTTTGCTTCTGGAGTGAATTTGCGTGTTTCCAGTCTGGCGCTTCGTTCCATTTATATTGTCGTCCTATTTCCGGTGCATTTTAGATGAGGGAGAGAGAGAGAAGAATTGCATTTCCATCTGCCTCCATCTGGACTCGTGTTGTCCTCCCAGATGTCGCTGGGTACCATGTTATTCACCTCGCGGAAGGATATTTGATCAATTTTGTGCATAAGACGCCGTAAACCTCAAATCTTTCATAGCACCTCTTTTGTTTCATTTCTTCAGTGAGCTATCAAAATGTAGCCTCAGGGTACATCTAAATCTTAGTATGGGAGAGAGTTTGTCTTCACTGACTGACTTATTAGCGCACAATCCAAAACCCTTGATCTATCGGGTCTGGTGCGAGGCACATCCAGCTGCTAGCAGTCACTAAAACTAGCTGCTAAGAGCACTAAACCTTTCCCTACTAGCCTAACCATATGTGCATTATTAGAAGTAAGTGGAAGTGTAGGTTAGGAGTGTTAGGTTTATAACTATTAGCAATTAGTTTTAATGACTGTTAGCAGATGGATGTGCACCAGACCCTCGACCTAACAATCAGATCGTTTAGTGGTGTCTTCTATTTATGTCGTAAAACACACTAAGAAGGGATCTTTTGCAATTCAATAAAGAAAAAAAAAGGAAATAAGAAAATAAGCTCGAGAGAGAGAAACAGAATGAAAAGTGAATTGAAAAGAGAGAAAGAGAAAGACAGAAACTGGAAAAGAAGGATAGAAAAAGGAAGGATAGAGAATGAGAAATGAATAACTAAGAAACTTGATGAAAACAGAGAGAGAAGAGAAACAAAAGCAAGTGGTTGATAATGCCCGCGCGAGAGAGAGATTGGTGGAAACAGGAAAGGAAAAAAATCGAAGAAAGAGAAGGAAGGGAGGAAGGAGAAAGGAAAAGAATAAAATGATAACTTACGAAAGAGAGAAAATAAACTCGAGATGGAGAGAGAACAGAAACAAAAACAAGTGGGTGAAAATCAAGAGAGAGAGAGAGAGAGAGAAGGATGGAAACAGGACAGTAGAAAAAGAGAGAAAAGGCAAAGAAGAATAAAGGAAGAGGAAAAGGAATAGCTAAGGAAAGAGAGAAATGAAACTCGAGAGAGACAGAGAGAGAACAGTAAGAAATCTAAGTGGGTCAGAAAGAGAAAGAGAGAGAGAGAAAATAAAAAAAGGATGGAAAACATTTGAGACAAAGTAATATGAGAAATACTCAAGAAGAGAGGGCAGCTGGAAAAATACATTGTAATACATGGAAAGGAAGGCGAAAATCTGGAGGAAGACAGAGAAAAGAAGAAAACAGGAATAGAGAATACAAGTAAACGAGAGAACGAATTTTTTCCATATTCTAAAGATAGACAAGTGACCGTTCCTGGGTACGTGCAAAGGTACCAGACTCCATAAGGCGAGGGAAGGGTGAAGACAAAATAAACTTTAATGCATATAATACCACAAGAACAATTAGTTCGCCAACAATGAAATGCATACCCACAACAATGCTGATTACAAGTGGAATTTATCGGAGCCTGGCCATGAACAGACATACTGAAATAAGGGTCGTGTGAGTGTACGACGGGTGGTATTTATAAGGCGGAGGGATCAAGCAGCAAGAAACTCCATCACAGGAGGGAAGCAAAGTAAACATTTTCCTCTCCCCACGACATGTGAAACTTCTCTGGAATTCGTCCGGGAAGAGGAGGTGCTTAGCATTCATTTTTGATGCAAAGGAAGGGTGGTCGGTTGCATAACTTTGGCATTTCATGTCGAAACCTTCCGAGCGAGCGAGCGAGAGAGAGAGAGAGAGAGAGAGAAATGTGCGAGACCGAGAGGAGTTTCCTTACCATCCTTACCATCTTCCCGCCCAATCCATCAACCTGTCAGGCGCCCTATTGCTTAGGACTGCAAAGATAAACTTGAGACGAGAACCTGCGAAAGGGCTGTATTTTCTTGAAGTTTACGCAAGATCTGCTCTGAAATACCCCTCCCCTTGTTAATTTAAGATATACAGTCAGGTTCAATGCATACCACATTACCAGGTTTTACTACCAGAACAGCAGCTTGGCTCTATGATCTAACTAAAAGATGAATGAATCTTCTGTCAGATTTTGGGGTTCAGTCTATACAGGGGTAACCTAGAAGTTGAGGGGGAGGTGATGACGCGCGCTACGTCATACTTTTGTGAAGGAAGTAATTAAACCTCGATACTAAACGATTTAATTTTTATAATTTACCTATCTATTTTCCACCTATTTAAGCGGCTCCGGCGTCCATCCAGCGTCGTATAAAGTGTGTACCTGGAGGAAACTCTTAGGGGTAAAGGTAATAAGGGGCGTGGTGCTGATCACATTACCTCCCACCTTCGGCCGTGATGAAGAAAGTGCGGTGCCCTAACTTCACACACCCTATACGCCTTCATAGCGTGGTGTAAAGTACAGGGTAGCACTTTATTTTACTTACCTATCTATTTGCATAGAAGTAAGAGGATTATTGATTTTTTTTTTATTTAACGTCGCTTTTCTATGTGCGGGTTAATTGAAACGATGGAATGAGTAGATGAAGAATGGAATGACGAATGGACTCGCACAAATATCCATGTGTTGTCCGGGATTCAAACTTAGTAGTATATATGTATATCCCTGCGAGAAGGGGGCGATGGGTTCGAATCTCAGGGAGTGGATATTTGTGAGCTTCCTCTATCATTTTGCGGCATTTTACCATTGCCTTACGCACAAAACCTCGAGACGATACGTGGTCATATTAGTATAATTTTCAGCATGTTTTGAAACTTACAATCAGTTCTTGAAGTACAGATTCCTATGTGGGGAATGCTTGCGCGTAAATTTGGCTACCGGCAAAAGGAAGAAAGCCCCCCCACCTCCTCTTTGAGCAGTACGTAAAACGTCTCACTTTACAGTAAAACCAGAATGCAATACTGTCGTTCATTGCTCCTTCGTAAAGTTCAGAGATGTCAATATACTATGATACAATTATAATTAAATATAACACCTGTATTGTTACTGGTTACAGTAGAACCGTACAGCACACAATTTGTATATCCATTCTCTCTCTCTCTCTCTCTCTCTCTCTCTCTCTCTTTCTTTCCTTCTCATGCTCTCTCTGTGTTTGTTTCTTCTTATGTTCTCTGCTTTTCTCCCTTTTTGTTTTCCTCTACTTCTTCCCTTTCCAACTCTCCTCTTCGTGTCTTTCTCCTCCTTTTCCTTTCCCTTCTCTCTCTCTTTCGTTCTGTCTTGTTTCCTCGCATTATCTATTTCTTTCTATCTCGCTTTTCTTATCCTCTTTTCTTTCTCTTTCTATCTCCATTCTATCTCGTTCTCTCTCTGTTACTCTCTTTCTACCTCTTTCACTCTTTCCTTTCTCTTCCTCTTTCTCTACCTTTCTTTTCTCTTTCTCTCCAATTGCACCGTTTTCCGCTCTCTGCTTCTTTCTCTATTGCTTTGTATCTTTCATTTTATCTTTCTTTCTGTCTCTTTCCCTCGATCTTTCTTACTCTCTTTCTTTCTATCTCTTTCTCTCCCACACCCTCTCTCTTTCTTTCTCAGCTTCCCTTCTCGATCTCTATCTCTCTTACTTGTCTTCTTTTCTCCATCCCTTACTCCGTTTTTCTCTCTCCCTTTCTCTCTCAACTCCAGGAACCGATTTAACAAAGAGATCCACTCGCTGAAACTTTTTCCCTGTGCAGACTTTTACCTTTTAAAACTCTTCTTCCCTCCTCGGAGCGTAAAATAATCAATTTTGCGGTACCATGAATGTGTACTAATCCAGAACACTTGACGCCAGTATTTTCAAACGTAATAGCCGGGGAGACCTGAGACCGGCAATTGTTCCCTGTACTCTGGGGCGCAGTTACTCGCCCCAAGGGAGCCCTGGTGACGAGGTTTCACACAAAACATGGCAGAGCTGGCTCCATCTGCAGGAAGATCCCGGAATTCCGCTTCCTATTGGCTAATATAAGGAAATGGAATGCTGGGAGGGCGTGAAACGGGAAGATTGTCTTACCTCTTGTCTACCAGGCTCTCTTGTTTTCCAGCTCATTTCGACGTGTCTTCCCCTCACCCAGCAAACTTCCTTCTAATGAGATATTTCGAAGGAAAACAGTTATCAGGAGGAAAATAAGGTCTAATTAAAAATAACGAGTAACTAAATAATAACGATTTCCAATATGGCCGTTTCCTGTTGTCTTTTTCTCAGAATTGTTTCTCTTTTGTTTCTCGTTTCAGCTCGGCGAATCTGAAAAATAATTGGCAATATTATTAAAGCGAACAGAAGACAATTAACTTCCAAGGACGTTGCTGCTATGGGCGTGCCTTTTTAACATTCTTATATCTCGTTGTTTTCTTCGTTAATTACTGAATAAGATAGACGACACTCGAGAATTTCGACGTCAGAATATGGCTTTCTTTTATTCAAAATATTAATACTAGTTAATGATACACTTTTTTTTGTGGATTTTCAAATTTTGCGTATCTATCCCGGTCTCTCGGATGGCGTAGTAGTAAAGGTCTTGTCTTCTATTCAAGGGTCTCGGATTTGATCTTCAGTCCCGGTTAGCCTGTCTGAGCATAACGTGGACTAAAGATTAACATTTTCCAAACGTTTCTAGCAAACGGTAAGGCTAGTACAGTCGGGAGCAGAAGTTCGTTGCTTATTTACAATTAAGTTTTATTATTTCGTATTAAACTTGTGTTAGGAGATAACTACTGGGAAAACATTGAAATTCTCTCTCTTTTCAGGGGAGATAAGTGAATAGTACGTACTGATCGATTTTCATCATTATCACTCATCATCATCTTCGCGATTAGCCAGAAGAGGCAAAAATACGAAGTAAAGATAGATTAATAGTTACAACGCGCCATAATCTCAGATACGACTTGATTATGCTTAAACAATAACTTAATTATTTTTCTATTTATGTAATTTAGAAATATTTAGTGCACTACTTAGAGTTACTGGCTATCATCTAACGTACATCCCCAGTATTTACTTGGAGTGACAGAGGAATATGACAAGAAACATACAGTTATAATGGTCGGCTGCGGAATTTGAATGTGCGTCCACCCGAACATGCTGTGTTTAAAATGTAACGGTATCCATGTGACAATAACGTAAATGACTTCGCATCTTGATGTGTACGACCATAACATATATTGGGGGACAAATTTGTATCGGTAATGATGTTGAATGGAGATTTAGAATTATTCCTTCACCCAAGATCACTGATGTGCCGTAGACTATAAGTGTACGTCTACATGCGTTCTCTACACGTAATCTACGCTTAGATTACATGGGTTGTAGTTTACATAGACTACGTAGACAATCTAAAGTGCATTAAAATTAATTTTCATGGGTTTCATGAAAAGAAAGTGACATTTTCAACTATATTGGTTCCTAACGAAATGAAAAGAATCTTATTTACAACAAAATTTCTCTTCTCTTCTATCATCAACTATTACAGATAAATAGTATGCAAAAAACAACAACAGATGGCAGTCGTGAGGCAAGAGTGGTCCTTTCCCCATAAAACACTAGAATATTTCCTATATTAGGTTTCTTCTTAGGTGAGAAATTGTTCGAATTTGGAAGAGAGGGTATGAAAGTTCTCTTCACACATCAGCAACTGATATGCAGCCTAATTTTCTTTTAATTCCATGGCGCCCTTTCGCCATATTGTTTAAATATAGATTACGTAATCTACGTGTATAAAATAGTCTACGTGTAGAATGTAGACTATCGTTGTTTACGCGTAGACGCACATCACTGTCCAAGATTAAGAAGATACATTTTCATTTTATTTCCCCTAAAATGTTTCAATGCCACCTAAAATAATGATTCTATCCCGCCTAAAGTAATGATTCAGTCATTCATTCATCATTCTCGGGCAGGTTATTCACTGCAACTTCTAGGCTTTCCTATCTTACGCTCTACACTTCATGTCAGCGTAGGGTCCAGTTAATTTAATATCATCTATCAGGTGACACACCTTTCCCGTGTTCTTAAGCAAATTAACCATTCATTGTACTGCGTTTTTGGCAAGCAGTTCCTTCTTAGCTAGTGTCCTAGGCAATTTATTTTTCTCTTCCATAATAATGCTATTCTCATACAGTTTTCACCCCTATTCTTCATCTTCTTCGACTACTACTACTATTGCTACTTATTATTATTATTATTATTATTATTATTATTATTATTACTTACCTGCTCCAAAGAGAGAGCTGATATCCTAGTATTCCCGCAAACAAAAAATTTAATTTGCACGCTGCGCGAATTGAAGTGAAATATTTTCTTCCATTTATAAACTTACTTTCCGACCGACCCTCGTACCACCTGGAACCCAATCGATTCCAGAAACAAGATATTTCCTGGTCATTTACAACCTCAGCACTGGAGATGCGATTGGAGGAAGAAGATAGAAAACAAGATTAATAGCAACTGTAAGAAGTGCAAGGAAGGAGAACGAGAGAGAGACCCTTGAAAGGGGGTGGAAATCTGAAGGGAGTGGATAACTCCCCCCTTCTTCCCCTTAACCTTGATTGATTAAGGCTCTGCTTACGACTTCACGGCACTCAAGCCGAAGTGAGGATCCGTGCTTCTTCACTCCCTTTCACAATCTAGGTATTAATCAAATTCGTCCCCGCATTTAAGGAGGTGCTGAAACGGCTTCCCTACACCTGAATCGGAAAAGTCCTTGTCTATGACGTCTGCTGCCCTCTGCGCTTCAAATCATGAGCCGCTCTTCCGTCTGCATCATCTGGAGGATCTGCGGAGGCTTGCGGTGACAGGAGGGTTGAAGCCTGACAGTGGAATCTTGACGTAATCATATTCTTTAATCCTGTGGAGCGACACGTAGCTGGTGGCAATGGTTGCCACGGAGTCATGTTTCAGGATGCTGAAGGATTTGATTGCAATAAATGGCTGTAACATTTCAGTGAACTAAATATGTCCTGTAATTGGCAAACTGAAGCTGCGTTTGTGTCAGTAATAAAAATATTATCCATGTTTTAAAAGAGTAAGCTACTTCGTTTCTTTTTAGATTCCGCCTCCCAATCTCTGCTCCCAAAATTTGATATTGTTTAATATAATAATCAGTAGTGCTAGAATTTTTATGAAATCAAAAATCACCGAAATATGCAAAATAATGACCTAAAGTAAAGTAAAGTGTTCCCCTGTGCATAGCACCACGCCATGAAGGCGTATAGGGGGTGTGGGGGTAACGCCCCACACTTAAAGTTGTAAAAATTATGCACTATAACTTGAAAAATATGCCGTTACAACTGAACTGTTTCAAACCAATATGCCAGACTTCCGCCATATCGAATTCAACTTTTTTTTTTAATGAGAAGGAGGTGATGTGATGTATCAAACCAGGATAGAATTCCACGATAAATTCCTGACCTAACAACGAAGGCATTCCAGCGCAGAACACGAATGTTTCTAGTGTCTTGTGCGATAAGTGAATCACCCTCCCCAATTAGACAAAGGCAGGTTCTCAGCAGCTGCACATGCACGGCATCTCGTCAACCAATCAGAGTCCTCTTGTGACGTGTTGCTCGTGACGTCAAAATTTGTTGCAAAATTTTATTTTATTTTCTCTATACCACCACAACATTTTTAAATTATAATTATCGACGTGATAGAAGGGTTATACCATTCATCACAATATTTGTGGTGAGCTCTAAGTGACAGAAAAATGAAGTAGAATACATTAAATTAATCAATCAAAGTAAGGGAGAAACAGTACTCCCAGTGGGATGATTTGCCCGTGGCTGATATGGCATTTTGATGTCCCTTACTGAAAGCTTTTAACCATCCTGTTACTGTTCTGTATGGTAATGCAGAGCTTCCTCTCCTCCTTTCCTCCAGAAACCTCCAAAGGTCCTTGCAATGAGTTCTGACACTCTGAAATTTTATCCAACACCGCTGCTTCAATTTAGAAAAATCATGATTAAATCGGTGGACAGTGACAGCCTACTTTCTTCTCATTACTACGCAGTTGCAAGTAGTGCAGAGGGAGTGTGCATTCGCCCAAGGTATCAAGCCCACATGTGGTGTACATGCAGTGTGCGAATTAACGGGGGGATTCCGGGGATCCCCACCCCCACCAGCACGAGATTTTTCATCCCGGGCAGAATAATTTCTTTTTAAATCTTTGCCAGGAATGTCTTGATCGCCGCCAGAGAAAATTGAATTGAAAGTATATAGTTTACCATTTCCTTACCATGCATCTTTGTTCAGATTCACACCAGTGAAAAATTATTCGTGAAAACAGTTAATTAACCCTTAAAACAATTGCATCCTATTTCGCGTCTGTAGTTATATTTTTAAATAACCATTGTTTATTTGTTTATTGTCGTCGGGTGCAGAGGTTTCACAAAAAGCTCCCAGAGTAACGCCGTTGCTCTATCCACCGTCAATAAACTACTTCAAAGTCTACCGCTATGGTAAGAGAGCTAATTTCGTCCGCTTTAATCGTTTGAAAGTATGTACATCACATTTCTCGCTACACGCCGTCATTGAGTTGAAGGTGCAATACATATTTGGTCAAGCTTTCTCGGTGTTACTAGTTCAATAGCTCTTTATATGTGTGTGTGTTTCGATTTTCTTAGAACGTAAATATACTGGAGGGTTTCTAAATTGCGTCTAAATGTTATCATAACATTTAATGTCCTAGGTACTTAGTACTGAAGGCAATAGTAGAGTTTACTGACTGGTAACTTATACAACTTTGCATACAAAAAAAAACCTCCTCCCCCTCGGAAATGAAATCACAAATATGACAACACTGAGTGAGCCCCCCCCCCCTTCAAAGCAAAAAAGCTCAATTCGCACACTGTGTCCGTGATATGAACTTTTTTGTTATTCTACCTTTGTGCTACCACTAACTAATAACATTTCAAACTAAATACCAAGAAAGCCTCTAGAATTACAATGCAAAATAAACCTTTTTCAACAATTGTGAAGCATGCAACTATATTATTGTATTTCAGTCACATAAATACGGTAGTTGTCAATTTTTAATACATAGGCAGCTAATGGAAATCAAAAGTTGACGACTTGCTTGTATGTTTTTAACCTATGTTATTTTTGCTATTGTGATGGTAGTATTAAAGATGTTTGCTTGGCTTAAGGGAGGAACTGTGTATACTTTCTTGAGTCTTACATCTCTAGTGACATCTATGGGAAAAATATTTATTTGAAAATGTTACAACTGCTACATCACGTTTCTCTTTACATTTGGATGAAATTTCGAGAACAAAGCAAGGAAATTTTGCTCTTTGAAAGGACACTTTAGCAGCGATTGTACAAGAGCATTCAGAGAGAGAAGTGTTGGGTTGTCCCGAAAGAAAGGGGCTGACAATTTATAAGATTCAATCTTCACGCTGTTCTCTGGAGGGAAATGGCTTCGGCACACTAGCGCCCCCTACCAAGGACATGCCATTAAGTATATATTGCTAGCAACATAGCATGTAGTAGGAGCATGAATTGTAAGAGCCGTGCAAGAGAAAAGAATGCCAAAAGAAACTAATCCGTGAAACTGCTTTTGCCCCCAGCTGAGGAGCTAGTGGAAAAAGAGGAGCTTAAAGTGTGGAAGAAGAGAGACGGGTTTCTTTCCACGAGATGGAAAGAAGGAAAAAAAAGGAATAAAGAGGGAGACCAGCCTGGAACAAAAGGAGCAGAATGCAGGATGGAGACTAACCAACCGGGAATTCCCCGTTCTGTGTCGTCTTTTGGTTCCCGCGCCGTGCGGCATCTTGGGTAAGAGAGGGGTTAGACTCGCGCCCTACCTTCAACCACGCTCTTGCTAACCGGTTCATCTTCACACTTGGGCTGTTCATGAAATCGCCAACTTTCTGGAAGACTCCCCTTTGCACTTCCCACATCATCACGGTATTGCTGAAACCTGCGAAATTTTCAAGATTCTTCTCTTTCTTTCTCTCTCTGTCTCCCGCTCTCCTCCTTTGCGTCTCTTCGGCATCCATCCATACTTTCCTTTCTTTGTCTAGCGTGAAAATCTTCTAAGGAAAGGGGGGATAGGGCCCGCACGGCGTGTCGTTCTCATCAAAGACAGAGAGGATACCAAAGGGCCCTTGTTCTTACTCTGTGGGAACGGTGAACACTTGTGGAGGGAAAATAGGTATCTTTGTTATTTGTTGAACAATAAAGTTCTGAGTGTGCCACTGCCTCAAAGTTCGTTGGAAACTAACCATGTTATTCCAGACATCGATTAGAAACAGCCTTTTCAGAGAGAATACTTATTAGGAACTTATATAAGTATGCGTAATGTTCAAATCATATTTTTTTGTATCTATGAGGTTCAGTTGAAGTCTGCTCGGTAACCGAGCGAGTTATGTGGTCTATGTGCGGATCCCGTCACCGAAGTTTCCTGGCTAGAGTCCCAGCATTGGCATGAGTGTTTTCCGGCAAATGTTCCTTCATCAATTTCATATAATCATCACTCATCCTCATAGTCGCTAGTAGACAATGTATCGGAAAATATCATAAAGTCAAAATTACGAGACTGAGTTCAAGCTAAGCTTCAAGCTTCAAGCTTCTCCTTTCAAAATGCCATTCTACACATTATGTCATCCTTTGTTCTCTCTCTCTGTCTTACTTACTCCATTCTTTCCAACTTCTCTCTGTTTCTCTTTTTCAATATATTCCCCACTCCTGTCTTTTTATGTTTTTCGTTTTTCTTTCTTTCTCACTCTCACTCACTTCTTTTTCCCTTTCTCTCTTTCTCACTCCATTTCTTCTGTGTCTTTTTACTTCTCTATCTTCTTTAATGTTCTCTCTTTTCAATGCTTATCTTCTTTGTTTCACTTTCCCTATTTCTCTTTTTCTCTCTTTCTTTCTCACTTTCTTTCTTCTTCTATTCTTTCCCCTTTTTCTCTTTTATCTGTCTTTCTTTGTAACTTTCTTTCTTCTTCTGTTTCTCTATATTTCTCATCCTCTTCTTCCTTTCTTACTGTTTGTGTCCTTGTTTTACTAGTCTCTCTGGCTTTTTTATTGTTACCCTATCAACTTCCTACTATGTCTATCTCTTTAGGCTGCTGTTTCTCTATCGTTCTTCCTTCCTTTAATATGCCTTTCTTTCAATGTTCTCTCTGTATCTTTCCCTCTTCCCTTTGGGTGGGTGTTTCTTGATGATTCGGAATATTTCTCATCTAGAGTATTTCCATGTAGAGGAGGGTGGGTTTAGAACATTTTACGGTTGTCTAGCGCAGATTGTTCCCATTCTTTGGTATGACTACATAAATTCAATGGTTCAATACTTCTTTTATATTGATTTGCATCGTCTCCTTTTATTTTGATCCACGGCTGATCGATACTAGTTACAACGTCGCCAACTATTCGAAATTTATCAGTTTTGTGTTCATAGGCCATAATCTCTTGTTTACACTCCCAGAGGGAGAGTAAACAAGAGTGTGCGTGACCAAGAGAACAAACACTATAACGTGAAGATTGTGCTCTGCATATGAGATCTTCTACCATAAAACTCATATGAAGAACACTTTCTCCCTGATTTTCCTCAGTGCTTACAAGCAGAGGTACATAAGGATAAAAAAAAGACCACTCAATGAAAGATACTCATGGGTAGCAAATATGATTACATGTTTCAGCCATGTGGAGAAAATTGAATGAGAAAACTTGCTCAATAGCTGCTGAGGCACTTGAGTCCTTCCTCGTCGCTTCATCACTCTTCTCCAAAAGCGCTGGGAGCCTCTCATCATCGACACGCATCCCTCCCCCATCACACACCTCCATCACGGTCTCTGCCTCCTCCGGGAGTCATAAAGTGGTTTCGCTACATGAATAAAATATTCAAGGAAAGATCCGAGGACGGTGTTGTCACTAAAAGTAAAAGGAAATAGTTAAGCGGGAGGAAGGAAAAAGCAGTGGAAGGACATGCTTACCTCGTGCAGCTCGGCGCGCCCAGGGAATGCTGGTTCACATGCTTCATCAGTTTCGATTTTGTTCAGGTCTGAACAGTAGTGGGTGTTTGGTCTTGTGGCTTGGAGCTTTAAACTGTGTTGTAGAAACCTACTTTCTTTTGTAATGCCGTGTGATCTTGGTCAGGAATTGTTCCATTCATTTCCCTGTTTCTGCGCGGCTCTGAGGCCCACCCAGCCTTGTAAATGTAGCAGTAACGATCGGCAAAGTTTCATGAGATTTCTAGGCAAGTGGCGGGCTACGTGAAGTTACCCCGCCCCATTTTCGAAATGCCCTAATTTTGGAATTATAGGAGCACTAACGAAACTATTTACGGCAGAAAACATCACTAACGTAGCACTAACGATGGACAAAATTTGGATATTTTTCTAGACAAGTTGCGGGCTAAGTTCACGGACCTTCATTCCAACTCTGTCCGAGATCAAGAATATATGGAGTTCCGTACCTCCACATCTCCCCACATGCCTTCATGGCATGTTAACACGCACCAGGGTACCTTTATCTTTGTAAAGGAATTGCAGGAGCTCTACAAAGTGTGCTAGTAGGTCTTTGCATATGGTGTAGTAGTAACGTCGTTGCCTTGTAATAAAGGGGTTCCGGAATCGATACCCAGTGGTCGGAGTCCACTTTCAACTGTAGGCCCAGAACCGATTAGACTCTCTGTGCATAGAGTGGACTTAAAAAGCAAACTCAAACTCTACTACATGTACAGAGCCATACCAGAAGAATATAACATGAATTGTGACATTCCCTTTTTCGTAGAGAAACTACTTCACTTGAATTTATTTCTCCTTATGAAGTAGGAAGATTGGATCCGCTAGCAAAACAAATAGTCTCCGGAAGGTGGATCCCGTAACATTGGACTCAAGAATTGAAAAACAGACGGGTGTATGATTTCTAATATATTCTATAACCCCACAGAGCTGAAGGATAGTTTTATTGCTTGCATACTCACTGGGGATAACTTTTGGATCAATCATTTTCGCACTGAGAGGCAGCATGGAATATCGACATCCATACGTAGACCCAAGAAAGAGGGATCGCAGATGTCTGCACGAAAATTCATGTTGACTCTATTTTGGGACAGGTCATTTTTGAAGACTGCCTGACCAATGCTGCGGCATTGTTTGAATCCAGCAATAACACACAAACGTCCTGAATGTGTTTGTTCAGGCATTTACTTGCAACGCGACAATGTCCGTCCACATATGCTGTTACTGTTCAGCCAGTGTGGAGATATTCAACATCCTCCTTACTCTTTGGACTTGGCTTCTTGCAGTTTCTGGCTCTGGACCTCTTAACAGGTCACATGTGGTGAGAAAGTCAAGCAATTGATTGATACACTCCTGGTTGACATATTTTGAACATTCTGGGCGTAAGATCTTATAGATATCTAGAACGGGAGATCCTATGGATATCCATAACAAGATATACCATGGACGACCAATGAATATCGAGAACTGGATATCTCATGGACGTCTCTTGAATATGTATAATACCCATACCTGATTTGGATATTGTGGATATTCTGTAGATATATTTTGGAGATTTGTGGGTTTGATCCAATTTTGTAGCGCTTGTAGTTTCTGGGGTATAGCCAGTAGGCGCGGACAGATGGACAGACGTACTTGACGGCAACATAAGGACACTTTTTTCAGCTTGTACTTATTTATATCTTAAAAGATAATGCATTAAAGCAAGTTGCGTGAAGTTAACAGTTTGTGGTTTTCAAATAGAACGAATCCATTCACAGACAAACATCGGAAACGAAAACATATCCTCGACTCAACAAGGTCCATGGGATAACGTAATCACCCAATTCGCCAATCGTGGTTAGCGTAACAGATAAGGCTTTGAATAAACCTAGGCGATAGCTGGGAGGATGAAGGCGCTTGTCCGATAGGTGTGGATTGAGTCAAAATCTCCACCCAGCTCAATAACCCTTCGTCTAGGGGGGGAGATGCATGTTTACTCAAGAAGGTCCAACGGTTTACTCAGCAGAACCGGGTTCCTATGGGCACAACTGCCGAAGCGCTGCAAAGTCAACAAGGCACCGCCTCCGAAGGATCTCGATGGTCCCTAAATGGAAGTTTGGCGAATGAGATGTAAAAGGGAAGAAACCTATACACCCGGATTTTAGACCCTCTGGGATGTGAAGTATAGTAAAGTTTCTTCCCCATCTCTTTTTTAACCCCCGAGACGTCATCCTCAAAGGCGCCTTCAATGGAAACACTGCGTATCAGTATTCTTCGCAGAATTGCGATAGAGGCAGTGGCGTGCCTGCGAATTCAGTTACGGGGAACGCTGTTTCTACCATAGTAGTCATTGCTATCGTCATCATTTCTTGTAGGTCGGTATCGCTGCTACAACTACTTTTCGTCTTCCTCTTCTAACGACCAAAAATTATTCTTTCAGCCTGTGCTGAGAAAACCAAACCCAACGAGCGTCACATAACAACGAACGCATTCGATGTTGTTGAAGTTGTGTCCGATAAGTGAGACCTCACAAAGCTACCAGCGATTGGCAATGCTTAAAACAGCTGTAACTGCAACCACTACCTTCTTTTGCATCTGACGTCCCTATATTTGGAAATATCGTGTCAGGTAGTGTATTTGGTGTATATACCACGTTCTGGAGCGGTGTAGTGTGTGGTGTATGGTCACGTGGTGCTCTAAATAATCAAATGAACGTGTAAAGCAGCAGACAGGCATTTGTTGAACCTTCTGAACTTGAACACCGCTATTCATCTACTTCGTTGAACATTTCCTTGCACCAGCCTGACACCGGAATACACATGCACTACGCCTAGTGTCAAAAAGTAGATAAAAAATGTGCATCTGACCGCAACTCTGATTTCTTGACCAAACGACCACAAAAAGTTGAAAAACTCATTTTCTCTCCCCGTTCCGCGCCTCATTTATTGCGCTGACGATGTTTCACGGGCGCAAAAAGGCAGTGATGAGTGAAAGATGAGCTCTCATCCTCTCATCCTTCTCATCTCTCTTATTTCTCTTATTCTTCTCTCATCTTCTTATCCTCCTCTTATCTTCTTTTTATCCTCCTCTTATTCTCTTATTCTCTTATTCTCTTATTTTTTTATTTTCTTATTCTCTTATTTTTGAAAGATGAGTGTACCTTATCGTAATTTTCCAAGTCTGGGGGCCAAATGTTTATATATCGTGATCTTCGTAAACCTCTCCTCTCATTCTCTTATTCTCTTATTCTCTTATTCTCCTATTTTTGAAGGATGAGTGCATCTTATTGTAATTTTCCAAGTCCGGGACCAAATGTTTATATATCGTGATCTTCGTAAACCTCTTCTCTTATTTTCTCATCTTCTTATTCTCTTATTCTCTTATTCTCTTATTCTCTTATTTTTTGAAAGATGAGTGCACCTTATCGTAATTTTCCAAGTCCGGGACCAAATGTTTATATATATCGTGATCTTCGTAAACCTCTCTCTCGGGGAGGGAACGATGTACCACACACACACACACACACACACACACACGCGTGCGTATGCCTCTTATTATTTTCTGTATTGTGACGCAAGCAAACAAATAATAATTGTTGTTTTTTAGGATACCTGGCTCCTATAACCTCGCCAGGGTGCGTGGTGCCCAGCCAAAAAAGTAAAGGTTTTCTAATGGCTGCGGTTATAGATTACCGCACCTCTGTAGGGTTTCACGTGTTTTTTTTCCCCCCAAACTTCCATGAAACCCTACAGAGGACCTCCGTAATGCATGCAACGTGTACTAACGACTCTAGTGTTATTTGATGTTGTGATATTTTTGGATATAGAGTTTTATTGTGAGATATAGATAAAAATAATTATGTTTATTATAATATTTTCTTGATGAAGATGGAGAATATGTGTGTGTTACAAATAAAGTTGCATGTTTTTTTTCTAGTGTGTGTATGTGTTTTTGATGTTTCGACAGCATCTGAAACGATAAAAAAGAAATTTTATTGTTAATTTTCACGTGTAAAAACAACAACAAATTTTTTGTGCAAATTTTCTGATTGTCTCGTGCTATAGTGCAAAAAAGATATTGTAACTGATAACTAATGAAATTGACATTTGTAACTGATCTGAACTAGTGAAATTCGTATTGTGCTATTGTAACTGATTGTGCTAGTACAAAAAATTTCTTATTTGTGCAAGAAAAGATGTTAAAAACTTGTTAAAACTGCTCTGTGACCCTCTCGTTCTTCACGTCGTAGGCGAAGGACTTCTCTGCAATCAGGATGACACTGCATAGGGTATCCTCGGGCAAGGCATCGTGGAACTCGCAGACGACCTTGATGTTGGTTCGATCGTTGACCACAACCTTTTTTCTCTTAGATGTGTTGATGACGGTCATGGGTCTCCGTGCTTTGAACTCGCTGGGCGTGTAGTACATGTCCACGCTTCCCTCGGTCACGCGTTTGTAAGCCGAAAACGCTTCGTAAAGTTTGAGGTAATCGTTTTTGGTCACGTCGAGGTTGTAATTCTCGCGCGGGAACACTTCGTTGCGTCTATTCTTCAGATAAACGTTCTTGATCTTGCAGTCGTCGAACTTGCTGGAATTTTTTTCCTGATTCTTGTCCCTCCCGGTCTGAAAAAGCACTACGACGAAATCTGGCATGTCGAACTGTATGTTGTTGAACTGTGTCGTCACGTCGAATTCCATGTGACTTCCCGACGCCATCTTCTGCACGCACTGGTAACCGTGAAAGTGAATCGGTACCTGTGGACTTTTCAAGATCTCCGCTTTGTACTTGAGGGCGTAATTTGTTTCGTATTCCACCACCGGCATTCTCAATTCCATGCTCCGGATGACGCACTTGGCTGCTTCGGGTAAAGTGTTGGCTATCGGCGTGGTGCCGTCCGGACCCAAAGTAGCGTATCGCATGAGTGCGTCGTTGTCGTTGGCCGCTCTTCGAAACGTGATCCTCAGTCCTCCCTTCCACATGATCTCCTTGTAGTCCGAGAAGAAACCAGGCAGCAGACGCATGGGAAAGAGCACCGTGTGACTTCTCGTCGATATTTTGGTCCCGGCTTCGAATCCCCCGGCCTGGTAGTACGCTGCGTCCGTTTTGGATAATTTCAAAGTTCCCACTGCCGTCGAGGTGATGCCTGGATAATCTATTCTGTCGATGACGGTGTTGTGTTTCCTCACCTCCACCTGCGAGAACAGGTGAGGCACGAAGTTGTCCACGAGTATCAAGTTTGCTGCTGCAGGAAACGCGTCTTCGCTTTCTTTCTTCACCACGTCGAATTGAAGGTAGAGGTCCGCTCTGTGAGGATGAATGAACCCGTCGCCTACGTCCACGTCGTATTCGATCTCCCTGTTCGCTTCGTTCAGATTGGCGAACGTGCGACGGTTGGGAGGGAAAGATTGCAATTCGTAACTTTCGATTTGCTCCATTTTACATGTATGGTTATTTATTATACGTTGATCTCCACGATGGCCGTCGTAGTGGCACCTGCGAAATCCACCACGTCTCCTTTCTCGTTCGTCACCACCAACTCTATGTCGTCTATGCGGTTGCGACATACTGGAAAATAGATCGGCGAAGAGGGCGTGTAGATGATCGGTTCCATGAACTCGGAACTTGGTTTGAAAGTGGCTATGATTCCCGTCTGCTTGTGACTTCCTAACAATCCGTCCGAGGATTTCGTGATCATACCTTCCGCCACGTTGCAGTGTACGTTCAGAGTCTCTATGGCCAAGAATTTAGGAATGTTGGTTGCTGTGTGCTTGATGCCAGCTTCGAGTTTTGTGTCATTCTCGAAACCTAAAAGTTCTCCCATGGTGCCCAGGTCCACGGTCTCCGTCGCGGATAGGATTTCCACTCTGTGCGTGACCGAATTTTGAGAAAGGTATGTGCCTTTGGGTAACTGAGCTTGCAAAGTGGAAAGATTGTATTGGCCTGGCGTGACGACGATGTGTTCGCTTCCGACGCTAATTTTGTTGTTGTGCTGCGTGACGTTAGGTATGAGGTACATGCTGTAGAATGCACGCAGAGCCACGGATTTAGGATAGACGATGTCGTCGTGCAGCGTGAGTTTCAAGATTGAAGATTCGCTCGTGAGATGGAACACGCCCATCCTAGTGATGCTGTTTGAGGTTCCACAATGCTTTCTGGAAATCCTCGATCGTAGGGTTATTTATTTTAGAGAGAAAGACAAGCACAGAGAGGCAGAGATGACCGCAGTTCACGTCTCCGAAATCTTGAATGCGTTCGTCGTTGTAGTATATAGAGGTTTTGTTTGTTTTCAAATAATGAATTAAATTTGTAGGTGGAACACCTCCGAAAGAATCGAAAACAAATGCTTTGTTATTGTCATCGTTTTTGTGGTAACATATCCAATGCGTGCCTGGATTTTTTTGATTGTCCAAGTTAACTACTCCACATTCTCTTCTTTTAACGCTTGAAGGTAACGAGTCGGACATAAAAACTCCTCTGAAGTATTTGATTCGTAACGGTTCGATCAGAGATTCAATGTCTCGGTTGGTGAGTGCTTCTGTTTCTTTTTTTTAAACTTTCTCATTACGCCTTTTCCTCCTTTCTTCTCCATGGCCAGGTTGTGACGTTTCTGTTCTTCCAATTCCGCTTTGTTCTTCTTCGAGTCGATGACGGTTTTCGCGATGGCGGCACTTCCGCCAGCCAAACTTCCAACGGCCCCCAATGCTGCTAGGATGGCCGGGATGCTGAATATGAAACCTCCGATCTTTTGCTGTTTCCGCGAACGCTGCAACCGTCTCAATTGAGGTGTGCTGAGCAGCAATTTCATTCCATGTCCTTTCGACAAGCAAGAACGTTTCTTCTCGCGTTGTTTCTTGGTGAGTAACCCATCGAGAGCACCTAGATTTTTCAGATTGGAGTATGGTATCTGGTACACGACACCCTTGGGCTTCATGTTGATGCTCTATGGGTTATTTTTGCGGTATGTTATTTATATATATTTTGATATTTTTTCTTGTGTAGTTTTTTTACGGTATGTTATTTATATATAAATATTCTGAGATTTTTTTTCACGGCCCCGCAGTCGCTACACAAATTCTATTACGTGCTTTGTTTTCTTGCCAAAAAGTTCTTTTGTCCCCTTGTACACGATTCGAGTTTTGTTCTCGATTAAAATAGATAGCTTCTCGTCCGATAACATGTTAGCGTATCGATCTGGTAAAAATAGACTGTATTGTGCGTTGAGCAACAGGCGTACCTTGGGACCATACTGGGTAGAAACGATTGAACCGGAAGTTATCGTGTAAGATTTGTCGACTTCCAATTCCCGAATTTTTACATACTCGACTGACAAATTTAGCATTTGTTTTAATGCTTGGAGCTCACTCATTTTTTCAGTTGTCATATCGAAGAAGAGAAATTTTCAGTGTGTGTGTTAGAGAAATTTAATTTTTTTTCACGATGTGTGTTACTTATATATACCGAAGATTATTTTTTGTCACGATGTGTGTTATTTATATATTTTTTTTCATGATTTGTATCGAAGATTTTTTTAACAGAGGAAGAAAGTTCGTGCTTCGGAGAACGCGATGATTTGCGTGATGATTTCCTCAGTTTCCTGTTTGGACTTACGCCAATCATCAGTATATCGTCTTCTTCCCTGCCTCGCCTCGTGCAGTTCGTCCAACCTTTCGTTCAATTTGTCCCCCGCGGCCGACAGAAGAGTGTCGAGATCACCGCACCTCATTCCACTGATCTCCCGAAGACGGTTCTTGAGAACTATTTCGCATCCCATGTGAAATGCCGGCGTCGTTTTAGCTACGATCACAAGTTTATTAACATCTCCGTTAACTACCTTTTTGAATATTTTAGATAGTAGTTCGTGCGGCAAATCAGTTATGCAAGCCATGTTGTTTTTTTTACTGGATGTTATTTATATACCCCACCCCAATTTTTGTTTTGTGTTCATGGCAATGGTGGTACCCAGTGCGGCGACCCGTTCACCCAACGATGCGTCTCTGCTCACGAACCTTTCGAAAGCTGCGTGCTCTAACTTTCTGTCTGCTTCGTGACGTGCTTCCAGATCCGTCTGCGTGGTGTTGTAAGCAATGTCGTGATCTTTGCATGCCGCGTCCAACAGATTCACACCCTTGTCTCCTCTCTCCAATCTTTTCTCGAGTTTGGTACCCGGTCCGCAGTACTGGTAGCCAGGTAGATGCATCTCGAAAGGTAACTTGTTGATGATGTCGTTCACAAGGCCCTTTCCTTCGGCCACGTTCCAAAATTTAGGAGGCAGCGTGTTGATGATTTTGATGAGGTAAACTATGCCCTTGTCGTCGTTCACGATGAAGTTGGAAAGTTTCGTGCTGATCATGTCCACGATGCCAACCTTCCCGTTGTAGAAATTACGGTTGCCTGCATTCTCTTCGCCGGCTATCACCAACAATCGGTCCACGAGCTTCCTCACGTCGTCCACCCAAACGAATTCTTTGGGTAACGTGTTGTAGCGTTTGACGCCGCTGCCTGTTTTGACCTGGTTCCAAATCGGTTTGATGAGATTCTTGTACTTCTCGCCGCTGCTCGATTTCACCCTATTCTGCGAGGCGTCGTTGTTCTGGTACAAGGCATCCGTCATGATCAGAATTTCCTTGTAACTTTGGTAATCTTCGTCGGTGTAATCTTTCGGCTGCTTTTTGGCGACGAGTTCCCACAGTCCCACCGTACCCGGATACCTGTTCCAACTATCCTTGTCGCCTAAATTGATTTTAATGTCGTTGCCTTCGAAGGTCACCTTGGATTTCCCAATCTTCCACACCACACCGCCGCCTTCGCTGGTTTCCATGCTGGGATACAATCCGAACACTTCATCCTTGTCGAATTTCCCCGTACTCAGGTAGTCTCGTGCCAAAGGTCCCAACTCGATTTTATCCGAAGACGTGCTGCCTATGGCTCGACGTCGTGCCGGTGCATCCTTCAGTTCGAACGGTGTCGAAGGAATGCTCGAAATAGGCGTGGGTACGGCGTAACTTTTAGCTGCGAGCGGCACTAGTTTGTTGATCAAATTTTTATTTTGTTCCGTGACACTTTTAATTTCTTTACCTAGACCACTGATGGCATCGATCACAGGTTGATCCTGACGTTTTTTCTCTTCGTAGAATCCACGATTCTCGGATTTCCAACCTTTGAAGCGTTTCGCGAGGTAATCGCGAAGCTTGAGATTTTCGTCTTCGATTTTTCGTTTCGTCATGACGTTATTTATACACGTTGTTTCTCACAACGTTGCAACGTTTAGAAAGTTGTTGATTTTGTTTCTGTATTTTCCGTCGTTGGGTTTCCTCGTCATGTCGATCGTAGCGAATCCGAAATCGTCACCGTTCCAGCAAGAAGAGCAGCGTTCCGAAAATTGATTGTAGTTCATGTCTCCGCCTACGTAGTCATCGTACGCGTGCTTGAGGTTGGTGTGATCTTGACGAAACAAACATATGAAATTAGCGTTGTCGCGTAGTAACTGTTTTGGAATTTTGGAAAACGTTTGAGCTAGGTAAAAGCAATCCATTTCTTTGTGACGACCTTGCGTGAAAAAATTGCGAATTTCATTTTGATTTTCCAGGATGGCGTCGTCGAACACAACAACTGAATTTTCACGACAATCGTCGAGTGGTTTTATTTCCGAGGCGAACGTTGCAATGTCCAGACCATCGTACAGTTTCATCAGTTG
The DNA here is from genome assembly GCF_977018435.1 of Lepisma saccharinum. Taxonomy (NCBI): domain Eukaryota; kingdom Metazoa; phylum Arthropoda; class Insecta; order Zygentoma; family Lepismatidae; genus Lepisma; species Lepisma saccharinum. The sequence goes on along the minus strand of NC_139232.1, from coordinate 89,543,197 downwards.
CTGGTATTTGGATTGCTCTAAACTTTTCGAGAACACGTACAGGTGCCTGTTCTTCCAATCTAACCAATTCGGTGCGAGGAGAAAATTGTCCACGAGCAGTGTCGTTTTTCCACACCCCGAAGGTCCTACAATCAGACAGCGGATGCTGTCGGGGAGCAACTTGCCGTTCTTTTTCTTCGTTCCATTTTCCGAATTAGGTAAACGTTTCACAACATTCCACGTACTCATAGAATCACTTCGTTTGAATCGATCCAACTTGTTTCCGGAAGTCCCAGCCATTTCACCAAAAGTTTGTTGCCTCTCTTGCGCAAAACTTTTTCGATAAGGTACGTGTCGGGGTATTTAGTTTTAGAGAGTTCCTCCTCGTAGAAGCGCCCCAATAAAATTTCACCGCCACTGTCTTTTATTATATACGTGTGACGGTTCCCGGGTAGAACTCGAACCACGGTAAAAAGTTCAGTGCTCCAGTTTCGTGTGAAACCCCTGTCGAACGTTCGCTTCAATTTACTGACCCTCACCTGTTCTCCAATTTTGTATTTAGCTTTTTTTGTCGTGGGCGTGTACTTTGGACAGTAAACGCTAGAAATTAAACGTTGCTCGTCAGACTTGGTAACGTCAGCTGGCTTCATGCCTATCGTTCCGTGCCGTGTGTGATTATAGTCGTTAACAAGTTCCGGAAGAATGGTGACCCACTTGTAGCTTCCCTGAAGCGTGAAGCGTGACCACATGCGCGATTTCAGAGTGCGATTGAATCTTTCCACGATGCTGGCCTTGACGTCACTGAAGGTCGAGTAATGTTGAACGCTGTGTTTCCGAATAAACTTTTGGAATACGGCATTGTAAAATTCCTTCCCTTTGTCCGTGTGCAGAAACCGAGGTCGTCTGCCGCCGCTTTCGCGAAAAATTGTCTTGAATGCTTCCGTAACGCACGTTCCTGTTTTCGCCTTCAAAGGTAGAGCCCATGCGAATTTCGAAAATGTGTCTATGACGGTGAGGAGGTACTTGTTGCCCTTGTTCAATTTATGTACGTTTTTTAACTTGCCGCTACTCATTTCGACGAGGTCGCTTTCCCAGAGGTCGTCGATTCCCTTGGTTACCACAGCCAAACGTTTGTAGTTGCGGCGTGCAGGTTTATGCAATTCTTGGACGATGGCTTGCCTTGACATTTTTTTTTAGAGATTACGTTTGAAGAGAAGCACCAGCGTGATGGGATTCAAAGAGGGTGGCACCTCGCTCGTGTTTTGAACGATCAGCTTATCGCCGGCACTCACGTCGAAAACGGTAAGGTCTTCGTCTTCCTGTATTTCATATATGTTGCGCGTTTCGTTCCAACGCGCCAGAGGAATGTTTCCTGCTTTCTGGACACCACGATTCGATATCAAAGTCATGGTGGGAACGCTAGCTTTTCTGCCGTGAGACCAGTACGAAAATTCGTTTACCTGAATCGTGCCATCGAGGAGAAACTTGTAGTACGGATGATAAGGATGCAGCATGTACAGTTTGTTACCTTCGACGAACGTGGAGATTCTCTGTTGATTGGGTACGCTGTTGATTTCGATGGCTTGCAGAGAATGCAGTTTAGCGAATTTAGTATCGATGCTAACGAGGTTGCTGTGAAGCTGACCCAGTGTGTTTTGTACGGGCACCAAATGCTCGACTATGGTATCTGTTACGGTAGAAAATGAGGGTTTGATTTTTACTTCCACGTTCAACTGCTTGTAGCTTTCGTTGAGTTCTTGCAACTTGGCACCGAAAGAGGCCAGCGTCGATTCCTGCGTTGATTCCAGCACTCCAACTTGATCTCTGATGTTGACCACAATGTTCTGAAGGTTCTCGATTTGATTCAATTTCTAGCTCTTCTCGGTAAGATCATTCACGATGATTCGCATCTCTGTAAACTGCGTGTGAAGGTCGACGACGCTCTGCGAAGTGGGCAGCGTCGACACCAGCGAAGCAAGTTCGTCTCGAATCTGTTCCACGTTCGCCGTTTCTGTTTCCAGTCGTTTCAGCATACGTGATATGTTCCTTTTCAAAGCGTGTAATTCTTTGGAGGTGGGGAGATTGGCCACCCTACTCTCGAGATCGCTCAACGAACTTTTGATGTCACTCGAATCTGATAGTGCTGTCACCGCCGTTTTCAATTTTTCCAAATCTTCGCTCGAAGGCACGCTCGTTCGTAACGATTCCAAGTCACCCTGTATGTTGTCCAGTACGTGATGAAAATGAGTAAGATTGGATTCGACGTTCAAATTTTCCAAATATTGGATCTTCTGCTGAACCGTGCTTAACGTGTCCTGAATACTCGTCAACACACTTGCTTCAGCGTGAATATTTTTAATTTCTTCGTTGATCAACTCCAGAGACGCCTGAAGCGTAGCGATGGTGGTTTGAATGTGTTCAAAATCTTGATAAGCCTCCAGTTGAATTTTTATGTTCGCGACGCTTTTACCGATGACCTGCAGTTCGTCCGACGATGGTAGGTTCGTCATTGTATCTTCCAAAATCTGCAACTTGGATTTGATTTCTTCCAACGTGCCGGTGAATTCTTCTTGTAATTTGGAAACAACAACCTGCAAGCGTTCTACATCAATATCATTCACGACGGTTTGAAGTTCAGAGAAATTCTTTTCTATTGCGGAAGTTCGCTCTTCGATTTCGAGTTTCAATTTTTCCAAATCTTCATTTTTCGATTGAAATTGCTGTAATTTGGCCAAATCATTTTGAAGCGAATCCATGCTCAACTGTATATTTTGAATGTTGTCGTAAGAAGGTACGTCAACATAATTTTTTATCAGTGTTTTCAGTTCGGAATCGATTTTCAGAATGGGATCGAGACATTGCGTTTGGAGCGTAGCGATCTCAGACTCTAAACTTTTGTTTAAGGTCTCCTGCAAAGCGATCAAATCGGTCCTCAACTTCTTAACTCGAACGTCCAGCATGAGAATCTCTTCTGCATGGTCTACACGCTTGGTGTTGCCGAAAATGTCGTTAGGCATTTTTGGTTAATGGTTATTTATAATAGAATAGACGATTCGTAATTCTACGAAGAGAGGAACGAGTTTGTCGTAATCTCCTAGGAGTTCCACGTAAAGATAATCTCCTGCAGACACATCGTACGACATGTTAGAAAGTACCTTGTCGTGCTTCATTCGAAAAATGTTTTTGCCGGTAGAAATTTTGATTTCGCCTGCGTTTTCCGGATTCACGGTGATTTGAAGTTTCCCGTCGATCGGAATTTCGTAGAAATGTAAATTGTTATTAAAAACATAAAACATCTTGCCCACATCGTCATTCAGTTTCGTCCAAATGCTGTTGAGGTGAATGATCAACAGACCGTTGAGTTTAGGTAACACGGAAGGTAAGACTTCATGATCTGGTATGGTTTCCATAATAATCTGTTTGCGGAAACCAAAGAGATTCATTGTCCTTGTTAGTTATTTAACACGTTGTGTCTTTGCCATTCTTCAAAACAGACGGAGGAAAAGAGTGGCCCTCGGGCGATGAAAAATAAGAGTTGAATTTAATGAGCCTCGGTTTGGAGCGGGGCTTAACAACATAATAACATAATAACAGCTTGCAAGTTTTCATCGCCCGAGGGCCCCTTTTTCCTCCGTCTGTTTTTTGAAGAATAACAAAGACACCGCGGACTTCATTGCTATGGGGTTACGGTTAACACACGTCACATTTATCGCTTTTATTGTAGTGGCCCCACTCTCTCGTGTGGATTTTACAATCGAGAACACGTAACTTGTTGTCTCTGTTATCCAATGCGACCTTGGTTACGCGCGTCGTGTACAAATCATGCAATTTACTTGCAATGCGATGATCTGTGCTGAGTTGTCTTTTACCTTGAAACAGGCATTCCTTGTAGTCTTGCATGCTAAATTTGCTGGTACTTATTTTTCCCACCCCCTTCGCTTTCTTGATCTCTTTTTCTTCTGCAATCTTTACACAGTACATTTTGGCACGAAGCCCCGCAAATTCCCTGCTGTACTCCCCGCCAACTTCATCTTTGAACTTTCCTATGATCATTTTATTTTCTGTTGAATGCAAGTGATGGTCTGATGGTAAGTTGCTAAAATCAAACAGATGCTTCATCTTAGTCAGATCATGTTCGAGGCTTGGTGTTTGGATTAGAAAAATGAAGCTATCCGTATCAATGTAACATATTTGGATGTTATCTCGATAAAAGGGTTGAAACTGATCGTAGTACGATTGGTACATGTGCAATTTTGATAGTTCAAGGACGGTGGCACCTATGGCAATCGGCTTGTTGAGCATCACTTGCTTCTTGTTCCTCTCGACGAATACTAGATTCTCGTCGAAAATGGTGAAGTTTTTGAAGTAGGGGGACGCGACGATCTTTTCAAATTTCTTTTCGTCCGTGACCAACGTTGCGTCGATGTAATTACGCACGTTCTCCATCGTCTTGCCGTAGACGGCGTTATTGAACAGTTTGTACAGATCCTTGTCTGCAGGCGATGTCGATTGCGCTCTGCGTCGCGTGTTCTCGGTTATGTAGGGTTCCAGCCACCTGCTCTGTCGGAACTTCAATCCTCTATGAACTTTCTTCAACTGCAAGCCGTGACTTATGTAAAATTGGAGGAGTCGGTAGTGCAGAACGTAATTCCGCTTGTTCTCCATGCTTAGTATGAGTTTTGGCTCCGATCCTCCAGGTGGCTTCTTTTTGGTGGGGGCCAGGGCCAATCCGTGATGTTTCTCGTGAAGCGTTTCGGGATAATCGGAATCCACTTCCAAGAAACAGCCCCATTCATTATCTTCGCTCCAGTTGAGAAAATCTTCGCAGGAGAGTTCCTCTTCGGTCATCCACGCGTAGTCGCTAATGGGAAGACACTGGGACATGGAGTGGCCGTACAGGTTGTTGACATCCCAGTAGACGATGTAGGTGTTGGGCTTCGATGCATCGTAACCAGGCGTATGAGGATTGTTTGCCTGAGCATGGCGTCGGGGACATTGGACGATGCCACCGCGTATCGCACTCTCCATGAAAGCATACTGTTCCTTCTCTGCGATGAGGTCCAGTTCCACGTTGGTGTATTTCATCATCGATTCCCAAGTCAATCCCGGCGTGGTGAAGAAATACGCAGGATCCAACTTGTATATCGCGATGCATCTCTTACGAAACGATTCGAAAATGTCCATCAGAAGTGTCACGTCCAATTTTAGATAAAGATCGTGATAATCGCGAAAAGTTTGGCAATTGAATGCCGTCCACACACTACGAGCGTGTTCGTAGTCCTCTTCGGAACAGACGTCCTCCGTGAGATGAGAATAAAATACCTCCCGGGGTGGAAGTTCCGCCCCGTCAAATTTCTCGAAATCGTTGACGTACTCGTAGGGGTAGACGCCTTTGCGACGCAACAGATTCAAATTCTCATCTCTCCCCGAAAAACACATTTGCTTGGTGGCCACAAGATCTTCGTCGCCAAGTTGAGATGCAAGGCTTGCGAGGCTGGAGGACAGGAAATTGTAAGAGTCCAGGATTCGCACTTCCACACTTCCTCCTTCTTGGAGAGGGATCCAAATTCTTACCGCAATATACTTCTCACTCGTTCTCGGAATGATGCTGATTCGAGAAGTTATGTTGTAGAGCTCTTTGACGAAGAGATGCGTGTCGTACTTCTCCGTGTAGTGCAGAAACACGGCAACGAAATGCGACTCCTTAATTTTAAGATTGCACGAATTACAGATGGTGCTCAGAAATAATCCATTCTGGTGGTCATGGTGGACGACCTTGTAATTTTCGGGGGTGAAAGCCTGGTTACACTCCTCGCATCTTGTCGCCGCGTCATGTCTCCGTTGTTGTTCCGTCGTGAGAGCAGGTGGAGAAACGTAAGAGCCTTTCAGGCTGGGTGCAAGTTCTCTCGCGCATTCCGCTATCTTCGTAACAAAATGTTTTGCCGCATCGGGTCCGCAATACAAGATGACATCATTTAATTTTTCTCAGTAGATGGAGAAACTGCAAGGCTCGTGGTGAAAAATTTGGATCGTGCTTGAGGTAGAGGGATCAGGGTCGCAAGACGTCATGGGAACTTGGAAGCTTTCAAAGTCGGCATAAAGGACGACGGGATGGTGGAGAAGAGCCTGGTGTTTCTGAAATTTCATCTTGGTTCCGGGTTCCGGCATGACATCTTCGGGTTCTGCATTCACAGAGCCAAAACACTTGTGCTGTTCTCTCATCTTCTTACCCCCGCGAAAAATTCTCAAACACCGATCACAAATTTCGATCTTATCGTGATTCTTGCTGATCTGTCTTCCTACTAATCCTGAGAAATTCCGTATCAAACTGTAAGGGCCATCTACAAGCAAGAGTCGAATTACATTATTCTGCCTTCTCGCAGGTCTTAAGACACGAATATTGGCGGAATCGTCAACCCCAAAAACAGAAATATCGATATCTTCTCCTTTTTCCTCTCTATAGTTTTTTAAAATTTGATTGATCTTATTCAGGGGCACAGGATAGGAAATTCCTCTCATCATATTCTCGTATCTCCCCTCATATCCTCTGTAATTGGACAGACGTTGGGGGTCATTATTATTAGCTGGGTGTAATGCAGCGATGACAGACCATAGGAAACTCTTCTGATCATTACTTTGTATGTTCAACACTGCATTTTGCTTTTTTTTTGTTTTTTGTTTTTTTTGAGCGCTGCGTAATGGTTTGAAATTGCAGACTCTAAGTTCTAACATGTGGCTGCGACCGCAAAGACTCCATCCACTTCCTCTACCTTCAAACTCTTCTTGTTTTTGTGTCAGGTGATCAAATAGCCGTGTCACTATCTTGTCAAGATCCTCGTTATTGTCATTGTGTAAGCTTTCACACCCTACGTAAAAACTAAAAGTGCTTGACTCGGACGAGACAACTTTCTCATACAGCAGGGTCAAGACGAGATGAATTTTAATTGCAACATTAACAATGCAATCACGTAATTTATCGACTACCAGAGATTTCACATTGTTGAGGAAGATGCTCGAGTCACACTTTTCATCGCTTCCAGATTTATACGTCATGATGCGTGCACTTTTATTCAAAGCACCCTCTTCATGCGCATCATTCATGCGAGATTTTTTTGCCGGCGGGGCTACGACATCATGATCCGGTAGACGACATTTTTTCAAATGCCTAGCAATATTAGGTTTCGAAATCAACTTTCCACAGTTGCGACATGCCACTTTCCCGCAAAAACCGGAGGGACCTGGTTGCGGTTCCATTTTTCTCTCTGTTATTTATATATTTATATACAGAGAATTTTTTTTTGGGGGGGGTTGTGGTGGTGGTAGTGGAAAGCGCACTGAAACAGAAGGAAAAAAAAATTGAAAAAAATGCTAGACATTTTTTCCTTCCACATATATATATATTAGACGCGAACAGTATGTATGTATGTATGTGTGTGTGCGTGCACTGTTGTAGGAGGTTAAAAATATACGACATGTAAGTGTGTGTCAATTTTTTATGACTCCTCTGAATATGTGTGTGTCAGACGTAAAACAAAAAATATTAATATATCATGAAAAAATAAAAAACTTACCTTTCAAGAGAGATAGAGAGAAACTTCAAAATAAAAACTTGTAGCTCACTAAAACTTCCACGATGATATATATATATATACTGCCAGACAAACAATTAAGAATACTGAACTGCCACGATTGACGTTCACCTTTCAAGAGAGATAGAAAAACTTCAAAATAAAAACTTGTAGCTCACTAAAACTTCCACGATGATATATATGTATACTGCCAGATAAACAAATTAAAAAATACTGAACTGCCACGATTGACGTTCACTATGATAATGATGTACAAAAAAAACTGGTAGGTTATATAGGAACTCCTCTCCTTTTTCTCCTTCTCTCCTTCCTACTCCACGCGACTCTCTTTGGTGAAAACACAATGAGGGCTATGGTCAATGTCCTAGCAAATAAAACCCTTGTCGACTGATTCATTCATGCTATATTTTTTTCAACAAAAAACTTTTGTGATACGCACAATATCCTGTGGGGGACAAATAACAATAAACAGGACGTTGACAGTTCCACCCATGCATGTATTGTCGATCATTTCCCCCCTCGGCCTCTATTCCACGCCCCGTCAGGGTGTGGTGTGTGAAACAAACGATCCCCAGCACAAACTCAAAAAGCGGAAGATGCTGCTGTGTTTGCTTCCGCCGCATCCGCTTCTGATTCTATTGTTATCGGGGATGTGATGGATTCTTTATTCAGGACCGTGGGAAAGCTGAAAAAAATAGAATCTCTTCGGGCGGAAGAGGATGCAAGGTGAATGGGTTCGGGGAGGGGTTACTGTGGATAGTTTGGTCCGTGATGAAAATGTTACATTGAGCGACGAAACACAATTTCTCCACAGGGACAGGAAAAATTCTACCGAGCGTCGCTATCCACGCGAACATTAGAAATTGCCTGAATGCCTTGGGGGCTTGGCATAGGATTATCGATTTTCGTTTTTAGAGAATAATCTATGTAAGATTCTAGCATCGAGAATAAACAACATTGATTAAATTTTTGACAACATTCGCAGTACAAATCTAAACTCGTGATGATTTCGCCGCCACCACGCACCCCTGGCGAGGTTATAGGGGCCAGGTATCCTAAAAAACAACAATTATTATTTGTTTGCTTGCGTCACAATACAGAAAATAATGAGAGGCATACGCACGCGTGTGTGTGTGTGTGTGTGTGTGTGTGGTACATCGTTCCCTCCCCGAGAGAGAGGTTTACGAAGATCACGATATATATAAACATTTGGTCCCGGACTTGGAAAATTACGATAAGGTGCACTCATCTTTCAAAAAATAAGAGAATAAGAGAATAAGAGAATAAGAGAATAAGAAGATGAGAAAATAAGAGAAGAGGTTTACGAAGATCACGATATATAAACATTTGGTCCCGGACTTGGAAAATTACAATAAGATGCACTCATCCTTCAAAAATAGGAGAATAAGAGAATAAGAGAATAAGAGAATGAGAGGAGAGGTTTACGAAGATCACGATATATAAACATTTGGCCCCCAGACTTGGAAAATTACGATAAGGTACACTCATCTTTCAAAAATAAGAGAATAAGAAAATAAAAAAAATAAGAGAATAAGAGAATAAGAGAATGAGAGGAGGATAAAAAAAAGATAAGAGGAGGATAAGAAGATGAGAGAAGAATAAGAGAAATAAGAGAGATGAGAAGGATGAGAGGATGAGAGCTCATCTTTCACTCATCACTGCCTTTTTGCGCCCGTGAAACATCGTCAGCGCAATAAATGAGGCGCGGAACGGGGAGAGAAAGTGAGTTTTTCAACTTTTTGTGGTCGTTTGGTCAAGAAATCAGAGTTGCGGTCAGATGCACATTTTTTATCTACTTCAAAAAGTGCAAAGAACTAGACGGGGCTAATTAGGAATACAGCTAGGGATGGGTGGTGGCCGCGGTGGCTCAGTCGGTAACGCGTCTGACTACCATGCTAAAGGTCCCGGGTTCGATCCCCGGCCGGTTCAAATCCGGGAACTTTTCTAACGGTGGAAGCGGCCCCGGCGCCTACCCAGCGTCGAATAACATGGGTACCTGGGGGAAACCCTGGGGGGTAAAGGCGGTCAGGGGCGTGATGCTGATCACATCACCCCCACACCCCCTATACGCCTTCATGGCGTGGTGATATGCACAGGGGAACACTTTACCTTTTGCTAGGGATGGGTGTTGAAATCCTAGATCTAGTTCCTAAACCATTTATCCAATACATAAAGCTTCAGTCCGGGATTCGATTCTTCAATATTGGATCCTTTAACCCTATTTTCGAATCCTGAATCATCTATCCGATTTCTCAATCCGATTTTTCAAATCCCAATCTCCAATCCTAAATCAGATATCCTAATCTAGGGATCTGTATGCGATACCTGAATTTCGGTGCCTTGGTCCAATATCCGAATCCATTTGCGGATTTTGCAGGGCAGTGACGACCAAGCACGAGATACCAACGAAAAAAAAAACATGTTTTAAGTACATAAAACAAAATCCTTTTATAACCACCGGAAGTAATATACTTTTCATACAGTCGAAAAATAAAACAAATGTTAATAAAAATAGGTTTATATTGGACTGCTAGCATCGGAAACAGGATGTTGGGCCCTACCCAAAACTTAGTGAAGACGTTGTCACCTTGTAATTTAGGGATCCTAGGTTCATTCCCTGGTAGAGGGTGAATTGGTGTTTGCGAACAGGTCGTCGAACTCCAGAAAAATTAAATTTCAATTGAAAAACATGACTCAGCATGTACATGTAGAAGTACTAAAAACATGCTTTCATTAACAGAAGTGTGAAATGTATAAAACGAGAGTGACCACGCAAAGTCCAGAGCCTCCCCGATGGCGTAGTGGTAACGTTGTCGCCTTGTTATCAAAGGGTCCCGGGTTCGATACCCCGTGGAGGCACATGGCACAGTTGTTCGGATTCCACTTTAAACTGCAGGTCCAGTCCCGATTAGCCTTCCTGTGCATAAAGCGGACTTAAAACAACACAATCACTCAATGTACAGCCAGCATCAACTACCTCGCTGTCGACAGAAAATTGACTTACATGTATTTTCCCTCTGACCCTTCATATGACTCAAGTTATGCTTAAAGTTAACAAAATGTTTCTCGCATTTTCTTCATAGAAACACAAAATGTCAATAGGTTTGGTTAATGATTCTCTTTTCTACATACAAAGAACTCCAACGTCAATTTTTTAGTGTAACGAATCGGGATACGTGAAATGTAAAAGACGCCTGACGTTCGCCGAAGATTCTTTCGAAGAATGCAATTCCTGATCCTGAAGAACGTGTCTATCCATCCTTCTTCCATGTTCGGGCACGAGGCTGGAACCAAGATGCTCCTGACGGGGAAATGAGACGGGCGCCTGGTGGGGAATTGGGGGATGAAGCTGTCAGACGATGGAGGAAGGAGAATTCAAAGGTGACCCGCCATGTCTCAGCTCCCAAATTACGTCCTTGTCAATTCATCATCCGGAGTGGTCTGCGAAGTAGAGTGCTTACAGAGTTGCTAGCTTCTCATTTTTTAAATGTAGAATTTGATTTATATTCCTCACCTATACTGGTCGACATTCTTGAAAAAATCACTTAATCATGTAATTGTAACACATTATTGTTAAACGTAATTATCTTAAATTTAATTGCACCTCGTAGTATAAAAAATGCTTCTTTTGGAAATATAAACACATATTACCCACAGATTTAAAGACAACAAACAAATATTCTAAACTAATATTTTGCTATAATTTCCAAAATATATTCACGACTTATATAAAGTTATGCAACAATATATCAAGTAAGATCACTTTTCACACTTGCAATCGAAATGATCATGGACATATTTTACGGGTAAATGTTTGTACAGTCACGGCCACTTAACGGTTGTAACGATAGCATTAGCTCTCAATTAGATTTTTGCAATCCAGAAGTGTCCGTAATTGGAATATATCGAGTGTGGCTAAACCGTACATTCTCTCTCTCTCTCGCATAAACACGCGCGCGCACATATCGATTGACCAAAAATCGATCTAGTTACAATCGAATAACCAATCGTCATCGATTTGTTGGTCTCGATATAAATAAATGGAGATGGGGTTGTCGCATGTCTATTGTATTATTCAATTATTCTCAGTTACGGAGCGTTTGCATTCAATTGTCGATTGACCTTAATCTGGTACATACTTCATGTTATTAGAACATTAAGTTAGGCAACACATCTATATGATATGGTTACACCTTATTCACGATTCCTCAAACATGCACCATGCTGTTTTAAAAATTTACTTGTTCAAATGACTTTAACCACTTAAATAACAGTGTCTTTTTGCTAATTTCTCGTAATTTAACTTTCGTGTGTATAATTATAGGTACTTAAAACATCGTATAAGGATATCGTGTTTCAGGAACACACGTAGGTGGAAAAACTAGAATGTGCGTTGCATAAAAGTCAAAACTAACGAAGATGGATCAGATGGTCCACTGTTCGATATGTCGTTAACCTATATTGAGCGTAAAAACCGCGTAACACATTCTCTTACTTTATCTGCATGTGTACTCCCCAAAATAGGGCATGTATTCATTATTTCATCCATATTATAAAAAAAAAGAAAAATAAGGTCTCCGCTATACTGTAGTATACCATGAACCATGGCAAATATATATATATATATATATATATATATATATATATATATATATATATATATATATATATATATATATATATATGAATGTATGTATATGTGTACGATGCTGGAATTTGATGAAAAGGTGGATGTAAGCAGACGAATTCATGATATAATCTGAATATACTGGACCATCTCATTGACTACAGACCAAGGAGGATTCATTTAAATCAGGTGATTTTAGGAGGAAAGAATCGCTGATTTGTTTGATTGATTGATTGATTTGCTTTATTTTACTTCGCCTTTTGTGCCACTTTTGGCTAATTTGCGTATATGGGGATGAGTGATGATATGATGAAATTGATGAATGGACACTCACAAACATCCATGCACAGGTTGGGATTCGAACGCGGGACCCCTGGCGATAATCACTGATTGGAATCAGTTTAAATAAATAATTTATAGAATAATGTACATAAGAATTTTACAGATATCATAATCGCTTTCCATGAAGGTACATTAATCTCGCAATCATGTAATAGTATCTATTAGGCTCTAAGAAAGAAAACAAAATATATCTACTGATCGGGTGAAAGGAAGTTTAATATGTAAACTATAAACACACTTAAATTTTTCTTTATTTAAAATTCAATAATTTTTATAGGCAAAATACGTAGTAACATGCAGCTGATATTTTACGAACTATCAATAAAATAACCTCCAAAATTCAGCTACAAAGACTATAAATAATATTTTAAGTTACAATTATAGAATGTTTTTTTTCACTGGAAAAAACGTTACTGAAATTACTACAGTTTCATTAACACATCAACAAACATTTCTATTGTAGGTTCATATATACAGTATCACAAACTAAAAAAAATTATATTTACATTAAATCTTTTATTTCCTTTAATCGAACTGTTCAAATATTTTACAGGGCCGTTTACTAGAAAATGCATTTATATAAAAATAAAACATGTATCTATATGTATGGTGCCAAAAACTACAAAAACAATTTTAAGCATGTTTTTTTTTAAGATATAGAAAATCGATTTAAATAAACCAGTGAGAAGATACAAAGGGAGGTATGCAATACCCTTGGAGATTGGGACCCTCTGTGAAGGCACACTTCAGATTGTTCAGTCCCGGTTAGTTTGTGTGCAGAGAAGCGACCTTTTTGAATAAATGACACACATTACCTTAAGAGGTATCTCTTCTTTAACGTGGTATTTTATATCTCGAATTATTGATCTCTCAGTCATAAAATACGGCATGCATAATGGCATAAAAACCACCGAGTTGGCAACATTGCATGTTCGGACATGGAACTGGGTGGGCTTTTCAGAGTCCCGGGTAAAGGGGTAGAGGAGGTTTTGTTGGGGGAGGGGGAGAGGGGAGCAGAAAGATCTGACGCGTGGTTTATGGCTGCAGTTCCTTTTCGACACGACTCCACTTTCGATCAGGACGTTGGAAATCAGGGAATGCTTGGAGGTCGCTCATATTGGAATGGCCTCCATTGTAAGGAGTGGACCGAGATCTTCCCTCCCTCTTCCGCCCCCGGCCAACCCCCCGCGAAGCAATTTCGCAATCGAATACCTACACGAGGTTCAATCAATTTCTCCTACCCCTTTTGTCCCCTTCGCCAATTTCAGTTCTGGATCCTCATCTGACAATATTTCTACATGTACGAAGATTACCTGTTAAGATGTAATTATATATATATCTAATTGGCCTTCCCGATAGTGCAGTGGTAACATATCGCCATTTAATCAAGGGGCCTCGGGTTCGATACTCTGTGGAGGTTAATAGTGGTTAGGATGAAACTTGAAACTGTAGGTCCAGTCCTGATTAGCCTATTTGTGCATGAAATGACCTTAAAATTCAAACCTATGTGCAATTTAAAAAAAAAATCACAATTTCTGTTATTTGAATCTTTTTCCCTTCAATATATTAATATGATTTGGTGTAAATGAGATTATTTGCCTACTTAGACATAATTAATACAACTAAATATGTTTGATTTCGATCATTTTTCTTACCACTTATATGTGACTTTATGTCTGTGACTGAATAATTCGAAAAGCAACACGCATACGCATGTAAAGTAATACAATTTTCTATCTGATCACTAGTGCCATCTTGTGATCTCCACTGTATACTTTCCGATGAACCTTCGTATTCAATGTTAGTTATAAACTATAAACTATAAAATAATATATTGTGGTTGCTTTGGTTTAATGTTTAATTATTCATGATTGTATGGTATGAACGGCATAGAAAAATGTTTTTTATATAAATATCGTTACCATTTATGAGTGTTTTGAACTTTTATGCTTAGTTTGTAATCAAAATTTTGTATTAATTTTTACAGTAATATGGGCTAAATTAATTACACGTGATTAGATCTGCATATTGTAACTCAGGGACAGATATATATTAATACACATTGAACACGAAGGGCCTCCCGATGGATGGCGCAGTGGTAGCGTCGTTGCCTTGTTATCAATGGGTCCCGGGTTCGATATTCGGTGGAGGCACATAATGGTTCGGATCCCACTTCAAATTATGGGTCCAGTCCCGATTAGCCTTACTGTGTATAAAGTGGACTTAAAACACCAACTTCATCAATTTAATGTGTGTTTGTTCAAGATGAATATATACAAAGAAATATGGGCCTAGACTCAGCGGAAAATAGCCTAGATCATAGAACACAAACACAATCAAGTGTTTTAAATTCGTGTACACTTTCATTTCGTGCTACAGGCTAAAACTTCAAATTTCAACCCTTTTCTCTGTTACAAATATGTGCGATAATGATATTAAACTGCCAGAAGTACTTACACTCGTTTTTTGATTAAATAATTTTTTAATGGAAGAAGTTTTTGTATGTAGAACGAATATTGGTTTTTCCAGTTTAATTATTTGTTTCGCCTAAAGGTGGAAACTGAACGTGTTAGAAATTCCACCCATCACTTCCTCTTTGATGCAATTTTCAACTACGTTCAGTAAAAAAAAGTAACAACTTATTTTTGACGTTTCAGACGGGCGAAAAAATTGACATCAGCGATTCATTTCAGTTGAGGGAAAAAAAATCAGTTTTTACGAAGCTTATGAATAGAACAGATAGCCTTATTAGAGAATTTCCTCGTCAAAAGCTCCCTCAGTATCACACTTGAAGCTTCAAGTAATAAGTGAGGGGGAGAGGGCGCTGAATCAAATATGAAACGTGTATTTCAAACAAGAACCCTGTAGCATTGAACTTGGTTTGAAGCACTAATTAGCTACGACTCATTAACAGTTTTTTTATACGTGTTTCGTTTCCTCTTGCTTCCGCCCCTCCCCTCCTTCACTCTCTCTTTGTGGGGTTAAACGCGCTAATGCCATAAGAGAGATGAATGTTTACCATTCCCTTGAAACCAGGCTTTGATGCTTCCAAATGTAGTCATGCGAAGTACATGGTTTCGTAACGGCATAAAATTGAATTAAATTTATGGAAAGTGCAGTGCGTTTCCAGGATAGATTGTTTGCACAAAATGGTAATATTTTTTAGCAGGACTAATTCTCACGTAAGCCATAAACACTAGGCAAGCCCAGATTCCTAGCAACCCGTTATGTGAAAATCCTTTCCTGTTTCACAAAAATAGATAATTGCAAGATTAGATAGTTCAAAGAAACTTTCGATTCTCTAGCTGCCCAGGTGATGGTAGACAACAATGAGCTGATGTTCATATCTATATGAATATGATATCAATATTCATTAACGTTTAACATCAATCCTACTACGCGCACAATGATAGTGTACGCTACAGTTATGAAAAAAAAATACTTCCCGCATACAGCGTTAATACCAATAGTCTTATTGGGGAAGTATTTATTTCCACGAATGTACATGGTAGTACATTTTCTCTTTTAGAATTTTCTTCCTCTATATATAAATTTCCATTGTATTTTTATTCTTGCTGGGGATATTTGGCATTTTACGTAGGGCTGAGTAATGTACAGGCAACACGCATGATCATATAGTGTAGCAAAATCTACTATGTGCCCACTAGTGCCAACTAGCGTTACCCTTCCTATATTTTGTGATGAGTACTCGTATTAAATACTTGATTAAAATATTGAATCAAACATTAGGAAAGAAAAGCTATACACTATGTATAAATGGGCACATGTTATTTTACTTCATTTTTCTACCGTTGTTGGCTAATTGAGACAAACTCACAAAGAAAGATCAGCACACAATCTGGGCCCCGAACTAGGAATTTTCGGAAACAAAACATTGAGTAGGTACTCAATGTGCTTATAAATCCTGCCTTCGTGTAGCACGTTACAGTAACCCTCCAAAGAGGCCTTTCTTAACAACATAGTATCAGCAGTTAAATGATTGTGGTGTTGTTGTTATTACGTCTTTTAATTACGGTTGGGTGATAATGAAAAAAAATATTTTTGCATTGGTACTACTTTACTATACCGGAGACACCTATCAATGATTTATTTCGCAATTTTTTACATTGATAACGTACTATTCTGCGTTGCAGAACATTTCTTTAGGTGAAATAATGGATTTCTAACGAAAATAATGTCTATTTCTTACATACGATAGCCCCACGAACCATCACGGGGACGAGGTATGCCTACTAGGTTAGGTTCCATCAGCACTCCTTTCGTTCAATTTAGCGTATACGGACAACATCGGAATTACAAATTCCACGGCATCTTCCACACCCGGCAACAACTTCACGACGCATCCTCGACACATCATGTTGTAGCAGCAGCAATATCGCGTATTGTGCTCTCGTGCAGAAAGCAAATGGCGGCAGCAGCAATAGCTCGTCGGAAATAGATTTTCGTAGAAAACCACATGCATTCGCATTAAAATGGATCAAAACTACATTCCCGAACATCAACAACGCTACAGAAAATGATTTGCGTAAGTACTTTCTACTGTAACTTTGAAGAAATCCGTCTCCGGTATAGTAAAGTGTTACCTTTGCATTTATACTTCTGTATAGACTCATACTTCTGTATAGACTCAGTATCAAACGCTTGACACCTCGCATTTTAATGTCCATGTTCACATAACTATATTGGCAACTATCACAGCCTTGGTTTTAAGTGAGTGGTAAGAACTTCTATATGGTCACTACTGTCACCTAGTGCTCTATTTTACATGCTTTACATGAACCCTCGCATTCAACATAAAATATTATATAAGACATTGAAAAATGTCAAGGTAAGTGTTAGGTAATAATCAAAATCTAATTATTGATAACAAATCGTTTGAACCAGTTTCCAAATTCAAAAACTTAGGAGTAATACTAACAAATTAAAATTATATTAAAGAGGAAATAAAAAGTAGGTTTAATTCAGGAAATGCATTATACTTCTCGCTTCATAAACTTTTGTCTTCTCGTTTAATATCTAAGAAACTAAAAGTTAAAATATACAAAACAGTAATTTTGCCTGTAGTATTATATGAGTGTGAAACTTGGTCCCTTACATTGAAAGAGGAACATAAATTGAGAGTATTTGAAAGTAAGATCCTTAGGAAAATCTTTGGACCTAAAAGGGATGAGGAGACAGGTGAGTGGAGGAGATTACATAATTTAGAACTACATAATTTGTATTCATATCCAGATATTATTAGAATAATTAAATCAAGAAGACTTAGGTGGGCAGGCCATGTGGCACGAATGGGAGGAAAGAGGAGTTGATAGGATTCTTGTTGGAAAACCTGATGGTAAGAGACCTGTAGGAAGGCCAAGACGAAGATGTAGAGACAACGTTGAGATGGACCTAAAGGAAATCGGTAGGGTTGGAAAAGAGTATATAGATCTTGCTCAAGATAGGGACAGATGGAAGGCCTGTGTTGATGCAGCCATGAACCTTCGGGTTTAGGAAGGCTAGAGAGTTAGTTAGTAATCAACGCTATTTGAGATGAAATAATTAATGATTTGATACAAACTTCTCAAACATTCCAACGATAATTATGATCATATACGAGGTGAACTTACAGTATTTGTGTAAGAGTGCCCTCGTATGCACGTGTGGAGTACAAAGCAAGTATCGGTATGTAGAGGCCGAGTTGAGGAGGTAAGAGGCTTCGTCGGTCGCGTGCGTGCAGTGGGAAACCTCTCTTCGTCTGATAACCGTTCAGTGTGGCATCGTAAGGAGGAACAGGGCTTCCCCCAATGCTCCACTGTTTACTGGCCTTGATGTGTAGTGTGAAAGCGGGGAGTTCACAGCGCACGGTCTACAAATGCAAGCCTGATATAGATTCAATATAAAAGTAGCCAAATTGAAGGACTACGGAGAGATTTGGTTTGAATAGGTTTATTTTACTTCGCTTTTCTGCCACTTTTTGGCTAACCGCGAAAATGAGGATGAGTGATGATATGGGGCGTTGCGGGGCAAACTCACAAAATACAAGTTGCGAGAATCGGCAGGTTTCCAAACATCCGTCCTATTCTAAATCAATTGCACTGTTCTATTCCATAGGAAATTTCAGAGTATTAGAGACGAGGCAGAATCCTGTCAGACGTTGCATGAGTTCCTACAGTCTTCAATGTATATGATACAAAAATAAGAAAAACCCAAACGCCTCCTCATATGATGAAATTAATGAAGCGACACTCACAAAGAACAGGCCGGGATTCGAACCCGGAAGTAAGGAAAGAAATGAAGGAAAATACCATCGGCAATTGTTAGGGTCGCACATTTATGTATGGTGAATAAAAGATCAGGTTATTCGTACAAATACTAGGCACATTTCGGGTTCAAAAGCGGTATATACGCGTAAAATAGCATTTCGATGTTAAAATGGTGCAAAAAACATAAATTTGATACAAAACTACACTATTTGAAAAAGTTAAAACAATCAAAGTGCTCCCTGTGCTTTGCACCACGCCATGAAGGAGTATAGGTGTATCACAAAACCTCCACATTTTCTTGTTCACGACCGAAGGTGGGGGTGGTTTGATCAGCACCACGCCCCTGGCCAGCTTTACCCCCAGAGTATCATCCAGGTACCCAGTTTATATGACGCTGGAAGGGCGCCGGAGCAGCTTGAACAGGTGGAAAAAATCCCGGTTTCCCCAGCCGGGGATCGAACCCTGGTCTCCCCTAACCTCTGAGCTACCGCGGCTCAGACACTTATTTCACAAAATAAATAGTAATATTCTTCTCTCGTAATAGCACTATTATGTAGTTATCATAGTGTTAACTTTATTCCTGTGTAGAGGAGTCCATTTTTTGCTTCTCAAACATTTACAGCAGAATTAATCCATTTTCCGTGATTAGCGTAAGTCATTTCATAATTCTAACTTCAAAAAGTGTCGCGTCTGTAAATAAACTCTAAATTTCGTGTTTAAGAGATTATTTCGCATTTTGAATTTCCTTTCGCATCATTTTGTGACAAAACATGACAGTAAAAAGCACCTCACCCCTTTCCAAAATCATGCAAAATGAACGTTACAGCATGTATGCTATATCCTATTCAGTGGCGTATACTGGATTAAAAACCTGGGCTATCGCACTTTATCATAGTGTTCTAAAGAATAAAAAATTGCTGATGGGGATGGTTTTTTGTTGTTGTCTTTTTGCTCATTTGGGGTGACGGGTTGAAGTGATGTGACATTGTGATTAAAAATATATACCTCATAAATAAAATATGGAAATGTACACTATGCCAGTAAGGATAGAATTTCATTCATATTTGCATAAATAAGAGGCCCATATTGTGAAATATTTATGTAGTCTTATATACGAGAATAAATAGTAAACTTCTACCTACCTATTTTCACAATTTAAGGTTCGGGGTCTCCTTGTTGGCGTAGTGGTAACGTCGTTGCCTTGATACTAAGAGGTGCCGCGTTTGATACATGGTGGTTCGGATATCACTTTAACTGTAGGTCCGATCCCCATTAGCTTATCTGTGCATAAAGTGGACATGAAAGAAAAATCGACGACGATTTGGAGCTTATCGTCATACATAAGCCGAATAGACAGCTTGTTAATTATGTCCCTCATTTCAGTTCACTACACGACAGAGCACATATCATTCACAAAAATACAATCCACTCACTACTGTATTCACACTCTGCCTCTAAATAAATTCTACGCACCAAGGAACTCTTAAAGACCACTCGACGCGATCTAGATTAGAATTGGCCGTTGTCATTTCCGTAATTTTTAGATGCACTCAAAAACCATTCCCGGTCAGCCAACAATTTTGACATCCCCACTGTAACTCTAGTTGATTGAAGGTCAACGACCTCTCTTTCAACTCAACTGGAAGCGTTGAATGATGTTCTTGTCCATGTCATATGCCACACTTTCCCCTTGCCTTCGATAATTTGGCTTCAAATTCCACGTTCCTGGGAAAATTACATCCTGGGAAAAATTGGTTTGCAACATTGACCCAGACTGTTGAGGTAGTTCAGAGGGAATTTTCCCACCATATGCAACCCTGTTCCCTTTCTTGTAACAGTTTGGCTACTCAATTCCCCGTTCCTGGTTAAATTACATGCTGGGAAAAATTGGTTTGTAACACTGATCGGGTGATCCTTAAGATAGCTCTGTCGCGTTCGCCCGTCACCCCGTGGAGTTGTCCGCGAGCCGCGCAATGTTTCCAACTCCTAAGAAATCAGGTTCATCTTCTTATTGAAATGAACAATTTTAAGCACATTTCTGACAGATACTTACTTTTTCTGTATTTTGGTCACTTTGTCTGGGCTTCACAGATAGCCTAGATAGCCCTGAATATACGACCCTGATCCTAGGTATCGTAGTGTTACTGTTACAAAGAGAATAAAGTATTTTCAAATAAATTAAGGGAAAACAATTCACTGGTTCTTGTTATTATTTGTTGTTGGAGCACCGTCCCGCATTATGGTGCAATTTTGCAAGACTACAGAATCAATACTGACTGGTTCATGCAGCTGTGTAGTGTGTGTGAAAGATTCATTTATCCTTCCGGTGAGAGAACGCTGCACGGGTCGAACACCTAATGGTACCCCCCTCCCCCCTCTCTCTCGTCTACATTCTGATAACTTGATTAAGAAGATTAAGGAAATGAATCCCCATAGGCAGTTTCTACCCACAATTTTTCTTCCATTTCTTTTTACGGTGCAGTAAACTGGGATCGGTCTATGGTTTATTAGAGACTGGGCGGGGAAAAAAAGATTAAAGGCGGATTACACGGCCCCAAAGAGTTGGAGGTTGGGGGGGCAGTGAGTTTGTTTAAGCGGATATTGCATATTGGGAGTTGGGACACTTAATGCTATTACCTGGTTTCTCGACTTCATTGTTTGGTCTAGGACGGTGGTTGGCAATTACCATTTAAATTGCATGTACACATTACTTTCTGTCCCCTCCCCTTACGAGCTTCCTGTCGTTTGGTCGCCTGGCCTTCTTGAATCTCGTGGTCGCAGTGTGGCCTCGAGGTTCTGTGCTGGAAATTGAATTGATTATGCAGACTTTCGGTGCTGACGGTGCCACAATAGAAACAGAACTATATGTGTTGGATATTTATGTTAGAAATATTAGGGATCCTGAATCCTTGATCTGATATCCGAATTCTGCATCCTGGATCTGATATCCTATTCCTGAATACAGTTATGATATCAAAATCCTGAATCCTATACCTGATATCTGATTCCTGAAAACAAGATTTGTTATCCGAATACCGATTCCTAGATATGATATCTGAATCCTGATACTTGGATCTTATAATCGAATCTTCATGATTCAAATCCACAAGTATGCGTTGAAGATTCGGATACTCCTAATTCCTAATTCATATCTTGGATGTGTATTCGTGTTTTAGTGAATAATTAATGCTAATTGGTTGAGTTTAAAATGGCAAATTTACATTCCCCAGTGTAGGCTCTTCCTTTCTTTATCGCTTTATTTTATCTCTCCCCCATTTCTCTCTTACCCTGCATCCTTCATTCTTTCATTTTCCCTCTGTTTCTATTTCTTGATATCTCTTCTTTCTGTTATTTATATTGTTTCATTCAATACCTTCCTGTCTTTCCCGGATTGGAGTCCTGAATTGGGCATAAGTGTTTTTTTTTGTGAGTGTCATTCTTTCAATTACACCTATCCTCATTGTCGACATTAGCCCAAAAGTGACAGAAAAGAGACGCTAAAAATAAAAATAACAAGTACTTGAAACCTGCAGCCAATGGAGCCAAACGAACACATTTCTGACATCTTTAATACCAGGAATGGTGTATTTACTCTACAGTGAATTTATTGATTCTAGTACATGTTACTTTCTCGTGACACTCTGCAGTTTACGTTGAATACATATGAACAATATAGATTTTGGGAAAAAATCAAATCTAGAGTTTTCGAATATTGGATGACAGCGTTTTGTTAAAATAAAGTAGATTTTTGAACACCTTCTTGCTTATAATATTCATACTTAGTACTAAATCCCTTAAGAACTTAACAATCGGTTCTAGAGTACATGAAATCGTCCATTTCCGTTACTTCCCTACAGCTGCTGCTTTGAAGTTTCCGCCACGCCGATCTCTCCACACAGCATCAATCGTCGAAAACTGGTGGAAAAAGGGTCTGAAAGAAGATCTTATTAAAATCTTTCAGACCACTGAATTTTTGTTGCAGTCCTTATCGGAAGGGAGGAGAACCGAGCAGTATTAGCGAAAAAAAGGAAGAGGGAAGGGGGAATGCGTGTGAGTCGCGGAAAAGCTTGTAACCATCGTTTCGTTTTTTTCTTCTTTTCTTTCGTCCGTCAGCGCTCCCTCGGTCTCCCCATCGTGGCCTCTTACCAATGAAAATAAATAGCAAGTGGAAGTTGTAAACCGTATGGCAACGAAAGAGGAATTCCGGTTGGCAATAAGGAAGTGCTCCTTGACAACGTTTTGCCAATATCTAGCTCCGGCACCAGACCGTTTCTTAGAAAACACTCGCTGGTCCGGTCTGGGAGAGCTGAAGGGCTTTCCGAACAAAATAACGGTGGTACTTAGTGCTTAACTAAAGGATTTCTTTGCTATATATTATTAGATTCGACATAAACACTATGTTTTTTTGTATTATTGCTCTCTTTTTATTTCCTCCGCCAGGAAGCTTATGGTTTTGGTGCATTTTTATTTCCTCCGCTAAGAAACATGGTTTTGGTGCATTTTTATTTCCTCCGCTAGGAAACTTATGGTTTTGATGCATTTTGATTTCCTCCGACAGAAAGCTCATGGTTTTGGTTCAGTGCTATTTCCTCCGCCAAGAAGCTAATGCTTTTGTTGTAGTTTTATTTCCCTGCCAGGATGCTTATAGTTTTGGCGCCCTCCGTCAGGAAGCTTTTAGTTTTCATGCTTTTATTTCCCCGCCAAAAATCTTATAATTTTGTTGCATTCTTATTTCCTCCGCCTGGAAGCTTATAGTTTTGGTGCATTTTAATTTCCTCCACCAGGAAGGTTATGGTTTTGGTGCAGTTGTATTTCCTTGGTTAAGAAGCTTATGTTTTGGCGCTTTTCTATACCTTCTAATAGGAGTCTCCTGTTCTGGTGCATTTTTGTACCATCTGACAGTAAGCTTATGTTTTGGTGCAGTTTTAATTTCCCCGCCAGGAAGCTTATGGTTTTGGTGCATTCTTATTTCCTCCGCCAGGAAGTTTACTTATTTATTTTTTATTTATTTAATTAAAGTTTCAGATACAGTACTTAAAGACCATTTTATACTGAAACTGTAGCAACAAGAAGAAAATAAAAACAATAATAAAAATAAAAATAACAACAACAAAAAAAGACAATACAAGATGGCAGACGAAAAGAAGAAATTGTTACACGTACATTCTTAGCGATTGTCGGAACCTGTGTTCGGACAAGAAAATATCGGTATTTACAGGCAGGTTATTATATAAGTGGGGGAGCCTATAGTAAAGAGACCGCTGTAGGAGAGACAGCCTTGTAGCAGGAATGTGAAAGAGCTTTACGTTGCGGGTTGGCCGTGAGGGTACTCGTAGATGAAATCGGTTGACAAGGAATTCGGTTTTAATTTTGCCATTAATGATTTTATGTAAAAATTTCATGTCTGCTAGTTCGTGACGAGTGTGTAGTGACTGGATCTTCAAAATAGACATAATATCTGTTTTATGGAGGTGTCTGAGAGAAGGAATTCTATGGCGAGCAATGGCGAGGAAAAAGCTGAGGACAGAATCAATCCTGGAAAGATTAGTTTTAGAAGCCATAGTCCAGATGGGGGAGCAGTATTCAAGAATGGGAGAGTCGGCATTAAATGCTAAATCAGCAAACACCAGCCAACTCTCCAGTGACGTGAGGTCGCCAGGACAGTCAGAAGTTAGTGGCCGAGAGAGTCGGAAGCCAGTAGCCTTAGTGTGTGCACGTGTAGAGTGGGCCAGTGCGGAGGTTTGGGTCGTGCCCAACGTAGACGCCTTCCGCGGGCCAGCACCTCGGGAACATCAACAGGTACAACGTATTATCAGTATTTAATTACCTTTTATCCGGCTCTGGCGTGAACTTCCCTCTTGTTAAGTGAATTCCAAATAATAGTGGTAAGGGGCATGGAGCATTAATTATTCTGCCTCCTCATATATATATATATATATATATATATATATATATATATATATATACACACACACACACACACACACACACCAAAACTTTGGTACAGTGTTATTTCCTCCACCAGGAAGCTTATAGTTTGGATGCATTTTATTTCCTTCGCCAGGAAGTTTACGATTTTGTTCATTGTTATTTCTTCCGATTTAAAGCTAATCATTTGTTGAATTTTGTGTCTGCTCCACCAGGAAGCTTCTTGATTTAGTACTTTTTCTTTCAACTAGGTTTTTCGAATGTTTCTTTGCTTTTACAACCAGGAAACGTATGCTTTTAGTACGTTTTTGTTCCGTCTTATAGCCTGTGTAAGATTTTGGTTTCTCTCCCTCTGAATGAAAGAAAGGTATGATTAAGGTAAAAGCCAATAGATGGCACTGATCAGAGGTTACGTCATTCAGTTTGCCGGTTGGATGTAAGAATCCTATCCAGTGAATTTTATATTCTAGTAATTAATTAAAATACTTGATGTAAGGTGTACCACGTACCTATGGAGTTCCAGTATGAAGGTTCATAGCTATCTTTCATCGGTTAAACGGAAGGGTATTTTTAATACCAATTAAAACAAATTGTTATATCTTAAATCCGAACTAGAGCAAGAAAGAAAGGGTTATAGTCTGTCAGAATATTTTAACGTGCAATATTATTCCTTCGCCGGACTTACGTTTGGTGCAACTCAAACATTATTTCTAAGTTATTTTTATATTTCTAGTAATTTTCGCATATTCTGTTGTAGAAGATCGCCCTTTTGGCAATTTGTAATCATTAACATTACTGTTGATGAATACAATACAATTCCTGGAATCTCAAGTGTCAATTTTTCCATTAATGTGCTTGCTGCGGTCTGGGACACACTTGTCATTTCATCAGAGAGAAATGGGGATACCAGAAATGGTATTTTGAACACTTTTATTTACTTTTTCCGCCAGCAGACTTATGTTTGCGTATTTTCGTTCTTTCCACCGCTAAACGTATGTTATTTTTGCACATTCTACTTTCCTCTAGGAAATATACTATTTTTTTACAATCTTGTGTCTACTGTTAGGAAACTCATGTTATTTGTTTTACATTTTTGTTTATATTTATGTACCCTCCGCAAGGAAACATGTTATTTTTGCATGTTTCCTCCGCCAGGAAATGTATTTTGTACTCTTTCGTTTCTTCCGCAAGGAAAATTATGTGATCTTTGTACATTTTGTAAACTTTTCAGCCTTTCTTTATAAGCTTGATCGAAAATATGTAGACCAGAACTCCACGCCCTAATGTGCCTTCATGACTCAATACTCGAGAGACAGCTTTACCTTTTATATTATTAACAAATACATTTTAATGTAGCTGAAAATAAATTAATGGTTAACATCCATGGGAATATCGTAACTATTCATAAGCCTTGTAATGGCTTCAGAGGAGGAGAAAGGAACGAGGAATATCAAGATTCTTAAGTCTCTCCTGCAGATACTTTCGGTGGCAATAACTGTCATGGAACTCCTTGCAAAAATTAAAAACGTAAGACCAACTGCAAAAGTTGCGCTTCAATTCTTGCTCCCTCCCTCTCTTTTGGGATATCATGGAATAAGAACGGGTCCGAAAAAACGCAAGGGAAAAGAAAAGTTTCGCAGAAATTTCACAACCCCCACAGGTAATCGAATTTAATTACATGCTCGACAGAAAGCTCTTACGTCATCATCTAGTACCCCTGAAAATTGCATGTTGGGAGAGTTCTTTTATGCTTTTGGAATTACTGAGGCCTCCTTGCTTTGGAGCCATAAAGCGAATGTTTATTACCTTGTACTCTATGAGTAATGTCCATATGGGGGTTTCTAACGTGGAATTAAAATATTTGAAGCAAAATGGTTGGCTTTGGTGTGTGTTTTATTTCGTTTTCGAAATGTCTGAAAGTCTTCTCTATCTGACCTTAATATTTTTAAGTTACTTTCAAATCCACTTTGAACAGAGAATTTACTTTTTTTAATGATAGGCAAGTGCTTTGTGTTAAAAGTATTTGAAGGTTATTGCGAATCAAACATTGTTCCTGGGTTGGAAGACGTGCTTTTAACTGGGGCTTGATGGAAGGAATATTTCAGAGATTCGAATCCCACTTGAAATTAAAGGTGCAGTGAAGTCTTTGAAACTAGTATTTTAGCCAGCAGTGCATTTTGAACTTCTCTCTTTTAAATGCTTCAACTTTCCAGAAACTTCCCACGACTGTTTTTTTTTACTCCATGAACAGATACTTCTCCATGTTCTTTCAACTCTTCTTCAGCCCACTGCTAAGTATACTTGTCCAAGAGCAGGAATTTTCTCTTATTCTACATAATTATGATGAGCAAGAATTTGCTCTTCCAGCAGTTTCAAATCTTCTGAAGTTATTTCAGCTTAAATTTAATCTACGCTGGCCCAGAATCTATTTTTTGTGTCATTTTTGGGAAGAACTATTTTTACCGCTTCTGATTGAGGTATACCTGGAAATCTTGCATCAGGTATACAAAGCATTCCCTGACATTCGCTACGAGACTCGGTGGCAAGCGACACGGCGTCAGCGCTTGTCTTTCCCGGTGAACGGATCCGCGACAGTCGCACGCTACAGTCTGTTTTTTTCGCTCTCCCTGCCTTCGCTCTCTTTCCCTTTCTGTGGACGTTGCAGACTGACGGCAGTATAATCCTCCCTCGGAAGTTGTGTTGTGTCGTGTCCGTGTGTTGAAGATTTTGGCTTAATATGGCACCACAAAAGTTTACATTACAACAAAGGATTTATCTTGTCGAGTGTTACTTCGGAAAGATTAATTTTGGAGAAGTGCGACGACGTATTGCATCGAAACTTCCTGGTGTTCCCGTTCCACATAGGACCAATATATTAAACCTCGTAAAAATGTTTAGAGTAAAAGAGTCAGTTCTGAATAAAAGTGGAAAGAAAAATGGGGAAATCTTAAAAATAAAGTATACAAAGACAATCCGCACACCATCCGTGAGTTAAAAGAGAGTATTGTACGAGAAATCGGGAGAATTACAGTAGACGAACTTGCACGTGTAAATGCCAATTTCTTTTGGAGATGCCAGGAATGTGTTGCAGCAGAGGAACATAATTTTCAACACCTTCTGTAGTCAAGGTTAGTACACAATATGAAAACTGTAATTTTAATAGCCGACTCTAGCGACTGTCGCTGACCCGTTCACCGGGAAGGACAAGCGCTGATGCCGGGCAGCTTGCCGCCGCGTCTCGTAGCGAATGTCATGGAATGCTCTGTACAAGTTCTATGGCAATGAGACACCATTGTGTTGAGACACCATGATGGCTGTATGAAGTCTCGAGTTTTCCATGTTACTTCTTTCAATTTCTTGACTGGAATTTCTCTTTGTCTGCTTCTCTAACGTGGTGACAAAGATGGCTTACCAATCAACACTTTCCCTTTCTTTACCTTCTTTTCACCAAAAATGTTCATAGTTTGTATGTCCCCCTGCAATGCACGCATTCTGATAGCAACAGATAAAAGAAGAACTTCCAACTCTAACTGTAAAGTATCAAGATCACTCACACTTAACCCTTCTTCTTCCAAACGACTCAGTACTGCTGTGTAACGAGGTAGGAACTTAACGTTGTGTACAGTTTTCAGCTGATGCAAGATTGGCACAAATTCCATGGCGTCATATTCTATCGCTGGGTGGTTTGATTTTGCACTGTCTATAAATCAGTCTACACCATATTTTTTTTCAAGAAAAAAATACAGTATTGGACTGATTTAAAGAAAAAAAAAACAACTTCACACATGTTTGTCACAAATTTATTATGGTCAGATCCCTTATATCATAAGCCACATCTCCTCGCCACCATTGTTGAAGCGCTTCTCACACCAAGGTTTTGTATACCCTCATCGGAGAAATCTCCTGTCTGTTCACAGGGCCGGCCCTAGGTGGGTACGGAGCCTGGGGCATATACAGTGTCCATGTGGCCTACAAACATAATTTTGCAGGTGTCTGAAATAACATCGTCGCCTTGTAATCAAGGGATCCCGGGTTCGATACCCTGCGGAGGCACATATAAAGATTGTTACAATTAACAAATAATTAATCTACATATTTGGTATAGTTAGCTAAGAGCAATAAGCAAGACATGTTTGTTAAAACCAAGAATTATGAGAGCGTAATGAGAGATTCTACATTATAGTTTCTTTTAATTTCCGATGTGCCACTGGTGGGACGTTCATTATATTTAATAACAATATCAATATCAAATTATTTTTACCTTTTAAAGTGGCAATTTTTAATCATATTCAATAACATTATCTATTTTAATTCTCTTCTGTTTACTTTTTATTGAATTTTAACGCTGGAGTCAATATACATGGTTTCAAATAAAATAATATTTTTACTTCATGATTGAATTCTATAATTAAAGCAATAGTGCATATTAAATAAATGTATTACTATTTTTGAACATCATTTTTATGTAGTACTTTGTTTAGAATATAATTTCAGATTTTTTTATTATTTTTTTTACGTATATCAAAACAGTCCATGAAGTCGAAAAAAATTAGATTAGTTGCCTAATTTAAACCACCCAGTCTGGCGCGGGGTCCCATTAAGGTCCTGCCTGCTCATGCGAATGAAATAACAGTGACAAAAGCGGATCGAACCTAAACTCGTGCACTTGACAAAGTATGAAGGACAATATTTGTTCGACGAGGCTCTACATAAGCGCCTTAACAAAGGTGGTGACCATTTGGAGAACTTCATGGTGTAAGGTTTCTCACCATAATGAATTTCTAACAAATATTTATTAACTTTTCTGTTGATAATAAGCTAATAGACTATATGATACTTTGTGAATAGCTTGTTACTTACAAAACATACTTTGTTAAACTTTTGAAACTTGCGAGGCTATCAATGCTTAGAATTCAGCCACCAAAATACCCTTTTGTCGCTGCTAATAAAATAATCCGGGAAATGGAACAACAGTACAAAAACGTAATTTGCTGTGTTTCTTTACAATTTCACAAATAAAACTGTTGACATCCTTTTAGGCGGGTAACAATGGCCGTGCAGTTAATTGTCGAATTACTTAATGTCCTTCCGCAAGCTCCTTCAAGCAAATTCTTCTAACAGCAGATGATAAAAAATGGAAGTATCATTTGTAATTAGACTGGCGGTTGCGTTAACGCTTTTTAAGCGTCTGACCCCATCGTCAAAGCTTATCTTCTCTAAAACTGGAGGGTTAATAGGCAGCATTCGGCTGAACACTTTGGAAGTAGTTGTTGGGGAGAGGGGGATGTCTTCTATCCTATTTCGCGGAGACTGAACATTCTAATTGAGGTTTAAAATCTGTCACAAATGCGAATCTCCATTTTCATGTTCTCTGCAACTTGGAATGCCATTACCTCCATCTTGTTGCGAGTGTTTCCGAGCAGTTAAAGGCAGGTGGGAACTTGTTTATCGCGGTAGGAAACTTGTCGAGTTTTCGCAAAGCTCTTGCACACACTTTCTCTTTCTATGCAGGGGCTTTATGTAAGCTGTTAACTCCTAACACGTGTTGTAAGTACATGAAAAACCAACACTATCTCTTTTCTGTAAATGAAATCCTTACATTTCACGTATACATATTGACACGCACCCACCGGCCTGTGTAGCGCCTCCCCGATGGCGCAGTGGTAGCGTCGTCGCCTTGTAATCAAGGGGTCCCGGGTGGAGGCACATAGTGGTTCGGATTCCACTTTAAGCTGTATGTCCAGTCCCGATTAGCCTTACTGTGCACAAAGTGGACTTAAAACCAACTCAAGACGGGCCTGTGTAAAATTGTGGAGTGAATTTACAATACCGCAAGTATCTTCAATTGCTTTCAAATTCGGCGTACTCACTAATTTTGGCCTCGTAATCACGAATCTGCGGTTGAAATTTGGCGGTCACGTCTAGAAATTGCAAAATATGTCGAAATAAGTGGATCCGTGAACGGAGTAAACACCCTTGATTTATGAAGAAAACAACTATTTTTCCCAATGATTAGCGTCTCAAAACTATGTTTATGATGACCCAGAATTTTAACTATGCTTGCCTAACCTAACCTAACCTTACCGTGAATGGTTCGTGGGGCAAACATGTTTTCCACCTATACGCAATACGCCATTTTCTCACATGCAAATCAACGCTCCATGCAACGGGTCTCACTTATTGCACAACACTTGAGCAACGTTGTGTTATGACGTCACGCGAGAAAGCTTTTTAATTTTAGGGTAGGTTTAGTTCTCTTAGCGTAAAAAAAATCCTTGTATTTATGCTGATGGAACCTAACCTACCATCGTAGGCATTCCTCGTGTGACGTCAGAACACACCTCATCTGAAATCAGAACACAAGGTAGCAAGACCGTTGTGCGGAATGGAAGACGTCTTCATACCAGAAAACATGGTTTCCATGTTAGTGTATGGAGAATCATAGCGGTAATTGACACGGTTATTTTGCAATTTCTAGACGTGACCGCCAATTTTTAACTGCAGATTCGTGATTACGAGGCCAAAATTAGTGAGTATGCCGAATTTGAAAGCAATTGAAGATACTTCCGGTATTGTAAATTCTTACCAAAATTGTAACATGTTTGTTTCTCCTCACAATCGGACTTCTCAGAGGTTTGGCAACGAAGAGAAACGCCGACTCACTTTACATTGCCATTATGCACTTAATGGCTAATCACAGCAACGCAGTTTCCAAATAATATACAATTATGGATGATATTTTAATCTTTCACCTTCAGGAAAATCAACTCATTTGTA
Organism: Lepisma saccharinum; assembly: GCF_977018435.1. NCBI lineage: Eukaryota > Metazoa > Arthropoda > Insecta > Zygentoma > Lepismatidae > Lepisma > Lepisma saccharinum. Next base: position 89,511,668 of record NC_139232.1, on the reverse strand, counting down.
CACAAGAAAGAAACAATGGGTCGGGTACCCTATTCTACACCCTCGAATTTTGAAATATTTTTTTTTCATTATGAAGGTTATGTGATCCTATTTGTGAATAAAAAAAGATTGGAGCGCGGAAAGAAGTATTTACTACTGTACAGCCGTTTAAAGTTGCGATTTTGTCGTTTGAAATTGTTGAGTCAAAATTTCCCACCGGTTCCGGGCTCCGCCCCTGGGGTAATTGACTTACCGCCCCCTACCGCTACCGCGGCCCCTCCTGTATCTATAGAGTCCCTTTTAAAGGCATGTTAGAAATTGGCCGAAGTCACCTGCCCCCAACACTATTTCTCACTGTTTTCCGCATTGACACATGAAGATACAAAAAATGAAGGCTCAATGAAGGCTAAAATTAAACCAAAGAAGGTGACTTACCTCTTTTTACCAAGGCCAGGTATTGAATTGTGGGTCGAAGTTCAATTTGTAAGTCCAAAAATGAAGTAACTCCTACGTTGAAAGTCCTTGTTGTCCTTTTCCACAGAATACCAACCTCCACTCCCTTCCCATCATAAAAATTAGAAGTCGCAAATTATCCCATCCAACAAGTCATTTAGAAAAAAACAACCCTCTCCTTTACGGCATGCAGTTGCCAAAAAAAATATTATTTCCAATTTCTGAAGTCACATAAATGAAATCCAATGTCTGAAATGTCCAATCCGCCAATATATCACACAAAGAACATATCGCAATCGCAAATGTTCCTATCGCACAAGTCAATCATAAGAAGAAAAAGAAAAAAATCAGACATGTGCCTGTGACATAAATCGATGATCTGAAATCTTCAGACTTGCGTCTGTGACATGAATGCATCATTCGCCATCATAAAGTTCTGAAAAACCTTTTTGACGTTACGCAAGGAATTTTAATTTCATAAAAAACGTAAGTTTCGTAGCACGTAGATCTAAAAAAATACTTTCGGCGCTATTTAGAAACATCGTTTATTATGAAGAACTAATTTTTGTAACGAGAATGTTTGAAATGTGCGAAAAATCTAGGGTGTAGAAAAGAGTACCCGAGCCGAAACGATATCTACAACTCCAATATTCAAAATACAAAATACATATTTATCATTAAACTTACATTTCATGACATCTTCAATGTCCACAACCACGAACATTCACATTATTCTCTCTCGTTCTATGATGTCAAGAGTTCCACACACAGGTTAGTCGTCAACCACAGTTTAACAGAAATGCGTCATCACTATCACGGCCGTTACAATCTGACGTTATTACAAATTGAAGTAATGTCAATGTTGGTAATTGAACGCTTGTTATATGTTTTGTATTGTATTTATTACATTTTGTATTTGTATAGTGTTGTTATCGTTATTTGACTTTCTAGACCGGACCCTTTATGAGAAAGCACAAGGGACAATCACGAACACATGAACGACACAACATAAACCTCCACATATGATTATGCTGTGTTGTAAGGTGTGGGTGACCCTTTCTCAATGCACCAGAATGTCAACCTCCCTGCCACGTAGTACACACTGGACTTCATTTTCCAGACTATCGAGGCTCTGGCGTCTGGACTCTCAGCCCGTAAAATTCTCTGTGAAGTTCTTATTGTGTAGTCTCTATATGTTTGTAATTATTATTTATTATTATTTGTAATTATTTTGACGGAGTGGTTAGGACATCGCGCTACGACGCCAGGGGTCCTAATCCCGGCCTGGGCATGAATGTTTGTGAGTGTCCATTCATCAATTTCATCACTCATCCCCATCTTCGCAAATTAGCCAAAAGTGGCACGAGAAGCGAAGTCAAATAAATCAATTCAATCAATCAACCACTTCTTATTTTTGTTGTTGTTGATATAATTCATTTTATATAGCCGCTTTACTGCCGCTAATCGCGACGATGGAAATGAGTGGTGATAAAATGAGAATGGCACATAGAACTACCTAAATTCTGACAACTGAAAAATATAGAATTTTTAAGAATTTGAAATAAAAAAAACTAAGTAGTAATTCTTGCAATTTTTAATTGATTTTCTTCCTATTTGCATAGATTGCGTTACGTTTCTTTAAATAATCTATAATAATTTAAAACTACTTTGTTATTTTCTTCTATAACCATGTCAAGTCACGTGGAACGCGTCAGAAATTGAAAATGGCAAATCAGCTGTTCACAGTTCACACTCAAAGCATCTGCCTGACAGACCCCCCCTTCCCATAGTAGTCGTGTGATTATCAACGTCCATAGTACTTAAGGGTTAACACGTAAATTCAGAATTAATTCTTTGTGAAGTGAAATTCAAAACATGATTTCGAACATATATTACCAGGGTTGTTAAAGGTCCATGTATTTTAAATTCATTCAATTCCGGTCCAGGAGAGAAAATCGGCAAGCTTAAATGTGTTCTGAACCGGAAAGAACCTTTTTTATATGTAAAGTATTTCAATTCGGTACAGGAACCTTTTTCTCCGGATGAATTTCAATACGGTCCAGGAACCTCTTTTTCTTTCGGATCAATTTAAATACGACCCAGAAATCTTTTTTCTGGATCAATTTAAATCCGGTTCAAGTTTCGTATTGAAATAAAAAAAAATTCGCAACTTGGATCGAATTTAAATTGTGCGAGAGAAAAGGTTCCGGTCGTGTTGCGAAACCCACTAGAGCCCATCAGAATTTAAGGGTTTCTGCACCTTTAACAACCCTGTATATTACAAGCACCTTCAAGAACTCTAAAGCTCTGGGGAATCAATAGAAGGATCCTTTCTGTGGATCCTCTTCTTTAATGGGATTCCATGCGACAGAATACGAAATTTCCAGGACACTTTAAGACACTAGATAAAGTATTCTTAAAGTAGGTAGCTTTTAATTGATGCTTACTGAAAGACGTCACGCCCGTAATTGAGGAGCGGATATTCCGGTCCACTCTTAGAGGCTGGAGATCCCCGCTTAACGAAATTAAGCCCCCCTGCCTGCTTCATTAGCCTTTGACGGTTGAGAGACTTGACTTCGCCATCATTATCTTGAACATCCTTTAGTTGAAAGTTAATTCAATGTTACCATACGTGGCGCTACACAATAGGTTACTATTGCAAGATCATTAAGGAGCCTAAGCACGGTGATCAGAATTTTTTTGTAATTTGACACCGGTCTTCGCTTCCTGACGTGGAGTGGGGGCCTCTCTTGGTTATTAGTGGTTATCGCTTGCCGCCTGACACCAGGTGCCTCGACTGCTGTGGACTGAACGGTCTGCTTAAGGTGTATCTGTCGGCCTACGTGGCGGAGTGGTTAGCACAGCGCGTTGGGGCGCTATGGGTACCGGGTTCGAATACAGACCTGGACGTGAATGTTCTTTGTGAGAGTTTCTTCATCATTTTCATAACATCATCTCTCATGGCCCTCCCCGATGGTGTAGTGGTAACGTCGTAGGCTTGAAGTCAAGGGGTCTCGGGTTCAATACCCGGTGAGGCACACAGTCGTTCCGATCGCACTTTTAACTGTAGGCCCAGTCCCGATAAGCTTTTCTGTGCACAAAGTTGACTTAAAACAAACTTAAACGAACTCGAATTTAACACTTATCCTCATCGTTACGATTAGTCCAAAGTGTCAGAAAATCGACACCTATTAACAAAAACAAAGTAATCTTTTAATACCTGTTATAGAAATCGTGTAAAAGTCTGGATTAGTAATTTTATTTGAGTATGAAAATATCGAGCTAACAATTAGATTTCTGTTACCAGAACGCCCAATACAGGGTCCGGCAATGAATCGGGAGATTTTAAATACTCCACACTTGTGACAAAGTAATACATAAAGCATAACAGAACATACATAAATAATACAAAATTAACTATTTTATTCAATGAAGAAGAATACCAAAATAAGATACAAAGACAATCCTTACATTTTGATTTATTTGAAAATAACATTAATACAATGACCTCCATTTCATTTCATACACTCTTATCAATATTTGGATAGGGATTTGAGCCGCCTCCTTCCGGATCCTATCCTTAAGTTCATAGAGGTCCGTGGGGATTGGTTGGAGTACTCTTCCTTTTAAATACCTCCAAAGAAAATAATCACACGTGTACAGATCTGGTGATCTGGCTGGCCAAAGAATATCGCCGTTGTTTTTGTAATACACTTTTACAGCGAATGCGCGCCGTGGCCTGTTGTACGTACGACTCAGTCATAACTAAATGGGAAAGAAGAGGCTGCAAGATGGTGGTAGTCACGTGTTGCCTCTGACGCAATAACTAACTTTATCCAGTGTTGCAAAATCGCCCAATTCATTGTCGCGCCCTGTGCACATAGGCTAAGAAACTGTCTGTAATTTAGCACTGTTTAATCACTAAACTAGACCTGGTCAACCCACCGTATTTGTAAAAGATCGCTCTCGTATGCGCGTGTGGACTGCAGAGCGAGCAGCGGTGCTGTAGCGTTGTAAGAGTGATAGAAAGCAATGAGAGAGCGAGGCAGGAGGCTTCGTCGATTGCGTTCATGTTGTTGGAAACCTTTCTTCATCTGATTAGTGTTTAGCAGTGCAGTTTGGTATTGTAATCTTGACAGAACTTGCAGTAGATAGGAGGCGCCTTTGTCCACGGTACTTCTATCGCTCAACACAAACAGCTGAACAACATTCGCCCTGCTGCGTACTGTCCTTGAGATAGAGTATGCAGGCCTGAAGCCCAAACCGCACGGAACGTTCGCTGGCCTCCACAAGTGAAGGCAATTGTTTTAAGCCTAGCCAAGACGCTGGACCGTTTTACAGGATATTAAACTCAACTGTTTTCAGTGCCAAATTTGAAATTAAGTGTGAGTCATTCCATGCGAAATCAACACAGCCCCCAACCTGACCATAACCGATTTTAATGAAATTTGGGGAGTTGAAACTATGCATGGAACTTAGTACTAACTATGGAAATTTTGAGTCTCGTTTGTCTTGTAATTGTTAAATTATTCAAGGTCAGAGTTCGCATAAATTGTCCTTTTTGAGCCCGCTTAGATGTACTAAATGTGCTGTGACTCACCCCCTTTCCTTTGAAATTTTTGCTTTGAATTCAATATGGCGGTCAATAATATGCCGGACCTGCGCTTGACACACACGGCTAGGGATCTCCCTGTGCCTAACCTATTTCTTTCATGACCAATTATAACCAGGATAACTCCTTCACATTTTGTAGGGGGGGTAAGGGACATTTGACTCGTCATAGTTCATGTAATGAGGCATTTATCAGTCACATAGTTACACATATTATTTTTTTCTTCTGATCCCATTGCAGTCCCAGAATCATATTTTGATATGTTTTAGAGTATTGCATGAGGGACCACATATATTTTTTTCATGATTTTTGGTGATGACATGTTTTAAGATAGTCAAGGTCAAAGGTCAAGGTCACGTGATAAAATTATATTTTTATCCAAAGGTAGGCTTGTTATATATCACTGGAAAGCTTGTTCAGTTCCCTGTACAATGAGCTTTATTTGATCTTCCTATGCAAAATAAAGGCGGAGTCACAGCACATTTAGTACGGCTAAGCGGGCTCAAAAAGGGCATTTATGTGAACTTTGACCTTCAATAATTTAATAATTACAAGACCAAACGAAACTAAAAATTTCCATAGTTACTAAGTTCCATGCATAGTTTCAACTCCCCAAATTTCATGAAAATCGGTGATGGTCAGGTTGGAAATTGCACATATCTGTGTTGATTTGGCATGGAATGACTCGTATGCTACTCTAAATACCACGAATAATACTTTATTTGATTTTGTAGATCAGACTATCAGTCATGCTAATACTAATGAAATAATGTATGTACTAGTAACGAGAAGAAGAAAAATATTTTAACAACTTTTCTGTTCAGCTGCAATGAATTTTTTTCCCTGACCCCTCTCTCCTAGAGGTGCCGTTGGGATCAGTGTCGGCGATTAGGGAGGGTGTGGGGGGAGGGCAGATCCCCCTCACTTTTTTGCCACTTTTGCCCCCGCACTATGCTCAACCTTATCTACCAGGGGATGGTAAATTGTCCTTGCCCTCGCAGTTATGGAACACAATCGCCGCCACTGGATCGGATCTTAGGTTTGGAAACAGTGCCACAGCTTTTTGGTTTGGATACATTTTCAGAATATCCTAGCATTGTCTCGAACTAAATTGAGTCTCGACTTTTTACAGCCTCTCTCGTTCTCGCCTTCCCAAGTCTCGAAAAGTTTGCCTCGCGCTTCTACGCCCTGTCTCGGAAATGTGTGGAGCAAGACTGCGCACAACGGAAGAGAAGGAGAGAAACCGAATGGGCGGAGCAAAGCAGTGCGCGCTGGTGCGAACGGCTGGTAGCAGCAGACGCGTTCTCGCCTCCATGAACTCACGTCCCCCTTTCTCGTGTATGCAGAGGATTTGTTTTCGTTCGCTTGCTCAAGGTAGTGTAAAATTAGCCTTCATTTAAAAATCCCTGATTGAACATCGACAAAGATCTAGGTACTCTTTAAAGTGAAACATAACAAAAACAAGGAAAAGACGTACCTAATAATTACGACCAACAATGAACAGGATATTCTGAAATGACGTCCTTGAAATTGATTATTGGGATAATATTTGTCACGTTCATTTAGGGAAAAGAAATTCCGGAACTTTGTTCCCTTCTCGTTTTAATTAAAGCTGGGAGCAATTATTTGCTTGTAGTTATTCGTGCCAGCGACTATGAGACTGGGAGTAGCAAGAAGAAAAGAAATATAAAACCGAAAAGATCATAGATGAGAGAATCACTCGACTGTGGAACCAATTACTGAAAAGTCAGAAAAAGAAAGAAGGACGAAAAAGCGTCATGAGTTTAATTAGCAAACTTCAAGGAGGATTGGTGCGATCGTTTCTATCTAGTTTTTTTCCGAGCCTTTCTCTCGTTTGTTCCTTTTTGTGACGTCATTTCCGGGAATGTCTTGCAAAGGAATACTTATCTACTTACCTGTTACAAGCGAAATTTGGTGAATGCTTCGAATTTCTTAGGCCAAGAAATGTATGATGTTTCCTTATCATCATACATTTAATTTCACAATCGTCAATGACATCTTCCTAAAATAAGAACTCTAATAGCCTAGCTTCTTTGTTAAAAGCTAGTGTTCATTTTTGCATTATATATTATAGGGCTACATATAATTTTAAAGCTTAAAAGCATAAATGGTTTTTAGGATACTAATCGCCAAAGTTTGACAGGTACCCACCCCTCTATGAGTGTTACTTTTAAGTCATTAGTTAAAAGGACTCTCCTATACGAACGCCGCTTTATTATGTTTATATGTTCAGGACGCTCCTATACTACGGCCTCTTTGCAATCTCTACATGTTATGAAGATCAGTATCAACGCATGGAAACTATATTTTAATAAATATGTTACGCTGCAAATATTAAAGAAGTTAAAAGGATTGATAAAAATTATAGAATAATCTTAATATCTTACTTGTGAATTATGAATAGCCAGAAAGACAAAAGCTAAATTCTTTCCTTGGTTACCGCAGAAAGTTGAAAATCGCTTAGCAACGTAATCAACAAACGTAATCAACGTGTTGCACAGGAGCGTATATTCTAGGCTAGGTAGGCTATCTACGAAGCCTGAAGTCTAGAGAGTTAAATATAGAAAAATAATAACTTAGAAACTGTAAATAGAAATAGTCATTTCAATAAGGTTATGATTGAGATTCTGAAGTTAGCAGTCTGATTTCTTATGAGTTGGCAACCAGATTTCTTAGTAGTTGGCAACCTGATTTCTTAGGAGTTGGCAACCTGACTTCTTAGGAGTTGGCAACCTGGCTTCTTTGGAGTTGGAAACCTGATTTCTTAGGAGTTGGTAACTTGAGTTCTTAGGAGTTGGCAACCTGACTTCTTATGAGTTGTCAACCTGACTTCTTAGGAGTTGGCAACCTGACTTCTTAGTAGTTGGCAACCTGCTTTTTTAAAAGTTTTGGAACCTAGCTGCCGTTCTACAGTTAATTATAGCCTAGAACCACGTATTGCTGTGAGATAGTTCATATCTTACACTCAGCATACGCCACTGATGTTGCATCATCACTGTTTAGAATCTTTACACATGTCCAATAGAAAATTATACTTATATTTTTTTCTTTAATCGGTTCAGTGTGACGTAAATGAAAACAACAGAAAATCGCATTTTGTGACTTAAGTACTTTTTTTCCCGAACACCCTACAAACATTGTCGTTATCGTTCAATAAATGTACTACTTTATGGAGGTTTCACACTTGAGCGACAACTGATAAGGGTCCCCACTCATTCCCTTTCTCACCTTCTCTGTCGTTATGCGCGGCCTTGCGCCACAGACTCCCGAAACAGAGTGTATACGTATCTTACTTGTAGACATAAACGTACAGTACAGTCTACGGCACATCACTGCTTACTAATCTTCATTTGACTGACCTAAGTGAGCCGTTTAAGAAAGAAACGAGGCAAACATATTGAAATTTTAATTTGCAATAGATAGAGACTTTGATTTTTCGGTGTTATTTATTACCAAATTCGGTTTTATTTTTTTATCAAAATCGGAATAATTTTTCCAAAATTCGTGTTTTTATTTTAGCACATTTTTTTCTGCCAGATGTACCTAAAATTATACATGTATTCTGATTTTAAACTAGTATTTAAAATTATACGTCACATGACGTAAGCCTGTCCGTGAGAGTTTGATACTATGGAACCGATTATTTACATTACTAACTTCAATTGTATCTCGCGTTACAAAAACTATGTTTAGACTCCCGTGCGATGGTAGGTACGCACTCGATCTCCTGCCAGAATCTTACCACATTGCTCCGTGATGCAAGGCGTTACGATAGAAGATAAAAACTCGCGGGAAACATTCACTTACACGTTGTTTCGTGTACCTGTCGGAACTATTCCATGTATAACACGCATTGTAGTTTCCCTTTGTATAAAATGTTGGCAAACGTACGCGTTATACACGCATAAATATGGTAGACGTTTTGTTTTTTAAAGCCAAAAACACAAAATGTTGGATTTTCGCTTCATTTTTCGTTGTTTAAGCACAACATGTTTAAAATTCGAGCCACGATTCGCATTTTATGCCAAATTCGCGTTACGTAGAGAATTTGAATGGGTGAAAAATATGTTCAGAACATGTCACTACACAGACCGCCAAACACAGTTGCTGGGCTGGGGAAGGGGGGGATGAACTAGCTTTTAGGGAGCTCTAGCTATGCATATAATATAGGGTTCCTACTCAAGTATATGTATGTAAAACAATACACGTAGTAGTTTGTCTAGTAACACGGAAAAAACTACCTAAATATCGTAAGATAAAGGATATTATTTATTTTTAAGTTAGCTAACCTTGAGTAGTTTTTCGGTGTATAATTCTGTTTAACACTTCATACCGCAATCTAAGCATTAATTTCTTTTTTGCCCCCCCCCCCCCCCCCGATAGCGTAGTGATAGCGTCGTCGCTTTGTAATCAAGGGGTCTCGGATTCGATACTCTGTGGAGGAACATAGGGGTTCGGATCCCACTTTAAACTGTAGGTCTAGTCCCGGTTAGCCTTACTGTGCATAAAGTGGACTTAAAACACCAAATCAATCAATCAATTTCTTTATGACTACGAATTTTTCTTCCCTAACTCTGCGTTGCGGGGCTACCAATTGATGGATTGATTGATTTGCTTCATTTCACTTCGCTTTTTGTGCCACTTTTGGCTAATTTGCGAGGATGGAGATGAGTGATGATGTAATGAAATTGATGAATGGACACTCACAAACATCCATGCCCAGGCCAGGAGCTACTACCAGTTGAGAATGTACGTACAGTCAGGATCACTTCTGGGTTGTAACGGTCCCATTGACTTTCAATGGGATGCCAGAATTGTCCGTGACTGTACATAGAAGTTACGAGGTGAAATGTGTCTTACTAGAAATCCAGCACGGTGGATCATGTGACGAGACGCACGTGGATGGAACGAACTTACTGTTTAATTTGTGGGCATCACACCTAATTTGCTTATCTAACAACCACGGCATACCCAACAGAAACTGATAGCATAATTGAGAGCAATTACAGAAATATTATGGAGAAATACTTGTCCATCATTCCTTGCTGACTTGTTTCTTCAGACAGCTCCCAAAGGTGACTTATCAAAAGTTTCATCTGTAGATGAGTTAGTGTGTGTGTGTGTGGGGGGGGGGGGTGTACAGTGTGTGTGTGTGTGTGTGACTACGGTCTCCCCCATGGAGCAGTAGTAGCGTCGTCGCCTTGTAATCAAAGTGTCTCGGGTTCTGTACCCAGTGGAGGCACATGGTGGTTCGGATCCCACTTTAAGCTGTAGGTCCAGTCCCGATTAGCCTTACTGTGCATAAAATGGACTTAAAACACCAACTCAATCAAACAATCTATAGCCAATACACACGCTCATATAGAGGGCGGCTTTGATAATATTTTGCAGAGACCCCAAATTTTTGATCCGGCACTGTCACTGCACATTCATAATAATCCAGCAATTAATATATTTCGGTGTAATCACGTTTGCGAAAAATCTAGGTCCTTAGTAATAGATCAATTATTTGAAATATGTGCATAGACGTATTCATTTCAGCAAGAGAAGCAGCCATCTTAGAATAGGTCGTTTATCACCAGGAGAGAAAAAAGCGTATTCTTTTGTCCTCAATCCAGTCATCCCTCACTCCGGTAGCCTTCCAATTAATCTTTGACAGTTACACCCCCGTCCGGAAGACCGGTGCTCGTAGCCGGGGATCGCTAGCCTTCCGGAAGGGGCTTAATTTGTTCTTAATTCACTTAGGATGTCGGACTCTTCTTCCTAAAGGTGGAGGCTTCGCGAGAGGGTGATGGGGATTCGATTGGCGAAGGGGAAGGCAGGGGCCTGCAATCGAGACCGATAGGGGAGTAAGGGGGGCGATTGGGGATCCGAAAAAATGGGTCAGGATAGAGAGAGTTCTTATTGGTTCTCCTTCAGTTTTGTGATGAAATGTACTTTCAACATTAAGGATCTACTAGATAGTGAAGATGGGCATTCCTATCCGGATTCAATTTATCTGAATCCGAATTCTGGTTTCGGTATCCCCGAACGTCGGATTCTGTATCCGATATTCTGGTTCTGGTATCCGAATCCCAAATTCTGGTTCTGGTATTGGTTTTATCTTGTCAAATCATGTAGCCATTAGTTAATTCGGACTATTACAAAAAGTAAAATTTGTCTTGAGAAAGACTGTAATATTCGTTTTAAGAAATGTATTTTTAGAGAGAGACATCTTAAATAAAACATTTTATAAGGTATCATGTAGCTATATATGATATGTTCCAACATGATGATTACTAACGTCAATTTACGTCAATTTTCTTCGAAACACTATTGGCTTCTTGCTGAGTGCATTTGTCCATTCTGGTCTTATGAGAGTATGACGTCTAAATAAGTTTGAGGGTCATGAGCGGGCCCGGGGTTTTGATGACATTTCATCTTTTAACTGGTGCAACGTAAACATTGCTAACTAGTACAGAAATCTTCCTCAGGTTGAAGAAATGTGATTTTTTGGGGTAATTTTTGGCCATTTTTTTATCATTTTTTATTTTCGGGTCATTTTTTAAAATTTTCCGTCATTTTTAGGTCATTTTTTAAAATTTTCCGTCATTTTTAGGTCATTTTTTAAAATTTTCCGTCATTTTTAGGTCATTTTTTAAAATTTTGCTTCATTTTTAGGTCATTTTTTAAAACTTTTGTGTTATTGCATGTTGAAACAAGAAGTTCAACAATTTCTGTTTTGTCTGAATGTTATCTATGTTACGTACTCTGTGTTTAACTAGTGCAACAAAGCCTGTCTGAAAATCGCGAAATACAATATTGTCGAGTTTCTTATTCACAGTCTGTACAACACACCAAGCTGAAGAAGCAATTGTTAAATTGTTCGTTTTGGAATGACAAAAAAAGTTTATTTTAAAAATTAACAATAAATACCGCGGACTCGAGAATCAAAGGAAAGCGACAGCTTAACTGTTGGAGCAGCTAACCGTTGTATTTTTGGTCACTCAGCACGAACATTTGCATCTTAGTCCGATATTCGTGGTTAGGAGGGTGTGACTTCTGTTTCTTCTATTCGTGAGTTTAGGTGTCGAATGGACTTAAAATGCCGAAGATAAAGCGATCTAAAGCTGCTCATTTGAAGCAGATAATCTGAGAAATTTGTGAGGACATATATTTGTGAATTGAAGACCAAAATTGGTAAACGCTGTAAGTGCCAGAAGAATTCAAACACCGTTTTCTATGTTAAACTGTGAAATCTGCCATGCTTGATAATGTGGTAAACGTGAAAAGTGGCTGGTAGCCCTCTAAGTACTTCAAAGGGCGTATAAAAAGGCACTAGTGTGAACGTTCGTACGGGCTGATGTGCTGAAAGATGCGATTTCCCAACACTTTCGCTTTTGGCACTTACAACGTTTTCCACTTTTAGTCCTCAATTCTTCCCAATGTTATTGATTCTGGTCCACAAAGTAAGTATACAATATAAATATATATACGAATTTTTCGGTCATTTTTCAAAGATTTTAGGTAATTTTACAGGATTTTTGTTCTCATTTTAAAGGTAATTTTTCAAAGTGTTTTAAGACGTCAAAATCCGGGTCCTGGTCATGAGTGTTTAAAATTAGATTGTAATTCGACGATTTCTAGCGAAACTATAAAGTATCCAAATAATTGCAGTACGAGGCTCAAATATTAATGTAGATGTTGATATCGGAAATGGAACCTGAACGCGTAATAACGCGTAACTATTATCATGTAAATTTTAGAGAACTTAAAAATATTGTAATTGAACACTATTTCTTAAAAATGAATTATTGTGATCGAACAAATCTCTGTGTCCACAACAATCGTTTCAAAAGACTTGGAATATTTCAGTTTGTGACGTATATTTTGTTCTTCAAATTGGTGCGGATTAAGTTTCGTTATGCCTTCTAGTAGGGAAAGATATTAATGTGATTTTCACATAATAATTCCTGGTTTAATGAAGTAGATCATTGAATAATCCAATAATTCTCTTCAGCCACTGTTGATTATATTCAAATGTCTGCATCAGCAATGTAAAAGGACATGACACATGTTCTGTAGTTCTGTATTGTAAGAAATACCTATATGTTTCTAACAATATATGCTGAAAGCGAATCTGATTTATTTGAAGAAATCCTCGTCCTCATTTTAACCTGAGATTCAATGGACAATGGGGGAGGAACATTGGAAACCGGAGCTCTGGGATTTGAAAATCCCAAAAGCAGTATCTGGATCGAAGCTCCGCATACGATGAACTGTTTTAGCAATGAGAGAAAAGAAAAGGAAACTCAAGAGAAGAAGAGAAAGAAAGAAATAAAACGGGGCTAATCCCTTCCATTTCAAGAAACCCCCCCATTTCCACATGTACTTCCATTAATGAAATTTGTTTCATGGTCGATATTTTTAACTCGTGTGCAGCGAACGTTATCGAACAGTTCTTCGCAAAACCCCTGAGGTGCTACAGAAGGAAGCTGGAGGGCGATTGGAGGGAAGGAGAAGAAAAGTACGGAAAGGGTTGGAAACACAGGCACTAGGGGTCGAAGGAAGAGGAGGGGTGGAGGGAACTATTCGAACATGTTAAAACTTGTGGGAATGTCTACGAACTTCAACAGATGTCGCTCCCTCATAAAGGGTTCCAAAATTCTCCCGGTTGCAGGACAAGCTTCGGGGGGGATGGTGCAAGCTTCTTAGAGAAACTGGCAAAAGATTTCGCTGTGAGTTTGGAAGTTGGGGGAGTCCTTCGGCGCCTGTATTGCCCAGAATTTAAACAAAAATTTAATTTCTTGCACATGGTAAGGACATTATTCCCCCGACGATCTTAATCTATTTTGAGATAAAGCGATAAGAAGGTGCAGCACAACAATGGTTGATTCAATTTATGTCACATGTCACCAGATAATTCACACTGACCTTCAAAGATGTCTCTTTACTCGTTTTCATATTCACTTCCTAACGTAAATAAGAAATTATTACATAAAGTTTTAAGAATTTTGACTTTTTGACGCATTTACAAATTTTCTGAAATTCTGTGACTTTTTATAGTTTATTGTAGAAATTTATAATATTCTTGTTGATATAATTACATATATATCAGCAAAAATAGTTGACGTTCACGTTGATAATAATTCAATAATTAGCTAATCACAAAAATCCTTGTACAGTCTTGTGTTGCCTTGTCACTTGAAGGGAAATAGCCCAGTAAACGAAGGATTTTTGTCGGAAATAATTAGGGGAAAGCTGAATTATGGTGTATTGTTAGACCATCATAGGAGATGTATTTTCCCAAAAGACCCCACACCTCCCCCCGCCGTAGATTCCCCCCTTAGCCCCCCTGAACATTCATATGCAGTGTTTTATGAAAACGTGAATATCTCTGAAACTATTGGACATATTGGGACGTTCTTTTTAAATATCAGTGTCAACATTACTCTCTATAAATTTGTTCCTCTTCATGTTTTAAATATTCCCAATGGGTTTTGAGTAGTTTTAAGACAAAATAAAACAAAATATACTTACTTTTTTGTTATGACACTGTATTTTCGTTACAAATGATAATATTGGAAAATTATCCAAACAAATATTGTACAGCATAAAATTAACTTTTAACATTTTAAAGTAGTCCATGTGCTGTATTTGTATGGAATATACAATTTTAATTGTCATAGTTTGAAAATATTAAAATGACCTGCATGCAAATATTTGCATTAGTTACCTCAGAAAAATATCATTCTTGTCTGTTATACGGCAAAACGGCAGAGAAGGGGAGAAAGCGAGTGGACGGAACAAAGCAGTTCACGCAGCTGCAAACAGTTGGTAGCTGCAGCCACGTTTCTCCTCCATGCACTCACGTACTCATTGGTCGAACCCTCTCGAGTACTACTTGCGTAGAAGACTTATTTTTGTTTGTCTATTTGGCACTGAAAGCTCAAATTAGTGGATTAGTGATAAAAGAATAGAAGGGTTGTCGATTGCATCGGCCGCTGTTGTAATAATAATTGAAGTCACCCAAAAGATGTTCCATAGATCTGATTAACTCACTTCACTGGAATCAATAAGGTGTGGAGAAGAAGGACTAGAGCCTGAAATTCTTAAAGCTTTTACAAAGAGAGCAAAGAAGAAAATTGGTTATGAGACAGTGTAGATCAATAGCAATAACTAATGTGACAATATCAGTTGCTAGGCAATGGCCATTCAATAACCAATTGAAATTTCACTGACATTAATAACGCAATGTTAAAACTGCGTTGGGATCGAACCAGAGACCTTTAGATTGTATTGGGTGGTGTAGTTATTCATCATTCATCTTTCAGATGGTTATCACTCGCTTGGCTCCGCAGATTCAAGGTACAGAGTGTAACTAAGTTACGAAAACGTACTTGAAACAATCAATTGTAGAGTTCAACAATATGAGAATGACAGACAAGAATGATATTTTTTCTGAGGTAACTAATGTAAATATTTGCAATGCAAGTCATTTTAATATTTTGAAAATATTACAATTAAAATTGTATATTCCATCCATCTACAGCACATGTTACAAAATATTAAAAATATTGTTTAAATGTAACACATATGAACAAAACACATCAAAATGTGCGCATTTTTACGGAACGCAGCGAGTGAAAGCGCGCGTTCAAACTTTACTCGCTACGGGTCAAATTTAGTAGCAAGCTTGTCATTATTGATATCGAATTAAAGATAATTTTATGCTGTACAACTTTTCTTTGGATAATTTTCCAATATTATCATATGTAACGAAAATACAGTGCCAAAAAGAAAAAGTACATTTCTTTTATTCTATCTTAAAATTACTCAAAACCCATTGGGAATATTTAAAACATGAAGAGGACCAAATTTATAGAGAGTAATGTTGGCACTGAAATTTAAAAAAGAACGTCCCGATATGTCCAGTAGTTTCAGAGATATGGACGTTTTCATAAAGCACTGCATATTAAATGTTTAGGAGGGCGAATTAGGGGGGAGGTGTGGGGACCTTTTGGGAAAATACATCTCTTGTGATGGTCTAACAATACACCAAAATTCAGCTTTCCTCTAATTTTTTCCGACAATCCCCAAATTTTTGCATTCGTTTCATGGGCTAAAATGCGGACGTGATTTTAAGAAAGAAGGGAAATTGGAAATGTCGTTCTAATATCAAAATTACAGGGAAATTTGAAAATTGAAGTACTAAATTCAAGCTCACTATGGCATGAAATATATATTGCTTTTTTTCTACGCAATTTATTACCCCCCCCCCAAAGAAAACACAATTAACATTTTATATTTGGTTCGGAATAGCTAATATATTTCGGTTATCATCTAAGTATTAAAATTGATGTAATAACATATACTCTGTCTCGGGAATGTGTGAAGCAAAGCTACGCGTAACGGTAGAGAAGTGGAGAAAGCGAGTGGGAGGATCAGAGCAGTGCGCGATGCTGGAAACGGCTGGTAGTTGCAGCCGCGTTCTCTCCTCCATGCACTCACTTCCCCCTCTCATACGTTCATTGGTCGCGCCATCTCGAGTGTTTGTTTTCTTTCGTTTGCTCCAGACATTCCATGGACAGAGGCATACAAAGATAATATGGTTCGAAAGTTAATATATATGGTAATAATGATACCGATATGTACTGACATTAGGAATCTCTCATTTAAATTCTCTTGTGATCGGGGCACATTTACCCCTCTTTAGCACAGCAACTATCTATCTGGGTATAAAGTGAATTTAAAACAAATTTAACGGAAGATTGATTGAGTTGGTATTTTAAGTCCACTTTATGCACAGTAAGGCTGATCGAGACTAGACCTACAGTTTACAATGGGATCAGAACCACTATATGCGTCCACCGGGTATCGAACCCGGGACCCCTTGGTTACAAGAACGACGACGCTACCACTGCGCTATCGGGGATGCCCTAAACTTTATGAAGATTTTCCATCTATAAACACTACTGGAACCATCTCTCCACATAGAATGGATGCTGCGGTACAGTTGCAGAAAGGTCCACCAACCAAGCTAAAGAGTTAACACATTTCCTAATCTGCGAGACCGAGAACATTCCTAGTTGTTATATATAATCTTGTGGCTAAGACACTATTCTCTTCCAAATCAGCATCCCTTCCTCAGCATCCTCTCCTCTCCCTTTACGCACTCATCCAGCATCCGTTCCCCCCCTCCTCTTCCGCCAAGAGAATGATAGAGACACGATCTCCCTCCAGGGACACAAATCTCTTCCACGGTCTTCTGCATTGTGAGTTTCTCCCGTGGAATTTATAAGAAGAGTACAGGATACTGGACAGTGAGTGAGTGGACCGAACTTGCGATTAAATATTGAAATCGAATGAAAAATTGCTGCCAACAATACTTCCGTCCTTTTTTCTTTGTTTCTTGCGCCCTCGTTTGTCTCTTTGAAGCAAGAGGATTGAAGACAAAGGAGACGTAACAGAGAGAGAAAAGCGGTTGTGAATAGCCGGAGAGAAGTGTGTAATCTTTTAAGACCCGAAAGCGAAGATTCATGGGGGTAAAGAGAAGTTTTTGTCCCTGTGCTAGGGTACATAGAGATTGGTAAAAGTAACGATATGTTCTAGCATTGCTTAAATCTATTTTCTAGTTCGAGTTTATGTGTTAGTGTGCTTTTATGTGGAAAAGTGCTCTTTATAAAATCGCTCTCTCTCTCTCTCTCTCCCTTTGCTACCTTTCTCTCCTCTTTCTTTGTCTGTTTACTTTTATCTTTCAATCTTCTTCTGTTTTCTATGTCTTTCTTTCTCTGCGTTCCTTCTTTCTGTCTATTTGTTTATCTTTTTCAATTTTCCTCTGTCTCGTCTTTTGTTTCAATCTTCTCGTTATGTCTTTCTCTCTCTCCATTTATTTTATTCCATATTACTCTGTTTCATTATCAATATCTGTCATACTCTGCCTCCCTCCATCTTGTCTTTTTCTGCCTTTTCTTTATTATTCCTAGCTCCCTAAATTTCTATCTTCTCTTTCTATCGCTCTCTCTTCCTTACGAATTCCCTTTGTTTCCTTATATTTTTCAGTTTCTTGCTTTCTTTCTTTCTCTGTTTCTATATAGCCTATGTTTTCCTATATATACCGGTATATCTTTCTCTCAATTTCTGTTATTTATTCCTCTCTTACTCTCTTTTATCTATTTCTCTCTTCTCCTTCTTTTTATCTTTCTTTGCCTCTTTCTTCTGATGAATTTTTCCTCTTATTGTATCTCATTCCATTAATATCTCTCCCTCTAGTCCTCTGTAGTTCTGTCTCTATTATAAATGAATCTGAACTCTTTGAATGGAGTTAAGTATATTTCATGTTGGGCCAGAATCCACCCTTGCCTACCCGCTAGCGTCGCCCGTAAATGGGCAATACCCCCGAGTGTCCTTCCGGTTGTCCATAAATCGAAGTAGAAAATTTGCAGTCCGTTCCTTTGACAATCGTTTTTGAAAGCATGTCATTGAGAAGAAGCAAAAACTTATTTTTAGGGAAACAACAGACGTTACTTATGACGTTTGAAGTAGTTTCTTAGCAGCCTAACACATCGAACGTCATATACAAATACAAATCCATTCAAATCATCTCCCGTTTCATCGACATATGTTCGTTTTCTGTAGTTTGATTCGAAACAATTTGCTGAGGGGAAGAAATATTGTGAGGGAAAATATAATAAATGGCTTGAAAAGCGAGTCTTTCCGCCGAGGAAGATATTTCCGTGGGAAACTAAGTTACTGAAATTTCTGGTGCCGAAAGATGAATGCGAATGAAATTACATTACTTTGGAGAGAAGAATGCTATCCTCTTTCACTTCAATCTTACAAACCAGTGATTTTCTAATGAATCGCGTTGGTTCGATAAAGAGACAAGAAAATGCGAGGGAAATCGTGAAAATGTTCCACCAAAACTCTTGAAGAGGAACAGCGAATCGAATGCATAATGATTAAATAGCTTATATACAGTGTTTCTTTTTTTCTGGGAAGAAAGGTTCCCATACTCTTCAATTTGGTTAATGTTACTCTGTTCATTATAAGAATTACTCAAAATATTGTTCCATGTGTTCGTAAACGATCGTGAATCTACGTACACATGACAAAAAACTTCTGGTACAGCGTTTCGTTGCGTACTGTCAGAAAAACTCATTTGTATACATACATACATATGTATATAGGGTGTATCTTAAGTAATAGCGCAAAGTGACGCAGTTGAAAGTACACGATAATGGAAGCAAAAACGTCTCAGTAAACATGGGTCTGCAAACGAGCCGTTTCCGAGATAAATACGAATGTGTGGTTACAAGCCGTCACTGATTTCATTGTTCGTAAACGTCGTCCTAGTTGGTAAAATGCTAATAATGGCGTCGCACCGTACTGTTGAAACCACTCCGCCGCGGAGGTGTGCAAGTAAATATTTAGGTAACAGTTCGTTATATCGGAGACACATTTCTTCATTTTTACAGAAGAAACTACTTACGGAAATGAGTTTCTCTAAGGTTTCCAAAGTTCGTCGAGGTATTTTCTTTCATCGTGGAATCTATTTGACCGGGAAATCATGTATTTTTCAAGAGAAATATCTCACCGACGCACAAGTGCAATTGCTTTCGCTACGTGAACCGGATGCTGCATACGTTTGATGACGTAACCCCCTTTTAGTGTTTCCAACCCCTTTTTTTAACTATGCTTGCCTAACCTAACCTAACCTTATCGGAAATGGTTCATGGGGCTATTCGTGAATGGTTCGTGGGGCTATCCGTCAGCTACCAGTGCATAATGTACAATTGGCACACGTGACGAACACAATAATAGGTATTTTTCGGTAAAGAAGGTTGGAAACACTGCATACCTACAACACTAGTCAATCTCTGCCCGCCATATTGTGTGTTACGGAAGCGAAAAAAGAAATAAGAAAAACTACTCCCTATGTGAAAAATTGTGTTTGTTTTCGTGTACAAAGCATAATGGCACCTTGAACTATGTTCCGCAATACACAATGGGTAAGCACGAACCATGCAAAACACAAAATATCCAATTTTAATGTGTCTCAGTTATAACGAACTGTTACCTTCATGTCACCTTCATGTTTGAAAATCTGTGGAAATACACATCGTTAAAATATGTTAAAGATAATGTATGACATATTTAAAGCATCTTCAACAATCATACACGTGTAATTAAAATTTGCTTCGATTGTTTAGCCATTGTTAAAACCGAGAAAGTTTCTATGGAGGTAACATAATTTCTGATTCGTTTATTTGAATCAGATTTTTACGAAACATCTATTCCTGTTGGAGATATAATTCAACAACAATGGAGGATATTTCGGTGCCTACTTGCAGTCACTGTTGAAACACCAATGTTTTAACAATCATAACATTCTGGAAACAACCAAACCAAAACATGTAACTGAAATTTTAACGTCTTGAAGTCTGATCACGCGATTTGTCTCAGATGGGTAACGTTAATTTTGTCTTCGCGCTAATGTGCATTTGCGCGTGCGTACGCAGCGCCTCTTCCAGCCTGCAAGGCAACGTCATCAG
This sequence comes from Lepisma saccharinum, assembly GCF_977018435.1. Taxonomy (NCBI): domain Eukaryota; kingdom Metazoa; phylum Arthropoda; class Insecta; order Zygentoma; family Lepismatidae; genus Lepisma; species Lepisma saccharinum. Next base: position 89,491,070 of record NC_139232.1, on the reverse strand, counting down.
CGCCATCAAAGAAATGGACGGCTTGACTTCAGTGTGGATGTCGGAGGTGATGGAAATTTCCAGCAATGTTCACGCCAATTTACAGCGAATGAACTCTCCAGAAGAACTGGAAACGTACAGCAAGGAAGACCTGAACGCATTCAAGGAATTGGTGCAAGAACAGACTTTCAAGGTGATCGAGCCTAGAGTGAAGTACATCTTAGATTCACAAGGGCGGCTAGATGGCGCTGAACAACAACCGGAATCGAAGCTACATCTCGCCATCAAGAGGAACAGAGAGGCTGAAGTAGTCCACCAAGCTTATCAGAAGATATGGAATGAATATGTAAGATTGGGGTTTGAGCGACTGGTTCCACGGGATTTCAAATCATAATATGTCTAGTTAAAACTTCAACTGTACGATGCATTATGTAAAACTATATCCAATACAGTTTATTGCAGCTGTAAATGTAGTATCATACTTCCTAGGCTTTGACGATTAGATTGTGTTGTTCAACGTCGCTTTTCGTCCACTTTTGGCTAATCGGAACGATGAGAATGAGTGGTGATGACCAGGGAACGGATTTATATGTACCAAAAAAAAGTGTTAGATATGTAAATATATATTCATTTATTTTAATGGAATTATGGAATTAAATATGGATTTATAGTTGTGAGAAATGGCAATTTTCACAAGAGGCTTACATAGCTATATAACACGCCTTAGGCTTACATCATTACATGACATCAATAGTAAGGCAAAATTCATGTTTTATTTTTTTTTCGCTACCAAAACAAAGGAATTTTTCTTATGATTTGATTTGTTTTATTTTACTTCGCTTACTTATATAATGTGGCACTTTTGGCTTATTTGCGAAGATAGTGATGAGTGATGATATGATGAAATTGATGAATGGACACTCACAAATATCCATGCCCTGGCCAGGAATCGAACCCTGGACCCCCTGACCAAAACAATGGATTACCAAACTTACTTTTGAGGTGTTGAAAAATGAATCTCCTAAACATGAATCTCAATAAATAAGATTTATAGTGTGAAACGTTCCCGAGTAATTGTACAATGCTTAGGTACGCGTGAAAACACGGATAGACGAAATAAAAATACTTCTGTACATAAAACACAAACGAGGTTTAATAAACTTTCGGTAAATATCCGATATCGCCCGAACGGATTTTTCAAATTTACAGGAGAAACTACTTACTGAAATCAGTTTCTGTAGCATTGTCGAAGTTTTTGGAGGTATTTTCTTTCGCGGAAACTGAAAATTTCACCATAGAATGCTGCAGAACAAGAAATAATCACTTGTTATGTAAGGAACTTGCATTTTCTATTACATTATAGGTAAGTATCAATGCTAAAATTAACGAAATAAACGAGTGAGAGGTGTTCGGGCCTTATCGGATAATTACCAAACTTTCAACATGTGTACAAGATGGCGCCCGAGGAATCCAACTCTCTCTATCGTAATCTACAACAAACTCTTGAACATATTTGTTCTTCTTCTTCGTAGCTACATGAATATACATACTATAATGCTCGATCACAAGATAGTGACTGAGCCAGCGTTCAATATCGCATGAATTAGTTGGAGTATATTTTAAATATGCATTGGATTTCACCGCGAAAGCTTCTCTATTGTCCTCAACAATGTTACAATAACAGATACATTGTCTGTCAAGAATGAAAATGAACAGAGCAAACAAAGCGAACAAAAAGGAAGATGAACTGCGTATTAAACGCAAGAAGGGAAAATGTAGTGATGGCATGAATATGAGATATATGTTGGAAAGTACTTGAAAATATGGAAATTATATGTAAAAATAACTAAAATATGTGCTAAAAGCTAATATATGTTAAAATATGGAAAATAAATATAGCATTTTTCGAGCTTACATACCACGATTTGCAAAGATAATACAAAATAACATTGATTTTAGCATCACAAGACGATATGTATTTACATTTAAATCCGTTCCTTGGTGATGACATTATGAAATTTATTAAGGCGGGCCCGTAGCCGGAATATTATTTTGGGGGGCTCATCCCTTATCATCAGCCGCCATCTAATGGCAAAAAAACGTGGGGAGGGGGGTTAAAGCCCTGAGGATGGAATTTCTCAGTATGTTAAAACTTATTACACAAGATGTTTAATCCTGCTCAAGCAAGTAAAATTAATTACCACGATGCACTATATAAATTTGATATTTGTAGGGTTTCGCAAGGGCTTCAACCCTTCTAGCCCTCCCCTTGGCTATGTGTTTGGATTGAAGGGACACCAAGGACACCCAAGCCATGTCCAGGCCTGGATTCGAACCCACGACCCCCGGCGTTGTAGAGGCCAATGCTTACTACAGAGCAACCACATATTTCTTTTGGGGTTCCTCCTGTGTGAACTAAGATTTTAAATACATAGCTGTATATACTAAAATTTTATTGCGATTTCAATGAAGCTTACAAATTACAAGTAGTTAATTTGGCGTGAACTTTTGAAACTTGATGGAAATTCTACCTTGGTAAGCAGTGATCGAATTGGACTGGTTTTAGCCGGTATGGCATGTTATGGTATTACAATATGCAGATGATCGCACAAGTAAGTAGGCAAAGGACAGCAATGTACTCGTTCATTTCTCTCTCTCTCTCTCTCTTTGTTGCATGTTTGAGTTGTACCGTACAACACCATGCACTCTTCCCCCAACCCGCCATCCACGACCGAGTGCTCCTTGTCAATCATACGTCATGAGATATACAACAATAGCGCCAAGAATGTGCTAGAAAGTTCTAAATCTATATGCAGAAACATTTTATGTACTTAAATTCTAGCAGGTTATCAAGGAGAAAACTAAATATATGCTTACAGGCCGAAAGCAAGTGTTAGGTTGATAACGTTTGAACCAGTTTCCAAATTCAAGTACTTAGGAGTAATACCAACAAATGAAAATGATATTGAAAAGGAAATAAAAGCAGATTTAATACAGGAAATGAGTGTTGTTTTTCTCTTCATAAACTTTTATCTTCTCGTTTAGTGTCTAAGAAACTTAAAGTTGAAATATACAAAACAGTTATCTTGCCTGTAGCATTAGATGGATGTGAAACTTGGTCCCTCACATTAAAAGAGGAACATAAATTTAGAGTATTTGAAATAACATGCTTAGAAAAATATTTGGACCTAAAAGGGATGAAGAGACAAGTGAGTGGAGAAGATTACATAATTAGAACTGCAAAATTTGTATTCATGTCCAGATATTATTAGAATAATTAAATCAAGAAAACTTAGGTGGGCAGGTCGTGTGGCACGAATGCGAGAGGAAAGAGGAGTTTACAGGATTCTTGTTGGGAAACCTGATGGTAAGAGATCTGTAGTAAGACCAAGACGAAGATAGAGGAATAACGTTGAGATGGACCTAAAGTAAATCGGTAAGGATGGAAAAGATTGGATTGATCTTGACCAGGATAGGGACAGATGGAAGACTTATGTTGCTGCAGTCATGAACCTTCCGGTTTAAGAAGGCTAGAGAATTAGTTAGTTAAATTCTAACCAAATACTGGTTTATACGAGGGCTAGTCAAAAATGAGTGAGAATGATTTTTTTTTTTTATCACACAGTGAGCATGCAGTGGTGAAACAAATTTGTGCGAGAAGAACGTGTGTCGTGGAATCGGCAGATAAAATTGCAAGCGCGTATGCGCATGAATCTAGCAACACTGAACAAACAAAACACGATAGGTCAGAAGTCGCATACAGCAAATGGAGTTGGTTTGTGAGGAGCAGCAGTACGCGGCTTTGAAATTTTACGTCCGTCTGGAGAAATCCGCCACGGAAGCATAGGAAATGTTGCAGCAGGCATACGGCGAAGATGTTCTTCCACTATGAACCGCATTTCGATGGTTCAAACAGTTTAAGGAGGGCCGTGTTTCGACCACAAAGCAGGGCTGTCCGGGCGCTCCGGGCGCTCCGGCCACCTCAGCGAACTAGATGATGGGTAACACAGGGGACGTCATTGTCTGGGAAGATCGCCGAATAGCAATAGATGAACTGGTGGACGTGTTATAAATTTCCCATAGCAGTACGTTCACTATTCTGCACGATCGCTTGCACATGAGACGTATATATGGGTGCCGAGATTGCTAACGCCTGAACAGAAGCAGGTGAGAGTGAAGGTGTATCGGGAGCTTCAGCACCTGGTAGCGGAGCATGGCGAGGCCTACCTGAATTCCATCATAACTGGTGACGAGAGTTGGCTTCACCACTACGATCCCGAAAGCAAACAGGCGAGCACAGTCTGTAAATCACCCAGTTCTCCGGCGCCAAAGATTGCCAAAACTGTTCCGTCGGCGAATAAGGCAATGGTGATTTCCTTCTTCGACTACCGTGAAATGGTCTACCAACATGAAGTGCCCCCGCATACCACGGTTACTGGGCAGTATTGTGTGACAGTTTTGAAGACCCTGGCTGAACACGTCTGTCGAAAACGCCCTGAACTGGAAACATCTGGTTGGCGCCTACACCAGAATAATGCACCCCCTCACGTTTCCGACGTAGTTGTCCAATATCTGGCTCGACAAAACATTTAATGTGTCCCACACCCTCCATACAGCCCGGATCTTGCTCCGTGGGAAATCGGAGCTGCGGGGCAAGCGTTTCGACTCGTCAAAGGCCGTTCTAAAAAAGGCGGATGCGGTTCTGAAGACGATGTCAAAAGACGGGTTCCAGCACATCTTCCAGGACTGGCAGACACGTTGGGCCAAGTGTATACAACTCGATGGGGACTACTTCGAAAAAGACCATATCAACCTGGACCCTGCCTAATGCAATAATGTATTTTGTAAGTAAAAAATTAATTTCATTCTTTTTTTACTAGGCCTCATATATTACATTTACATATTGTATTACCATATAGGCTAAACTGATTGGTCAAGTTGTTCAGGAATTAAATATTGAAAACCAAAATGCGAATTACCAAGTAGTGTCTATCGTATTTTAAAGGTGAATTTGTTTTAATAAAAAGTATCTCAATCATTGGTTCTGTATTGTTAATAATTTTCTTATTACCATGGTTATGATTGATAGAAATAAGTAAAACTTTCGAATGAGATGTCTGACAGTTGATATCCTGCAATGGACTTCTTCTACGGTCACAAGAAAAGCATTGTAGTCTGTGCAAAGTCTCCAACAGTGCTCGCAAGAGACAAAGGATAGTTAAAGCCCGATTACATCACCAAATCTCGTCCAATGCGCCAGATTACCAAACCAAAACCTGTATTTCCAGGATAAGAGCAGTGTAGTGAAGGGCCAGGGGATGACTGATTTCAAAATTATCTTGATTTTTACCTGCATTGGCGTGTGCTTATCAAATTCGCAATCCAGCACGGATAAGGACATTGATAGTGCAGTCACAGAGCTGGACAACATGTCGAATTCTTGGATGAAGGAATCGCAAATGGTATCCAGCACCATAGGTGAGCAGTTGAAGAAAATGGAATCTGATGAAGAACTAGAAACGTACGGTACAGAAGACGTGAAGGACTTCACCACCTTTCTCAACCAACAGCTCCACGGAGTGATACCACACCTGGATATAATTCTCAAGCTGCAGAAAGTTAAGGCAGATATCCCGGAGAAAGAAGTCAGCAAGAAACTGATTGTTGCATTAAGATTTCACAGGGAGGCGGAGGTTGTGCATCAGACATATCACAAAATGGCGAACGAGTTTCGAAGGTTTGGCCTTGAACGATTCGTTCCTAGGGATCTGAGAGTGCACTAGTCACGTTTCTAGTTTGATTGTCTTCAATGCTGTCTTGCAATAATATACCACCGTTTAAGAGTTTAAATCTACATCTAATGATGTTTGCCAAGTTTTGTTTAAGTGTAGGTACAGTAGCGGACACTTCTGACTTGTATAAATCCAAATTGCTTTCAATGGGATCATTACAACCCATAAATGTCAGTGACTGTACCAATAGATTAATTAGTTCAAAGTCGGATCGCAACCACGGGAATCGAATGTGTCAATTTTACTTTCGTCAAACAGACTTTTAATCTTCCCAACTGTTTACATCCCCGTTGGAAGGTGACGACAGCGTTTAAACAAATGTATTTAGCTTTTCAAGAAGAGCGGGTCTCTTCTATCGTCTCTGACTACGTTTCTAGCATCCTTACCTTATTAATGTGTTGCCTTTGTCCTCTGAAGGTCCCTTAGCTATACTGCACAATCGACTCTTGTGTTTTACCGTTTCGGCATAAAAAATGTTCACTCGTAGTACTTAATTTGTGCATCGAATTGGCACTGTGCATTTTTCAATTAGAAGTTCCTGTTCTGTGAAATAATATAAACTATCTTACATTACTTACCATAGGAGTTTTCCTTTATCGAAATCCATGATCTTTAAACACACAGTATTGCCAGGTCGAACTTTGGTTTTAACCTGGATTGTTTGCTAATTTCCACTTGGATTCAACTTTCTTTATTTCGTTTTTTCATCCGTATTTATGATTTTCATTTTATTTTTGGATATTGAATATTCTATTTTTTTAGTAGCTGTAAATTATTTTCGTTATTTTAAATTGGTGTTCTTCAATTCGTTTTGGAAATAAGTGGTTTTTGATGATTGTATTGTTCAAAGTTGGTCAAGCGTTGTGCGATAAGGGAGACCCTGACTTAACTTGTATCCCTTATCGCACAAAGTAAGTACAACCTTGCGTTGTGACGTCACTCGAGGAATGCCTACGTGTTAGGTTAAGTCCGTTAGGTTAGCATAAATACACTGTAAATGTATTATTTGTTCTAAGATAACTAAAACCAACAAGCCTAAAATAACAAATTAGGCATTTAGCCTTACCTCTGCATGTAAATTAGGCTCATTATGTTTAATTTATAATAGATGTTCTTCAAACTTAATACTACTTTTTTCCGCTTCCAATTGTTGCCTCACCTTAAATCATACATTTCTGGAATCTTTGATTCATCCCCTTTCCAACGATGTATGATACATATTTCTATTAACAAAGGTCGATTCGACATCCTTACCACAATGTATTTCATTATTTTATTCGAACCCGGGATTCCTTGATTATCAGGTCATAGTGTTAGTCTTTATGCTATTGGGAAGCTTTAACGTTTAAAAAACATTCACAGAAGGAAGTGTGGGCATCTCATGTTCTGCAGTGGTTAATGCTCCAACTTTGGAATCATGGTAGAGGGAGATTATTTCCATAACATATTTGGCTGTTATGCATTTGAAGCTTCGGAACGAGTCATAACTCTCGAAGCAGCCAATCAACGAAGCGAGCCGCCGACGTCATCTCAACCCAGAACCTATCGCTAAGTCCCTTGCTCACTACACGCCCACTAGGCTCGCTAGACAGACTCGCGTAGTCCGCTGGAAATGTTCCGAAAGTAATTCGACTCTACCCCAGATTCGATTTCCTTTGAAGGCACATGCTGGTTCGGGTAGTACTTATATTGTGAGTCCAGTCCCAATTTGCCTTTCTAGGGATACTGACACACCATGATATGTTAACCGGTCTGGATTTGAAATCTTACAAACGTTAGAAGTTAGTTTCATTTGAATTTGATGTTGTATTTCCTTTCCCCGGCCGGTTCAAATCCGGGAACTTTTCTAACGGTGGAAGCGGCCCCGGCGCCTACCCAGCGTCGAATAACATAGGTACCTGGGGGAAACCCTGGGGGTTAAAGGCGGTCAGGGGCGTGATGCTGATCACATCACCCCCACTCACGACCGGATCAAGAAAGTGTGGGGCGTTACCCCCACACCCCCTATACGCCTTCATGGCGTGGTGCTATGCACAGGGGAACACTTTTTTTTCCTTTCCTACATTAGGCTACGTTAAATTATTAATTGGGTTCAATGACATTGTGCGTCCGTCCCATACAGCACAAATCTCCCAGAGATATCCATTGGTTATCCACAAGGTACAGATCAGATCCATCGATATTATGGATATCCATAGAATAACCATTAGATATCCATTTCTGGATATCCAATTCTGGATATCCAATGGACTCTGGTTGTAAGAAACATTGTCTAATTCCGAATATCCAATACGTCGCCAGATCTCTTCCAAAACTTTGAATTTGAATTTGAATTTGAATTTAAAATTTTGGGTGCGTCAGCACTAAGGCTGTTTTGCACCCGTCACATTATACGGGGTCCAGCCCCTTATTGTTACAAATCACAACCCTAACGTTGCAGAACTAAATTCAAAAAATATTAAAATGTTCTGACTTTCGTTAAAAGCTGAGGCTGTAAAGGGGCACTCAGCACACATAAGGACAAAACACAGGACAACACAAACAAAATTATACTGGCCATGTGGCCAGTCGCCAGAGCCTCGTTAGTCTGCAGTTTAGGGCGTACTAACGTGGAAGTAAGGTTGACATTTGGGTGTACTACGTGGAAAGTCACCCCTTACACCCCTCTCTTCCAAAACTGAATATCCAAAACACATCCAATTCTGGATATCCAAAACACATCCAGATGTTTTCCAAAACTGGATATCCAAAATGCATACAATTCTGGATATATAATACATGTCTAGAACTGATCCAGAACTTGTGTGCGGGATCCCGAAAAATCGGGACCGGGATCGGAAAAAAAATTCCCGTCCCAATCCCGACTTCGGGAAAAGAAGTCCCGACTTTTCGCGATCCCGAGCAGTCGGTAAATACCGAATGGTCATTTTTAAAAGTCGTTTATTCTCGACGTTTTCTGCATTGTAAATGTCAGGAACTTATCGAAAATTGTTCGTTTTTGTACCAGAAATGCGAAAACAATCACTTAAAGTGAAAATGACGTGTAGAATTCGAGATTTCCAGAGCTTCTGGAAATTTAGAACATTTCCCATGCCGAAAATTTCCCGACTTTGTCGGGAGATTGCAAACTTTTCCCGTCTCAAATGTCGGGATTTAAAAAAATTCCCGTCCTGGACACCCCTAGGAAATTGTCATAGTATTCCCGTTGTGCATACTTTTTTATACTTTATCTTGCAATTGAAACAATAATTGCATTGAAGCATTAGCGTTTCTAAACTTATTTACTTGTTATATTTAGTGATTTAATATCTTTCTTCTTAGAATCAGAAAATTTCGATTTAGTCTTACTAAACCCCACAATATAATCGAGACTAAAATCGAGTAAACCGGGAAAACCAATTCCTTATATTTAGCATAGACAGTAGCTATACACATAATTTTTCGAGTATTTTACGCCTGAGGCCTGAGTGAATCAGAAGCTTGTGACTATTTTCCTTGTTGGTGAGCGTCTTGTTATTTGCTACTATCAGCGATAGTAGTGGGAAAGGCCATATTATAAACTCGAGAAAGTATGAGCCCCCCTCAGGCAGATTTGGCTACACTTAAAATTAGCTCAAGATGTGCATATGAGCTTATTGCTCAAGTGTGGTACTCTGTCTAATCCAAGATTTTTGTAAAAATGCCCTCGGGAATTTCCCGTGAAAATATGAGCCCCCTCAGATTGATTTGCCTACACTTACAAAAGCTACATCTGTGAGATTGTTGTCCATAAGCTTGTTAAAAATATGCCCCTCTTGATATTGTTTTGGATACACTTAAAACTAAGCCAAGATGCTCATAAGAGCCACCCACATACACCCACACCCACCCACACCCACCCACATACACCCACATACACCCACATACACCCACACCCACCCACACCCACCCACATACACCCACATACACCCACACCCACCCACATACACCCACACCCACCCACCCACCCACACCCACCCACATACACCCACATACACCCACACCCACCCACACCCACCCACATACACAAGGTATACAAAGCACACTGCTGAACCCAACTGATATTTTTTATTAAGCATAGAGTCTTGAATTGAACCCCAAGAAATTTTACATAAATACCAAAGCCAAAAATATTAACACACACACACACACACACACACATTAAATATACAAAGCACACTGCTGAACCCAACTGATATTTTTTATTAAGCATAGAGTTTTGATTTGAACCCCAAGAAATTTTATATAAATACCAAAGCCAAAAATATTAACACACATACACACACACACACACACACTAAATATACAAAGCACACTGCTGAACCCAACTGATATTTTTTATTAAGCATAGAGTTTTGATTTGAACCCCAAGAAATTTTATATAAATACCGAAGCCAAAAATATTAACACACATACACACACACACACACACACACTAAATATACAAAGCACACTGCTGAACCCAACTGATATTTTTTATTAAGCATAGAGTTTTGATTTGAACCCCAATAAATTTTATATAATAAACCAACAACAAAAATGTCAAATCAAAAATATTGTAATCAATGCAATAAGAATATATCCAGCCCCAATTGGGCTAAGCATCAAGAGAATTGTAATCCAGACAAATGCAGAACACCCACAAAAATATGCCCTAAATGCCATAGAAAATATAGCATGGAATATTTCACATATAAACATATAGATCCTTGTTCTGCACAGTCATCAACATTGCCCCCACAACCATCTATATCTGGTCTGAAAAGGAAGCATGAAACACCTGTTAATGCTAGAGCAGCAAAGCAGCCACGCTATGAACCCATCCATAGCAGTTTTGCTGGCCAACTTAGGGATTACCGGTTTGTATCAGAGCAAAAATGTGGTATTAAGAATTTTTTGAACAGTATAAATCCTGATGTGCAGGCAATTCTAAATGCACAAAATGGCTCTTATAAGCTGTCCCTCAAATTGTTTACACAATATAAGAAACCAAATGGCACAAAATTTACACAGCCCCACATAACAGAAACTGTAGCTATATATTCAAATACAAATTCAGACAAAATAATAAGCAGTTTGATAGATCAATTGAATATTAAACACTCTGAATTTGCAGCAAAAGAGTCTGGATGGAGCCTATACGGATCTCCACACAAGCTCTATGTTAATATTTCTGAATTCAGCCCATTACAAGGATCTACATATCTGCCTTTACCTGCCAATATTAAAAACAAAACAGCCGTGGTTAATATAGAAAATAATGATGAGAAATGCTTTTTGTGGTGTATTTTAGCTGCTTTGTATCCAGTTTTAAGGATCCTCAGAGAATAACTTATTATAAACAACATGAACATGATTTTGATGATGCAATGGAGGGGTTAGAATATCCAATGTCTGTTCAAAATACTGATAAATTTGAAAAAAAGCCAGGGATATCAATGGTAAACAATTATCTATTAATGTATTTATTTGTTCCACTGGTCGTGGCAATTGCTTGATAGCACCTCTCAGAATCAGTACACTTGATGATGATTCTGCTGTTCCGATTGATCTGCTCTTAATTGAAGGGGATGACACATATCATTACACTTTGATACATAATCTTGAAGCTTTAGTCAGAACACAACTAGACAAATCCAATAGAATATTCAAGTTGTGCAGAAGATGTTTGACTGTATTTGATGGTAAAAAAATAATAAATGGGGTTCGTGAAAGGAATGCAGAAATTGCTAAAAACAAGTTAATTGAGCATCTGAAATACTGTGGCAACCATAAACCTGTTCATATGGTGATGCCTAATCCAAATGAAAATGCCAAATTCAAAAAATTTTGAAGCCTTGTTGGAACACCCAGCATATATAGTCTGTGATTTTGAATCAAATCTCAAACACCTTGCATTCTGCAGCTCAGATCCTGATGAATCTTCAATTACATCATACCAGTTACATGAACCGTCTAGTTTTTATTATGTGATTGTACAGGATGGTGTTGTTAGTAAAGAATATTTATACATGGGAGCAGATGCCATCAAAGAATTTGCACATAGAATAGAAAATGAGTGCCATGACATAGCATCTAATATCTTATTAAAATCAAAACCCATGTTGCCTTTAACAAAGGATCAGATTGAAGATTTCAACAATGCAGAAAAATGCCCGGTATGTGATTGTGAATTTTCAGATACAAATATCAAGGTGAAACACCATTCTCATACAGATGGTAAATTCAAAATGGCCCTGTGTAATAGCTGTAATATTAAGATCCAGAGACCAAAATTTGTCCCTGTATTTTGCCATGGTGCATCCAATTATGATTTTCATAATTTGATCAGGTACGAGGGGTTTGACAAGCAGAATTTAAATATTTTAGCTGAAAATGATGAGAAATATATTGCTATTAGCAAGATAATTAAAGTTAATGGTGTTCCTATTCACTTAAGATTTCTTGATTCCTACAGAATTCTGTCTGCTAGCCTGGCTACACTGGCCAATCAATTATCTGATGATCAATTCAAAATCACATGTGCTTTGTTTCCAAATCAGGACCTGAAATTAATTAGGCGGAAGGGTGTATATCCATATGATTATGTTACAGATTTTTCTAAATTTGATGAGTGTGCTCTACCACCACAACAAAAGTTCTACAGCAAACTCAGAGGATCTGGAATCACTGATGAAGATTATCACCATGCCCAGTTGATGTGGAACAATTTAAAATGCCAGACATTTGGTGATTATCACAAGGCATATTTAAAACTTGATGTCACTCTCTTAGCTGATATACTGCAGGCATTCAGAAAATCTTCCATGAAAAATTATAAGCTGGATCCAATGTATTTCTACAGTGCTCCAAGCCTAGCATGGTCTGCAATGTTTTTGAAAACTAAAATGCAGTTGGATCTGATCCAAGATCAAGATATGTATCTGTTTATGGAACAATGTATACGAGGAGGCATGGTGCAATGTTCTCAGAGATATGCCAGAGCAAACAACAAGTATATTCTCAATTATGATCCAGCACTGCCATCAAATTATATGCTGTATGTGGATGCAAACAGCCTGTATGGTTATGCTATGATGGATAAACTGCCATATGCAGGGCTTGAGTGGGTTGAAGATTTCAATATTGAAGATCTTAGGGATTTTGATGACAGTAACTATGGCCTGTTCTTAGAGGTTGATCTGACAATTCCTGATAATTTACACAACACATTTTCTGATCTGCCCCCAATTCCTGAGGTTGAATGCTCACCTGGCTCTAGACAGAAGAAATTGATGATGACTCTAGAGCCAAAACAGGGCTATGTCATATATTACAAAAACCTCCAGTTCCTGATGCATCATGGTGTTCAAGTGACCAAAGTTGGCAAAGTTTTGAGGTTCAGGCACTCAACATGGTTGAAGCCATATATTGATACAAACACAGAGCTTCGAACATCTGCAATGAGCCAATTTGATAAATCTTTGTTTAAATTGATGGTAAATTCAGTGTATGGCAAAACCATAGAAAATGTCAGAAAACATACTGATGTTAAAATAATTACTGACCCCAGCCTGAGCAAAAAATTGATTGCAAAGCCTAATTTCAATTATAGAAGAATTTATGATGAAAATATGGCACTCTTCAACATGAAAAAAACAAAGATTAAGTTTGATAAGCCTATTTATGTAGGGGCTGTGATATTGGAATTGACCAAATTACACATGTTAAAATTATATTATGATGTGCTGAAACCTTTTTATGGTGATTGTGTAAAACTGATGTACATGGACACAGATAGTTTTATTCTTGATATTCAAACAGAAGATGTTTATCAAGATATAACACAGCCTGCATTGCTTGAATATTTTGATACCAGTGAACATAGAAATATTCAACCCCACAACAAAAAGGTGCCTGGCAAGTTAAAAGATGAGACACTTGGTGATGTTATTGTGACATTTGCTGGGTTAAGGGCCAAGATGTACAGCTTTGAAACATGTAGTGGTGCTTTTGGAAAAAACAGCCAAGGGCATTGGCAGAGTAACTGTTGACAAAGAGTTCCAATTTGAAGATTATGAATATTGTCTCAAATCACAGAGTTCAATCAGAACATCAGAAAATAGAATTCAGAGTAAAAATCACTTGTTGACTAGCAATATTGTAAGAAAAATAGCTCTGGACCCACATGATGATAAGAGATGTATTTTGTCATGTGGCATACATACTCTACCATGGGGTCATTGTGATTTGAAAAGTGGCAAACAATGCCCAATTACAGAGCATGATTTGAAATAAATAAACATGCCTATGAACTTATTTGGGTTCAAAAAACAGGCTATTATGGACCTGCCAACACCATCACCCTCTTCTGATATAATATCTAAACTAAGTGCTTTGTTAATTATTCATCTGAACAGCATACTTACAGATGTTGATGATAAAACAGGTAAAACATTGTACATATTTAACAATAATTTAAATCATTACCAATTACCTGTAGGTGGTCAATTACAATTTATTACAACCCCCGAGGGTAATGTCAAGATTTCAGTAGGGAGAAATATTTATAGAATTAAGCACTCAAACATGATTTCTGGCACTGTATATACTGTTTCTGCTGGTGACTGTTTATATATTGAGGTCCCGGGACACTATGACAAACTTATACCTTTTTTTATAGAATTAAGAATTAGATATTCAATAATAAATAACCACTAAAACAAAATGCCTAATGATATATTTGGCCATACAAGGCATGAAGATCACAGTGATGAGATTCTGATGCTTGATGTCAGAGTCAAGAAATTAAGAAGTGATTTACAAGCTTTACAAACCACACTGAATGCCAGTCTTCAAACTAGAAATTACAAATTTGCAATCACAATGCATGGACCCTCTCTTTAAAATTGATTCTGAACTCAAATTATTGCTTCAGAAATATACTGATTTGGCCACATTAGATAATTTTCAAAGTTTAGAAGAAGCTGTAGCAGCTCTTCAAGCCAAATTTAAGACCCAGGCCACCAACTCTGAGCAATTGAAACAACAATTGGAAGAGCAGATAAATAATGTCCAGACACAGCTCCAAACAATTGTCAAAAGCATAAAATCACAAGAAGATTTTGATCTAGTGATTTCCACTCTAAAGGAACAGATTCAATCACTGGAGATTCCTAATCTGGACCCCTTGAACAATGCCATAGCCGAGGTTAAAGAAAAAATTGAGACACTTGAAAATTTTATGAACAACTTGCCATCTTCTGATGCTTTGAGTGCAATAACTCGGAGTGTTGCCAACATTAAGCTTCAACTTGAAACATATGAAGATTTTGGAAAAATTCAGAGTACCATAACCCACTTTGAAGGTACCATAGCAGCAGTGCAGCAGTGACAAATGTACAAGAATCCCTGGAATCAGGCTTGCCTGGTATTGTAGACACCCTTGTCAGTGTTCAGCAACAGATCACAAAACCTGAAAACCTCAACACTGAATCTGAGCATCTCATTTTCATCACTTGATCGATGATATCCAAACAAAACTTGAAATTTTACAACAATCAACACCTACTCAGGCAGATATAGCCCTGCTTCAAGATGCTATGCGTGGTGTGGTTGATGCTTCTGAATTAAATGATGTGAAATTGGCACTTGAATCTTTGCAAAATACTGTATCAAATCTGCCTACATCACAGGAACTTAAAAATATAAAGAGGGCAGTGAATCGCATATTGAAATCAGAAGATATCAAGAATATCCAGACAGAGATCAAACAACTTACTCAGACAGTGGCCACTCTACCAACCAATCAACATATTAATGAACTGCATGCCCTGTTTGAGGATATCAGAAGACAAGTCCATGATCTTACTGCTCAAAATTCAAAATTGGCAGTTGTTGAAAATTTACAGCAAATTATAGCTAATATCAAGCAACAGCTAGGGACCATGGAATCCAATCAAGCAAATGCTCTGTCTGTTTTTGCCACCCAGCTACAAGAGATTGTGCAACAATACAAGAAACTTGTTGTGGACATAAAGATCAAGCCAGGCCATGATGATGTTGTTAGGGCTATCAATGAGCATCTTGAATCTGTAACAAGTAGATTGCTTACAGCAGAAAAAGAAATAACTGGCATAATCGAGAATCCTAAACATACAGTAATTCTTGAATTGTACAGTATCCCCAACAAAGAATATGATTCACCATTTACACCAGGTGGCAAAATATATATGCTGTCCCCTGCACAATTTTATTACCAGTTTTTTGTTGGGGGCACACTTAGACCAATCAAGGTCAAATATTGGCTTCAACCACAGGCACACCACTACCCTACCTTATCAATAACAAATGCTGATAACAAAGCAAAAATCACCAGTGTAGAGTTAGAGGATTTTACAGACCCCAATACATTAGAAACATCTTATGCTGAAGATGATGGCTCTCTGGAATTTAATATACAAATAGGAGACAAACTGTATTTAGAAAATCCTGTAGTATCAACTGCTGAACACCCCATAGTTGCAATATTCTTGTTTACATACCATGTCTAGACAAATTATTGTTGATGAATTACACAGACAAGCCAGACATAATTATAAGAGATTGCCAGTGGTTACAAAAGGCATAGATGATTTATGGCAGTGTGACTTGGTTGAAATGGCAAGTGGACAGCTGAAAAATTAGACAAGATCAACAAGAGCTACAAGTATCTACTCACTGTCATAGATACATTTTCAAAATTTGCCTGGGCTGTGCCACTCAAATCCAAGACTGGAGCATGTGTTACAGAAGCCTTCAGGACAATCATCAATCAGAGTGGAAGATCACCGCGCTATTTGCAAACAGATAATGGCAAAGAATTCTATAATTCTGTGTTCCAACAATTTATTAAAAGCCAGTCAATACAACATTACTCGAGTTACAGTGATCTCAAGGCCTCAATTGTAGAAAGATTCAACAAAACCCTAAAAAATCATATGTATAAACAATTCACCCTTCAAGGTAATTATAAATGGCTTAATATTCTTCCAGAACTTTTACATAGATATAACAACTCGGTCCATTCCACAATCAACATGAAGCCCTCTGAGGTAACTTCATCTGATGAGCAAAAATTAATCAGAACTGTTTATTATCCTAGATACCAGCCAACAACAAGAAAGGCCAAATACAAGGTGGGTGATCAAGTAAGAATCAGCAAATATAAGCACTTATTCAAAAGAGGCTTTACAAGAAACTGGAGCACTGAATTATTTACAGTGGTTCAAGTTAAACCTGGGACCCTTAACACATTTATAATAAAAGATCACCGAGGAGAAATTCTCAAAGGCAGGTTTTATGAAGAAGAACTCAGCAAAACTAAGCAGCCTGACACATATCTCATAGAAAAAATCATCCGCAGAAAAGGCAACAAGTTACTTGTCAAATAGCTAGGACTCCCAGAACACAGCTGGATCGATGCAGACAAAGTGATACTATGAACACCTGGGATGTTATAAAGAGGCTGCCAGAGCCTGAACAGCAGAATAAGAGAAATGGAATGCTGCTGCCTGATAATATTAGATGTCTTATTTGTTGGGCCATCAGCTTGTGGTAAAACTACACTAATGATTGATAATTTTTTATGGGCACCCAACTGGTTAGACTGGAAAAACAGGCACTTGTATGTCTTCTCTAAGAGCTTGGAACAATTAAAATATCAGCAACTGATGGAGCTATATGATGGACTGGATATAGCCACTTTTGAACCAGATGTTAAGCCACTCCATGAATATCTTGATAACTCTGTTGTTGTGTTTGATGACATTATACTGGATAATCAAAACAAGGTTAGAAATTTCTTTACACAGGGCCGACACAAAAACATAGATTGCTTCTACCTGGCACAGACTTTTTCTAAAATTCCGAAGCAGCTGATCCGAGACAACAGCAATTTTATATGTGTGTTTCATCAAGATCATACCAACCTCAAACACATACATGATGAATTTGTAGGTGGTGACTTGAGCTACAATGATTTTTCCAAGTTTTGCAGTGGGTGCTGGAACCAGGACAGCTATGGGTTTGTCACAATTGATATGACAAGAAAACCTAATAGTGGTAAATATAGAAATAAAATTAACAATTTTCTAGACATTGAAACATATATAAATAACCATGAAAAGGCCAATCATTGATGATCTTAAATTAAGAGATTATCTTGTAAAAAGATTTAAGGGATGGAAATCAGAGAACCGAGGAATCTATGAACAACACAAGCAAACAGAACAGCCTATTATTGATGCTATTAGTGAATTAGGTAAAAATATCAAAACTGTTGCAGAGCAAAATCAAAATTTGATCACAGAGCTTGTACCTGTAGCTGCTAGGAACATATTAGATTATCCAATCACCCCACTTTCTAGTATTCATACACCTAGTCCTGTTGCTCCTCGAAGAATTGAAGCTACTCAGGATCCTATTGAATTGGGTCTTCTTGCTCAAAAATATTTAAGCACACCTAAAGACAACAAAGATGAGGTCTTTGGCTTATATGCTGACACAGAGCGTGATGGTATCATCATACATAGAATTGGCAATTTCAGAGTAACATTTATGGGAGATGATCTGATTGTATATTCAGAATCTCATCTTGGAGAAAAAGGTGGTTTTGTTAAATATCCTGGCACACCTGGATTGTGGGAACTGATGACTAGGAAAAGGCCTGGCAGCTATACAGATCAAGATTATGACCACTACAGAGAAATATTAATAAAATCAGATGCTCTATACCAGAACAATGACCCCACACATAAAAGAGTCAAGTCTAGCAGTGGAGCAAAATACAACAACTTAATCAAGCCCATATGGTCACAGATCAAGACAGGTAGTGGAATCAAACAATACAACACCCTGCCTAAAGAATTTGTCTGGGTTGATGATGTCAGGAAACTTGTAGATAGGTTGCTGGTCATAGCTGGGGAAGAAAATGATGGCAACCACAATTTTCAATGAAAAGGTTGGAATTATGGACATGATAAGCACAAAATTGTCTAATTTTATAGTGAATGACACTAAGGGGATTGGATATCTTATAAAAATTATTAATACTCTACCACCTAAATTTTGGAATGTCTCTGAGGGTCGGGGGCTGGTTAATGACATCATAAACAAGCTGCCATTTGAACTACATATTCCAGGCTATCAGTATTGTGGTCCAGGCACAAAATTGGACCATAGATTAAACAGAGGTGATACTGGTGTTAATCCCCTAGATGCTGCTTGTAGAGACCATGACATAGCATACAACACACATTCTGATCTTGACAAGAGACATGTTGCAGACAAGAAATTAGAAGAGGCTGCATTTGGTAGATTTGTAAGCAAAGATGCTTCTTTAAGTGAAAAAATAGCAGCATTGGGGACCACCATAGCTATGAACACCAAACAAAAACTGGGGTGGGGGTTGTGAATATATATATAATAAACCTACAATGAAGGCCAAGGGTGTTATGTATCAGATACCTTATGCAGGTCTTAAATCTCTTAAAACTATTGATAGTCTTTTAACCAAAAAGCAGCGCAAGAAAAGAAGCTCTTGTCTTGCCAAGGGCCATGGTATGAAATTGTTGCTTAGTACCCCCCAATTAAAAAAATTACAGCAATCTAGAAAAAAATCACATGTGGGTGGCTTCATATTTACTATCCCGGCCATCTTAGCAGCTTTGGGGGCTGTTGGGAGCTTGGCTGGGGGATCAGCTGCCATAGCAAAAACAGTAATAGATGCCAAGAAGAATAAGGCAGAATTAGATGAAATGAAGCGCCATAATCTGGCCATGGAGAAACAAGGCAAAGGTGTTAAGAGAGCCATGAATATGTTTAAAAAAAACAAGAGCCGCTTACAAACCAAGAAGCTTTAATCAAGCCACTGGGCATCAAAAATTTTAGAGGTGTGTACATGTCTGATTCTTTACCAGAACAACCACTCAACAAAGAGTGTGGCATAGTTAATTTGGATAAGTACAAAAATCAGGGCACTCACTGGATCTGCTATCTTAAATATTTAAAAGATGAGGCATTTGTGTTTGATTCATTTGGAGGTGTTCCACCTGAAAATTTAGTAAAATATCTAAAATCAACTAATCTTTATTACAATAATGCCCGTGTTCAAAATTTCAAAGATGTTAATTGTGGACATCTGTGTTTATCTGTTCTTAGATATCTGTGTCAAATAAATAAACCATCAATTGAAAATTTTCAAAAAGCCCTGTGGTATCTGAAACATCATGGGGGTATTCCATCTCACCAGCCAAAATTCAATATTGAAACTTAGATTACATGATGATATAGTGTATCCCGAAACAATAGCTCTCAGAGCATTTTATGGCATGTACTTGATCCCTAATATTACACACCACAACAACAAAATTGCAGTTGGGGATCAAAAAATTCTCATCACCCCAGGGCAATATAATCTATCTACTCTAAATGCTCAGTTACCCAGAGGTATAGTGTTAACTCAAAATTCTGTCACTCACAGAGTAGAGATTGTATCTGCTACAGAGACAGTGGATCTGGGTACTATAGGAGAGCTGTTAGGATTTGAGAGCAACACAAAACTTGAACCAGCCATCAAACACACTGCTATTAATATACCTAAATTCTTAGCCATAGAGACTCTAAATATTCACTGTAATGTGGCCGAGGGTATGATCACCAAATCATATGGCATAGGCACTCACAAACAAACTGGCATCATTGCAACATTCAAACCTAACTCTAAATTTATGGAGCCCATCATCTACACTCCATTACCAACATTATATTTTCCTGTGTGCCATAACAGAATAGATTACATTGAGTTGATGGTCACTAATGAAAAAGAAGAAATAGTTGATTTTGCTGGAGCCACAACAACTGCAATCATAGATATTAATATTTAAATTAAAATACATACAAAAAAAATGGAAAATATTGAGAGTTATGAGCTACAATCATTCCCCCCAAACAGGACGACCTTTGCAAATTTAAATCAACCCAACACAGAGATTGAGGTTGATCTTGATGTAGGGGATGGCTTTATACACCCTCACAGAGCAGATCTATACATCAAATTTGATGTTGTAAAGCTCGATGGTACAGATTATCCGGCAAATTCAAATATAAGATTGGTGGACAATTTTGTGCCACATCTGTTCTCTGAAATTGAGATCAGAAAACATGGTGTTGTTATAAACAGAGTGGATTACCCTGGCATTACCTCTACAGCTTTGGCCACACTAAAATTATCCAAGACCGAGGCTTCTTACTACAAAATAGGTGGATTTGAGGCTGGTGATAAAATAATATCTAAGAGTCACACAGTGCTGTTCCCCATGCGCCTGTTGCCAGGATTCTTCTCAGATTACAAAGATATTATGTGGAAGGGTGGTTTAAGAATCACATTTAGAAGAGCTGCCAATGATAATAATGCTTTGATGAGGTACAGTACATTAAACTCTACAGGGGAAGCTCTGCCTAATACCCTACCTGATGAGGACAAGTGCCTTATTCAGACTATGGAGCTAAGAATCCCGGTTGTTGAATATGAAGCCAGTTATGCTCTTAAATACAAAGCTGATATCCTAAAAAATCCACAGGTGCCTTTACAATTTTATACATATCAATGTGTACAGAAGCCTGCCACTGGTACCTATTATGAATTTGATGCTACAAACTCATTCTCCAGTATAAAATATGACATGCCAGATTTTGTGGTGGTACTGTTTCAGACTGGAAGACACAATAATCAGGAAAAAAATTCAAGTAAATTTGATAATTGCAACATCAAAAACATATATCTTAAAAATGGCAGAAATGAGGTATTTCCTAGAGAAAATTATAATTTAGACATGTCCAAGGATGATTTCCTCAAATTATATGAAGCATTTACAGCATACAAAAGGGTCACTACTGGCAATACTGACATGTATTACACACCAGATGAATTCAAAGCACAGAGACCCATGTTTGTCATCAACACTTCAAAAAGGAAACAAGTTGTGGTTAATGACAGGACAAACATTAAAATTATCTGTGAATTCCATGATACACTCCCTGAGGACACTATATGTAGTGTTATTCTTATAGGTGAAAAATCATATGTTTATCATGTAAGAAATGAGAGAGTCACAGAGCAATTCTAGAAGATTTCTGCATATTACATTGTTTTAGTACTAGATATGCAAGTTGAGCCTGGTGCCCAATTGAACATAAACCGGAAGTGGACCGGAAGTAAATATGTGTGGGTAGGTGTGGGTGGGTGTGGGTGTATGTGGGTGGGTGTGGGTGGCTCTTATGAGCATCTTGGCTTAGTTTTAAGTGTATCCAAAACAATATCAAGAGGGGCATATTTTTAACAAGCTTATGGACAACAATCTCACAGATGTAGCTTTTGTAAGTGTAGGCAAATCAATCTGAGGGGGCTCATACTTTCACGGGAAATTCCCGAGGGCATTTTTACAAAAATCTTGGATTAGACAGAGTACCACACTTGAGCAATAAGCTCATATGCACATCTTGAGCTAGTTTTAAGTGTAGCCAAATCTGCCTGAGTGGGGCTCATACTTTCTCGAGTTTATAATATGGCCTTTCCCACTACTTTTGAAACTTTTTAAAATCTTAGAATCAGAAACGCTACAATACACTGCATACAATAATTGGGCCAATGCTCGCTTATAGCATCACAAATCTCCAAGGAATATACCCAGTTAGCACACAAGCTTGCGGAAAGCTTACGATAGCAAGCTTGATATGCCAAGCTTGAAGTAATTATGTGGTACTTAGCGTGGGTGAGTACATTTTTAAAAAATATAACAATAGACACACCCATTTAATATAACAATAGAGATACTCATTAGACATAAACAATAATGACAAAATGAAATAAAAACCGAAATACAGTGTTATGAAGTGAAATGTGGATACATTATGATGTTGATGTTATCTGCAGTCGCCAGATGGCACTCGCAAAATATATAAAAGGAACTTAAGTTTTCGTAAAACAAAATAATGGTATATTTGATTATAAATATAATGAAAAATTGTGTTTTAATACCCTTCGAAAGATGTGTGAACATTAAGCTGCTAGGATGACAAGAAAATGTAATGCAGTGAATAAAGTGATTCTCCCATGATCAACCCTTCTGTTTCATGACTATATAATCAGGAGCTATGTGTGGTGGAGAAAAACTGACACACAGAGTTCGGTTAGTTCATATCAACTTTCCAGCCTGCTCATTACCAGTGCGTAGTTACAGATCGGTTAGTTCATTGAACTATCCAACTTGACTAGTGCCTATTTTAAGAGGGAGCAAGAAAATTAACAACAAACATTGGTAGTTAACTGTTGCATGCATCCTTTCATATCGAAATATTATCCAGATGAGATCAAAAATTGTACTTTTCGTGTTCATACAATATCCGAAGTACGTACAAAAAAGTCTAAATCAAAGCATAATGTCCAGATTACGTCCCACTTGATGTTCAAGACATGTCCAAAAGTGATCCGAAAATGTCTAAAATATATTCTTTCTGGATATCTTTTGGATATCACGAATGCGGACAAATGGATATCCAGCAGATATCCAGTGGATGTCAATTGGACATTCCTGGAAATCTATTGGATATCCAGAACTTCCGACACAAATATCCAAAAGATATCTAGTGGATATCTTTTGGACATTTGTGTGCTGTGTGGGGTCTGTGTCTCCTGTGTGTACACACACACGGAATGCCGCTCTACAAAATGCAGAGGACATCAACATGAACATTTCTTGGTAACGTTTTGTTCATCAAGGCTTGGTTTCAATGTTACGAGCCCTCAAGAATAAGTATTTTTACCCTGTATATATGCAGCCATGCATCACACACTCAATGTTACCACTGCCATTTAAATTTCTGAAGGAAAATATTGTAAAAGTTATATAGTACGCTGTAGAAACAGGAGCAATCCAGAGACATCGTCAGGTTGAAATTAGTAGGATTTATCTCCTTATATCATGCATGTAGCACTACTTACACGTATGTAGCATATATCATCCCATGTCCTTGTCCTAATACCAGAGCGTTATAAGTTTTTTCCAGAGATAATACTGACTCAGAAGGGAGACGTTTCATTGATTGGTTACATAGTCTGTCCTTGGTGCATTGAAGCTTTTATCGTTTACCGACAGAAAATATAACTATCAGTGCCAACCCTGAATTTGTACCGTATGGGCGCAAACATGCAGGATAGAAAGTAACTTGCTATATCTTGAGGACTCGAGTCCACTACCCGCTGTGAAAGTTTGTCTATGTTTTACGGCAACTCCCTGTATATTTTGACAAGTGAGTACAAATAGAAACAGTACAAATATTTTCAAAATATAACACAGAAAGTCGAGAATGTAAAATAAATCTAAGGAACAGTAACAAAGGACATGTATCATTAAAGGATGCGAAGCACTCCAAAGGCGGGAAAATCAGGATGTGTAAATATCCTGTTTTTACACAAACAGAAAGAAAATTTCGTGTTCTAAAAGATATCAAAGCTTAATTCTTTGACCGTACCGCCTCCTGTTGAGCTTAATAGTCGCTGTGATGTTTCTGTTACTTTCCATTATTCAGGACAACTTTGGAGCAACAACAAATACATGTCACGTGGAAGCGTTGCTATGGTTTCGGGGTTTTTATATGAATGCTTTACACACGCCACTTTTTTTTGTGTTTTTTTTTCTCTCGCGATTGGAGTTTATGTTCCGAGAAAGTTTTGCCAAACTGACCCAGAAACAGCCTAATCCATACTTTGCACAAGCGTCGCCTTTTATTTTCGACCAGCCTTTTAGGAATCGTGACCGGGAAGCCCTTGGAAGTATTAAGCCCTTTGAAGCTGTATCTACTCTTCGTAAATTCTACACGAGAAATGTTTTGCTTCGGAGGAACAAGGGAGAAAATGCTGCATTCATAGAGTCTTCACTGTACGGATGTAGTTTATCACAAGTTGTCTTGCGTGCTTGCTCAGGGTCAACGGGCAGGAAAATGCATGGTTCAAGTATGTATGATGCATTTTAAATGCATTTCCTCATTTGGTTGAACTCCACGCTGGAGTAAGGACGTTTCATTCGTATCTCCTTTCTGTTTTTTTCCTTCTTTATCATTCTTTGTCATTTTAAATGCATTTCCTCATTTGGTTGAACTCCACGCTGGGGTAAGGACGTTTAATTTGTATCTCCTTTCTGTTTTTTTCTTCTTTATCATCCTTTGTCAGTCCTATCTATCTTCTCTTGTTTACTTTCTTTCCTGTTGAGAGTTTCTTTTACTAATTTATGTCAGTTCAGTCGTGCAAAGTGGTAGGTTTTCGCTCTCGTCATATACGCTCCCGGGTTCGAATCTCGGTATGGGCGTGGCTATTCTTTGTGAGTGACATTTCATCAATTTCATCCAACCATTCATCCTCATCGTCGCGATTAGCCAAAATTGGCAGAAAAGCAACGTTAAATAACAAAATTGCAAAAAACTTGTACTGCTTTTTCTTCCTTGGACCTAAAAGGGATGAGGAGACATGTGAGTGGAGAACGTTACATAATTTAGAATAATGAGAAGACTTAGGTGGGCAGGCCTTGTGGCACGAATGGGAGAGAAAAGAAAAGTTTACAGGATTCTTGTTGGGAAACCTGATGGTAAGAGACCTGTAGGAAGGCCAAGAGGAAGATGGATAACGTTGAGATGGACCTAAAGGAAATTGGTAAGGATGGTAAAGATTGGGTTTATCTGCCCAGGATAGGTATAGATGGAAGGGTTGTGTTATTGGAGCCATAAACGTTCGGGTTTAAGAAGGCTAGAGAGTTAGTTTAGTTAGCTTTTTCTCTCCTTTTCTGTCCATGTCTGATTTACTCTCCTCTCTCTCCCGTTCTTGCTTTCTCTTTTCTCCAAATCTCTGTCGCTCTCTTATCTCAAGCTTTTAATTCTATTTCTGTATCTCTCATTCTTTCTCTCGCACACATACACATCCATACGGCCTCCTCGATGACGTAATGATAAAATCGTCACCTTCTAATTCAAGGGGTCCTTGGCTTTGATATCCGGTGAACACTTTTGTATGCAAAAGTTGCACATTTGTACATGTTTATATTTGTATCGATTTAAATACAGTTGAAGCAAAATGTCGCTGTGTACTATCAGCATAAACTCTATAGCATAGTTATATTTCCAACTCTGGGCCTCCATATGAAGTTACATTCTTAGATACTTATCAACCCTGATAATTTCATTGCAATTTCAGTTCTGTGGGTATTAATGTGTATATACCACTTAGGGCATTCCATGACATTGTGTCCCTGAATTTCTATTTTCAAAATTAAATGTCTAAAGTGTAAATCACCAACCCTGAGACCTTCTGTAAACAAACGGTCTCACTGATTTGATGTATCACTCCGCGTCAGCTGATTCGTGACCGCAATCATCTGATGTTACACTCATAGTTCGCCGCACCTATTCATTTTATATAAGAGCCTCTGAATGTGAGAACCCGCTCTCAAAACATCAGACGAATATGCAGCCGCATACATTGTTATTCTCCGGGTCATTCTCTCTTTCATAACCCTTAAAACTGCAGACACTGACACACCACTCTACTGGGATACCAACTTAACCAATTCATTTACTGGTTTCTCAGGATACCACTGACAGAACGTTACAGAAATATTGAGTAGAATCTGTTTCTCACCCCTTTTCAAAGGCTGTCCTTGCTGGTGTTTTCAAAACAAGCACGGAGAACACGGAGACTTTCCTGCACGCATAGAACTCGGCATGTTATTTTTCTAAGGATAAGTCAGGCAATATTACTAAGTTGCACTACTTCCTTGCTGTTCACATGATTATTTTTAGAAAATAACCAATGTTATAAAATATCATTATGTACACAAATCTCTAAGCTCATTGAAAGTTACAATTCATATTACTACAAAATGTTCACACTTATCTTGCCTTTCCATGTCACCAAGTTATTTTACGAAGTGCATTATATTTGGCGGAACAAAAATCGTTATTAGGATGCTTGTCAAAGTTTCCAACCGCAATAAATTTACGAACTTTTTGTCTTGTTTTGATCATCATCATCAATATATTTATTGGACTTACAGCAATGCATATGGCTGTTTATGCCCATTATATATTTTATTTACATAAGTTACAATTTGCATAAAATCTACAAACAAATTTCAAATACACTCTATCTATTTCATCCTTAGAAATATACATTACCATGTTATATCATTTTGTCTAAAAAAATGCAAGTAAAATATATTCAATTCGCATGCAAGAAAGAAGCCAAATTTATGGGAAATGATTACTGGTGCAAAGAGTTAACCATAAAGGTGAAGCAATAAATACAAAAGGAAGAGCATTGGGTTTAAAGTGAGACGTCATTTGCGGCAGCGTATCCCATACTACAAATTGGCCATTGTTTTACCTTACGTAATGAATCCTGTAACAACGCTGGATTTTCGTGTGGATTATTTTACTTCTATGAGTTTGCAATGCTTTCTGCATGCAGGTGGTTTTGTTTACAGAAGGTCTCAGGGTTTGTGATTTGAACTTTAATGCTAAATTTTATTATATCTTGTGAGTCAACAGTCCAAAATTGTCATTTCAATATAAATTCAAGTATGATTCATAATTTAGATAATAGTATAAGGTATTTTCCATGTTTTTTTTAAATTGTTGATTTAGTTTTGTTTTGTGTTTGGTCCAATCCGTGACACCAAATAATAATAATAATAATAATAACAATAATAATAATTTGTCCTTTAACTGTTAAGCTTTCTGTGAATAAAGTTGACTTAAAACAACAAATCAAATCAAATCAAATTCTTCAACTTCACTAGAATATCAAAAGTCTCTCTTTGTCTTAAATAATTTATTTTCCATCTTTTGAAAATTCACAGAAATTTAAATAAAGTTCTAATTAAGTAAAGAGCAAATGCTTTATCTTTTCAACCGGTCCCAAATAAATTGTTCATCTTTAGCTATAAATCTACGAAAGCATTCTAAGGATAGTTATGTTCAATCAACAGTGTGTAGTCTCATAAATAACTGCACAGAAACAGCAAGGACAACGTTGCTTAAATTTTAGTAGAATAGCGACTTCATTGTCAAAAATGTAGCGTGTGCGTTTCACCTGTGACCATGGAATGGCCCTTAATTTGTTTTTAAAAAAATATCTTTCTACGCCAACTGTACAATAGCAGTCGTTTCAAAAATCCATTGACGTGCTATGACGAAATTCAACAGCCATTCTGAGTAGACGAAATATATAGGAGAAACAAA
Organism: Lepisma saccharinum; assembly: GCF_977018435.1. NCBI lineage: Eukaryota > Metazoa > Arthropoda > Insecta > Zygentoma > Lepismatidae > Lepisma > Lepisma saccharinum. The sequence continues at coordinate 89,462,976 of NC_139232.1, read as the reverse complement.
TTTCCATCAGTTTTTATGATATTCTAGTTACATAAATGCAATGCATATGGAAAATAAATACCCTGCAAAAAAAAATTGTGCTAATATAATTTTGAACAGAATGTTTTTAGCACCATCTGCATTATGAAAAGCGTACTATTAACCTGTTTAGCCTATTTTCCCAGTAATCAAAACATACAAATTAGCAGTTTTCAGAAAAAACAGATATCTGAAACACTGTTGATATTAGGGATGGTGAAATTTTAATGCGTGCTATAGCTAAATCTTTCTTTCCTGATTATTGGTAGTCCAAGTATTCGAGGAAATACAAACATGTTTTGAACATAAATTTCATTCAGCATTTTCAAAAAGAGAGAAAAGATTTAATAGTCCTGAAAGTAACCTGATACTACAGTTTTTAAATAATAGACAGTATTGCCATCTAAAGTTTTTTTAAAGTGTTTACGAATGAGTGTTAAGAACCCGAATTATTAATTATTTAGTGCCATCCCAATCCATAATTTCCTGCTATATTTTTTGTAGTTTGACAGCTCCTACAACTGATCTCCTTATCTCGCCCACTGATAGATGGCACTGTTTTTATGATGAAAACAGAAGAGGTGCTTTTATTTTGGCACACTATTATTTTGTGTCTTATAGTTAAAAGGCATTTGACAGTTTTTAATATACGAACAGTTTCAGGATACAATGTCACAGATACGACATATGCCATGTTGGTTTGTAGATATAGACTACTAGTGGCAAAACTGCCTCTTTTGAGCGTTCGTTTGAGTTTTTGTGTTTAGTCCACTTTATGTACAGAAACGCTAATCGGGACTCGGCCTACATTTTAAAGTGGGATCCGAACGACAATGTGCCTCCACCGGATATCAAACCCGTGATCCTTTGATTACAAGACGACGACGCTACCACTGCGTCATCGTGTAGGCCCCTTGAGTGTTCGTAGCAGCGAAAGAATGCTTCACCAACAAAAATGGCACAAAAACCATTTGTTTGACTAGATATCCACTAGACATTTCTATGGCCTGTGGGAGCCATTCTAATGACATCCTGCATATAGAGATATTTCATATAAAGTACAATGCTACAGGGCCTTCCCGATGGCGTAGTCGTAACGTCATTGCCTTGTCAAAGAGGTTCCAGATTTGATACCCGGTGGAGGCACTTCAAATCCGGTCCCGATTAGCCTTTCTGTGCATAGAGTTGACTTAAATCAAACAATACAGTGCTACATAGGTTTAGCAAATTAGTTTACAAATGTGTTGATTGGTTGTGTTGTTCATATTTACTAAACTTACATTTTTGAGACAGTACATTTTTTTTCACTTCTCTCTTGCTAACCATTGGTTTGACGTATTTAGTTTCGACGCAGAAGACGAAATGTTTGCTTTCGGATGAAAAACTGATTGGAATCCAGTAAAGAAAAAGCTTTTCTTAGTGTTCCTAACAATGCCCTGCATGTTGTCCGGTCTTGGCAAGCCGCATCTTCATTCTCAACCGGTTTGTTCACGTGCCAGATTTTCTTGTGCATTCTGACCACATTGGAAGAAGTAAATAAAAACAAAATCGAAGACCAAGATGGCGCCTTCTTTCACAGGACGCTTGACCTCCCAAGCATGGATTACGTTCCTTGGTTTTGTGCGGAAAACCGAAGTTAGTCTGAATGGGCCAACCGTTGCTGCAGACCTTTGGCACTGCAGCTCAAAAATGGATAAAAGGGGACGTTGAAGAATGACCCTGAAAGAGACTTAAAATACTGTAGAATTGATTGTAAGTATAAAAAGATCTAGTAATTAGGGTTGGGACATTTGGTATTGGGTGGCGTCATAGGAAACTATCGTCAGGGTGTGCTCATAGGTGGACAATATGTTTTTGGATGGGGTCTACTTCGGTGCTTATGGCTGCTCTTCTCTCTCAATTCCTTCGTTCGTCCTTTCCATCTTTCCTCTGGGTCTCTTTCTCTCTCTCTCCCACCTTCTTTCAAAATTCTCTCTCTCTCTCCTCTCTATCAGTCTACCCTTTGAACTTTATACCCTGCTTTTTTCCCTTCGACTTTCCTTTATTCCTTCTTACCATTCTTTCTTCTTTTCTTTCTCACTTCAGTGTCTCTTTCTGAATACATTTTATTTTTCTTTCTTCCATTGTCTCTACCTTTCTTCCTATCTTTTCTATCTTTTCTCAGTGTTTGCCTCTCAATATTCATATATTTTTTTCCTTCTATTATTTTCTTCCTCTTCTTTCTTCTTTAGTTTCTTTTTCGATTGCAAAGTTCTCTTTTATTTTTCTTTCTTTTCCTTTCTCTCTCTTTCTATTTTCTCGAAATCGTTTACTATGTTTTTCTTTCCTCTATTTCTGTCTCCAATTATTTATTTATTTTTATCATTCTAATCACCTTCCTTTCACTTACTTTCTTTCTTGTTTAGCGTCTCTTTAAATTTTCCATATTTTCTCTTTTTCTTCCTTCATCCTTTCTTTCTTCTGTTTTCATTATATTTTTTCTATTTGTAGTCTCTCATTCTTGCTATTTTATCCTTGTACTAAATATCGTATTTAGTTCTTAAAATTCCTTATGGAAAAAATTTTGGTGAGTTGGTGGACAAGGACTATTTCAGGGTATGTTGGAGCACGCTGTTCGAAAGTGTCGACCTGCCGGGTCGATATTAGGGTGATAGAGCATGTAATATGACGATGGTTAGATAAGTAACAACGAGCACAATAAAAATGGTTAAACTTATCAACTGTTTTTTTTTAAGTCAACTTGCTAGAGCTAATTCGGACTGGACCTACAGTTTAAAGTAGGAACCCAACCACTGTGTAATGTGCTTCCTCAGGGGATCGAACCAGACTACCCTAATTACACACACTACATGAATTACCTTGATTGTTACTATTAACCTAAATGAATATAAAAGCGACTGCATATAATCTTACTATAATTCAATACAATATCAACGAATATCTTTCTTGTTTTCACATTTTGGTCACAATTATTTCACAAATACCTTCAGACATTCTTTATGTCTGATGTTCTTGTAAGATGGATCAAATTAAGATATTTTTTTTCATTTCTATCTCCTTGTAGAGGATAAGGAATTTGTGCCTGACAGAATTTTGAACAAAAGATTGTTACGTTTCTGTCGGAACCGGAAAATTAAAAAGAATCAGGCGTAGAATATCCACTTAAGGAGAAGATCCGCCCAACCTTGAAGTCGCATCAGGCCAACCTCCAGATCAGATTCCAAAGAAGCATATCCTGGACCAGCTAAGTAGAAAGATGGAAAGTAGAGAGAGCGGGAAGAAGGGAGAAAGATAGGAGGAGGGAGGGAAAGATGGGGACGATACCTCCTCGACTCGACTTTTTAAATGTCCGTATTTATCAGATTTTTCTTTTCTCGTGTCCTGAGATATTGTGCGGAAGTGATTTGCAGATGCTTCTATATATCAAGTTACCAGCTTTGGCATAACGATAAATCAAATGTGATGAAAAAGTTGGTTGGAATTTTCGTTTCACGTGTTGCAGGGAAGATGCAGAGTGGTGGATGAGATGTCCATATTTTAAAACTGCTAGAGAAAAAGGTATATGCAATTATCTTTAAATTTATTTCAAAAATTCCAAATTCAGAATGTGGAAAGTTTTCATTGAAGTATTATAGCAATGAATTGGTCTAGTAATAGCATGAGGGACAAGATCGATGGTGTCCTCGGAGGGATAGTGCTAACGTTGTTGCATTGGAATGAAAGGGTTATCACCAACCGCGATTCCTTGAAGGAAACACTCTCGGGCGAAATCGAGGCTGATGTGACCACGCAGTGAAAACGTCCCAGATAGTGCCCTGTGACGTCTCGAGGACGTTCATTGGAAACTATGTAACGTTCTCCGGCTTATTCTCAATGGATCTACTTACTTATATTCCTCGACGGCGAGCATGAGACTTATCAGCCTACTTTGAAGCCCTCAGGTTGTGGGAAATCAGATAAGGATATGTTTACGTAAACCTTACTAACTCTCGCACACAAAAAAATATATTTAGATGTCAGTTAATGTTAATATATTACACTTGCACTCGCAATTAAACTCCTTATTACAAACAAAATTGAATTAAGATCATAATTGTTCTTGACTACACAAATTAACACATTCCAATTTCCAAAATCACTTCCATTATCCAGCAACATTCATAATATCTCTCACCTCACAACCCACAATTAAATGTTTTAAGGTTAGTCCATAACCATAACAGACTACCCGATTGAACAAAACAAATTACGTCATCATAGACAATTAACATTCTAACACTTATAATGATACAATACAATAAAATTAATACCAGCATTGCTTCAATGAAACAGATAAATATGTTAACCTGAATTTTATTCCTTGTCTGTTGAGAACAAATTTCAAAATATATTAAATGTAACGAAAATCCTTTTAAACCATTCTCTATAATTCCATTAAACACTTACAGAAGTTAACTTAAATACAAAAAACAAACCTCTACTGTTTTACAAATTAACTTAACGAACTCTACCTTTAATTTACTGAATGAACATACAAACAATATGAAACGTACTGGTAATTATCAGAAATTTTGCCCTTTATTTTACCAAAAGGCCAACCCATTATCTGACGTGTAGTCGGGTTGTGTAATGTGTTGCGTGCTATCCAGAACTCGAGTGGACGAGCCTTCTACATCACTCTTGAACACTCGAGTTCCTATCCGGTAGCACCAATCAGAGCACGCTTGACGTCATATTTATTTCTAACATCTAACCATAGAGTTCGCTAGTAACACAAATACTCTAAGACCACTTAACAAAAACATTGGGTCTTAGGGTCTCGGGTTCGATATCCTATCGAGGCACGTCCACTCTCGATTAGGCTAGCATATAGTGGACGTGAAACACACTTTTGACAAGAAAGAACATGGTGCATAAATATTTGAAGCATACGTCACACCGTTCGGAATAGCAGTGTAATGACTAGACAGTGGATGTACCGGAACTATACACACTTGTAATATTGACACCAAAATGATGAATATAGACACTCGTAAAGCACCATAGAATAAAATGGGTACCAGATTAGGCAACCTTATTCATTTTCTTAATTGGACACTTATTGACTTGAACTTTTTGTACTCCATAGTCTTTGTCTTGTTTTAGCGCGCTTTTGTATTTCCTTGTACTAATCGCATTGCTGCACGAAATCAGAATTTTAACCATTGCTGCAACATTGTTGCCTCCGAATTCCGGGGATTTCTTTACATTACGTATTATTTCGAAATATAGGGACCTGCTTTTGTTTCTTACGCCTATATTTTCATGCAATTTATACAATACCGGTGTTAATTTTATATTGTTATCAGGGAAAAACTTTGACAGGGGGGTCTGTGTGTTGCATGAATGAATAAATAGCCCGCTTACCGTTTACACATCCAAGAACTTCTACGAGTTATACATAGATAATTTAGAATAAATAAACTGTAAAAGTATAATAACATTTACTTCTTCAAGTGAATGTAACAAAGTCACTCTGAGTTACTTTTTCAGCAGAGTACAGAGTTACCTTCTTTAGAAAAGTAACTGTAACTGACTTATTTTTCTGAAAAGTAACTGACTTACTTTTTCAACAAAAATAACTGTAACTGACTTATTTTTTCAACAAGAGTAACTGTAACTGACTTATTTTTCAGAAAACTAACTGTAACTGAACTACTTTACAGAAAAGTAACTTTAACTGACTTACTTTTTCAACAAAAGGCTCAGTCGGTAACGCGTCTGACTACCATGCTCAAGGTCCCGGGTTCGATCCCCGGCCGGTTCAAATCCGGGAACTTTTCTAACGTTGGAAGCGGCTCCGGCGCCTACCCAGCGTCGAATAACATGGGTACCTGGGGGAAACCCTGGGGGGTAAAGGCGGTCAGGGGCGTGATGCTGATCACATCACCCTCACTCACGATCGGATCAAGAAAGTGTGGGGCGTTACCCCCACACCCCCTATACGCCTCCATGGCGTGGTGCTATGCACAGGGGAGCACTTTACCTTTTTACTGACTTATTTTTCAGAAAAGTAATTGTAACAACTATTTTTTCAGAAAAGTAACTGTAACTGACTTATTTTTCTGAAAAGTAACTGTAACTGACTTACTTTTTCAACAAAAATAACTGTAACTGACTTATTTTTTTAACAAAAGTAACTATAACTGACTTATTTTTTCAACAAAAGAAACTGTAACTGACTTATTTTTCAGAAAAGTAACTGTAACTGAACTACTTTACAGAAAAGTAACTTTAACTGACTTACTTTTTCAACAAAAGTAACTGTAACTGACTTATTTTTCAGAAAAGTAATTGTAACTGAACTACTTTTTCAGAAAAGTAACTGTAACTGACTTATTTTTCTAAAATGTAACTGTAACTGACTTACTTTTTCAACAAAAATAACTGTAACTGACTTATTTTTCAGAAAACTAACTGTAACTGAACTACTTTACAGAAAAGTAACTGTAACTGACTTACATTTTCAACTTTTCGACTTATTTTTCAGAAAATTAACTAACTGTAACTGAACTACTTTACAGAAAAGTAACTGTAACTGACTTATTTTTCAGAAAAGTAATTGTAACTGACTTACTTTTTCAACAAAAATAACTTTAACTGACTTATTTTTTTCAACAAAAGGAACTGTAACTGACTTATTTTTCAGAAAACTAACTGTAACTGAACTACTTTACAGAAAAGTAACTTTAACTGACTTACTTTTTCAACAAAAGTAACTGTAACTGACTTATTTTTCAGAAAAGTAATTGTAACTGAACTACTTTTTCAGAAAAGTAACTGTAACTGACTTACTTTTTCAACAAAAATAACTGTAAGTGACTTATTTTTTTTCAACAAAAGTAACTGTAACTGACTAATTTTTCAGAAAAGTAATTGTAACTGACTTATTTTTTCAAAAAAAGTAACTGTAACTGACTTATTTTTCAGAAAAGTAACTGTAACTAAACTACTTTACAGAAAAGTAACTTTAACTGACTTACTTTTTCAACAATAGTAACTGTAACTGACTTATTTTTCAGAAAAGTAATTGTAACTGAACTACTTTTTCAGAAAAGTAACTGTAACTGACTTATTTTTCTGAAAAGTAACTGTAACTGAACTACTTTTCAGAAAAGTAACTGACTTACGTTTCAACAAAAGTAACTGTAACGGACTTACTTTTTCAGAAAAGCAACTGTAACTGGTAACTGGATTACTTTTCCGCAAAGTAAATGTAACTGAGACGATTTTCCAGCGAAGTAACTGTAAATTTAACCCTGGATATATTTTTAAAAAGTATTTTTCCAAAGGCTGGTGCTCTTTCGATCAACACAACTGTGAAGAAGAACTTGATATGACGTCACTCTTGAAAAATCCAGCCACTTCTTTGTTTCTGCTGTTTCCCCCCTCCCCTTCGGACCCTTCCACACCATCTGCGGATGACACAGTTATTGATAGAAATGCCAGATAGTAAAAATTGGCTCCAACCGTCCCCCTCCTGTCCCATTCCATCCCATCTCTTCACATTTTGAATATTCCCGTTCGTCCCACTTCCTCCATTACATTTCACGGCTCCAATCTTATCTCTCCCCGGCGCTTTTGGCAGCTGATGATAAAACCACTTCGATCGGAAAAGGAACCTCGGTGGAACCTTCAGTCAGGGAAACGCGGTGCGTTTTAAGACGATTTCCTTTGAAGTTTCCGGTCGCGGATTTACCTGAGAATCCTCTGACAATTCCGAAGACAGAGGGAGCTATCTCCGCCTCTACTAGAGGCAAATTGGTTTATCTCTATTACTTGGAAATTTGTTGGTCTTAATTCGTGACGTCAGTTTGATAAGATAGCCACTATTGTTATAAACTTGTACATGTTTCATCCCGAACTTCTACCAGGAATTGTACAGGGTTATTAAAAATGATTTCGACAACGTTAATTGAAAAAAAAAATATAATTGGAAAACGAGAAATAGGAACGAAGGCCAAACTACAAATATACAAATGAATGATAGAACCAATACTACTGTATGAAAGCGAGAGCTTGCCAAAGAAAAGAAAGCAACTTAGTAAGATAATTGTAGAAATTAAGTGGTACCGAAGGATAGTACGAAAAACAAGACGAGACAGAGTAAGGATATGGGAAGAGCTGGAACCAGGCCCGTAGCCAGAATTGATCTCCAGGGGGGGCGCACGGGTTATCAGGGGGGGGGGCCTTGTAAATCAAGCCCATTTTTCAAAAGTTTAACAATGTTAAATGTAGGTAAATTAGGTGTGTGTATGGGGAGGAGGGGGTCATTAAGTTACATAAAGTTTAGAAATATCACACAAATACTACATTTTTCTATATCATTTAAAATATCACTTGAAGTGTTAATTGGCTGCTACTGAAATCATCCCTTACTACACATTCCATACGTTTGATGATACAGATATTTATATTACACAGAAAAAGATGGACAATATTCAATCATAGTGCCTACTGTACATTCCACTCCCCGGCCGAAACAATAAAACTCCCCTTCGTTCCCAAAACGTGAAGCTGTTAACCTTTGACGCACATGCGGAGGGAATTTGCATAATGACATCAAAGTCACAGATTTCTAGAGAAGAGAAATCTCCTAAATACTTGCCGCTATTTAAGACTTCTTCTTATAAATAAGATGAACGGATGTAATAACTGCTGTTCATGTCCCCTGAATTTATCCTTCATCAAAGTTGTGAGGGAAATAATATCTGCTGTCTACATTTTCACTTTTCACTGCAAACAAATTACACAAAATAGCTTTACCTAATGTCAAGGGGGCTGACCTCAGTGCCAAAGGGGGGCTGACTGTAGTTCCAGGGGGGACTAAGCCCCCCCTGGCCCCTGCCTGGCTACGGGCCTGGCTGGAACAAACATGAATTGAAAATCAACTCATCAAACAACAGATGAAATGGTTTAGACACGTAACCAGAATGGAGGAAGGAAGGAAATCCAAGCAGTTCTTGGAGACGAGAACAGAAGGAAGAAGGCCCAGGGGCAGACGAATGAAGTCATACGAGGACATGGTGAAAAAAATAGGAAGAGAAAGACGGAAAACATTCCAAGCAGTAAAGAAGACGGCCAAGAACAGAGGAGAATGTAAACAGTGGGTCGAGCTATACCCGATCCTGTAATGCCATAAGGGGTAGACAAAGAAGATGAATTGTAAAATAAGTTTACAATTATTTAAATTAAACTAAGTATTTGGTTTGATTTATTTTACTTTGCGTTTCTGCCACTTTAGACTAATTGTGAAGATGAGGATGTATTGTGATGAGATGAAGTAAAGGAGGGGACAATCACAAACAGGTGAACAGTAAACAACATAAGTCCCATAGAGGGACGACGTCAGAGCATCCTTATTCCGAATAATGCAGTGTAGGATGTAATATGTGAAAGTGAGGCTGACATTTGGCTGTCTTGAGAAAGGATCACCCCTTACACCCCTAAACCAAGTAACAAATGAAAGCCTGCATATCAAAAACTTATCAACCTTACCCTAGTCAAAATTCTACACCCTTGATTTCGGAAGTTTTCTTAAAATTTTCTTATGAAGATTACGTGATGCTAATTATGAGGAACAAAAATTTGGAGCGCGGAAACAAGTATTTACGAATGTACAGCCGACTGAAGTTGAGATATTGTCGTTGAAATTGTCGAGTCCAAATTTCCTATCGATTCTGGGCTCCGCCCCTGGGGTAATTGACCTACCGCCCCCTACCGCGACCCCGCCTTTATCTATAGAATCCTTTTTAAAGTCATGTTAGAAATTGGCCGTAGTCACCTGCCCCCAACACTATTTATCACGGTTTTCCGCATTGACACATGAAGATATAAAAAATTATTGCTAAAATTAAACCTAAGAAGATAACTTACCGCTTTTTACCAAGGCTAGGCACTGAATTGCGAGTCGAAGTTAAATTTCAAAGTCCAAAAATGAAGTAACTCTTATGTTGAAAGTCCTTGTTGTCCTTTTCCACAGAATACCACCCTCCACTCCCGTCACATCATAAAAATAAGAACTCGCAAATTATCCCATCCCACAAGTCATTTAAAAAATACAACTCTCCCCTTTTTAGCCTGCATTAGCCAAAATGAAATAATTATTTCTAATTTCTGAAGTCGCATGAATGAAATCCAATGTCTGAAATGTCCTAACCGCCAATATATCACAAATAACATATAACTAACTAACTCTCTAGCCTTCTTAAACCCGAAGGTTCATGGCTGCAGCAACACAGGCCTTCCATCTTTCCCTATCTTGAGCAAGATCTATATACTCTTTTCCATCCCTACCGATTTCCCTCAGGTCCACCTCAACGTTGTCCCTCCATCTTCGTCTTGGCCTTCCTAAAGGTTTCTTACCATCAAGTTTCCCAACAAGAATCCTGTAAACTCCTCTTTTCTCTCCCATTCGTGCCACATGGCCTGCCTACTAATTATTCTAATAATATCTGGACATAAATACAAATTATGTATGTAGCATTATGTAGTTCTAAATTATGTAACAATCTCCACTCACCTGTCTCCTCATCCTTTTAGGTCCAAAGATTTTCCTAAGGATCTTATTTTCAGATACTCTCAATTTATGTTCCTCTTTCAATGTAAGGGACCAAGTTTCACATCCATATAATACTAAAGGCAAAATTACGGTTTTGTATATTTTAACTTTTAGTTTCTTAGATATTAAACGAGAAGACAAAAGTTTATGAAGAGAGAAGTAACATGCATTTCCTGAATTAAGCCTGATTTTTATTTCCTCTTTAATATAATTTTCATTTGTTAATATTACTCCTAAGTATTTGAATTTGGAAACTGGTTCAAATGAGTTATTATCAATAATTAGATTTTGATTATTACCTAACACTTGGTTTCGGCCTGTAAGCATATATTTAGTTTTCTCTTTGTTAACTTCCAAACCTATCTCTTTAGCAGTTTTGAAAGATATTTTAGCATTATTCTTAATTGTATTCACATCATCCCCCAGTAAGTCTACATCATCTGCATATGCTAACAACTGAGTCACACCATTTAAGTTTAGTCCTTTAGTTTCTTTTACCTTCCTAACAGCATATTCTAAGGCAAAATTAAAGAGCAATGGAGGTAATGCATCTCCTTGTTTTAACCCATCATGAATTGTAAATTTGTCAGACATATTACTACCCACACGAATTTTACTTTCTGTTTCACTGCTGCATATTTTTATCATACTAACAAGCTTCTTAGGTATTCCAAACTCGACTAATATATTATATAATTTATCTCTTTTGACAGAATCATATGCTTTTTTGAAATCAATGAATAGCTGATGGACATTTTGATTATATTCCCACTTTTTTCAAGTGTCTGTCTGATGTGAAAAATCTGATCTGTAGATGATCTGTTACGTTTAAATCAACATTGATAATCAATATATATAGAAATCGCAAATGTTCCCATTGCACAAGTCAATCATAAGAAGAAAAAGAAAAAAATCAGACATGCGCCTGTGACATGAATCCTTGATCCGAAATCTTCCGACTTGCGTCTGTGACATGAATCCATCATCCGCCATCATAGAAACCCTGAAAAACATCATTTACGTTACGCAAGAAATTTTAATTTTAAGAAAAACGTAAGTTTCGTAGCACGTAGATCTAAAACATTACCTTCCGCGATATTTACAAACACTGTTTGTTATGAGGAACTAAATATTTTCACGAAAATATTTGAAACGTGCGAAAAATCGAGGGTGTAGAATGATACCCCTGAGCCGTCAAAATGACAGACAAATTCAGCTTATACTTTTACCAGTATCTCCTGATCGACTTATGTGTTGGCTTTAGTTATGCGTTCTTCATGGTAGCAGATGAGAGCGGGGGGAGCTTACAATATTCAAATTGTAACAATGATTTTAATATTATAATATCGCAGGTTCGGTGGCCGAGAGTTAATTGGTTGACTTTTAATCTCGCCACTGAAGTTCTCGGGTTCCAGTCCCCGCCTGGGCGTCTCTTCATTCACTTAATCTACACTCTGTCTGGGGAATCTATAGAGCAAGATCAGACATAATGGTAAAGAAGAGGAGAAAGAGAGCGGACGAAGCAAATCTGTGCGTGCTGCTGTAAACGGCTGGTAGCTGTAGTTGCGTTTGCCTCCCTCATTGAGCTCACTTTTCCTCTCACGCGTTCACTACTTGCGCAGAGGAATTGTTTAAGTTTTCTTGCTCCAGAGATTCCCGGGACAGAATGCAATTGTCATTTATCCTTATCGTCGCGATTACCCCAAGTCAGAAAAACAACGCCAATAACAAAAATACAAATACAAAATGTTGTAATATTAAAACTCTATGGTAAAACAGTAGTGATTTTCATTGAATGACGTGTGGTTAGCGCATCGAGTCCCATCGTCGCTGTTTTCTGGCTTTCCAGACCGGAATCCTAAATCGCCCTCGCTCAATCAAACCCAGGAGCGAGAGTTCTAACCATTTGACTACGCTAAATTCTTTAAATTTATTTCAGTTTTGCAACAGTCTAAAACCGATCTTAAATGAAACGGGTGTCCTTATACAGAATATTTTTAGAGTAATCAGGGGATTTCTATTCATTGAGATGAGACCAAAACGTCCATTAATTGTTCTGGTAATGAAAAATAGCTAAGTGTATGCACTGTCTAAATTATACACTATAGCACATAGCTATAAATTGCTATGAATCGCCTATTAATTACAATTTATGGTGTTATTTTAATAATACTAACAAATACTGTTAGGTTTTGATACGGTGCCGCTGGTGTGGTGGTTGATATGATTCGCTAATAGTTAGTTTATGGTTCTGGGTTCGAACACTTGGAAATGTATGTATATGTTGTTTCCTTAATCTTGACGCTTCATAATAATCGTTGATGAATCCAGAGTAGTAGACGCTCAAATAAAAAAAATGCAATGTTCGAAAATTGTCATAAGTGAAAGCTGAAGGTGTCCTTATTTATAAAAATTCTAACTTCTATCGTGCATGGTAAATTCATCTCTGGAGAGAGGGGGTGGGGGAGACAAGTCGACAGATTCTGATTTGAATGTCTGGACTCTATTCAGTAACAACTTTTCCTCTTTCTTCGTTTAGCCTTTTCTTTGCACATCCATTCACGGTTCCTTCTTTAACCGGAAAATCTAAAGCACATGATTCGGAGGAAACTTACAGAAAATAGGACCGAGAGAGGGAAGAACGTTGAGCTCGCATTTAACACATCCATTGAAAGAGAAATTAGTTCCTGCCACGAATCGCATCAAATGCAGGACTGGAGTAGAAAGAAGAGAGAGACAGGGAGGGAAGGGGGTAAAAATGTAACAAATAAAGTTAAAACCAAGTTAACGAGATGTTGAAGGGTTAATTTTAAAAGCAGCGAAACACACGATTTAAACTTTTGAATTGAAACATCAGAGGGTCTGAAATTCAATCAGCTCAGCTGTCAGAAGCCTGACACAGGAGCTGGAACAAATTAAGGATTTCCCCCGTCTAACACAAGGTGGCAGCAACTGTTCGCTAGGAATTACGCCGAGAGGGATTGTGGCACGTTTTGATTTTGACTCGCTGACTGTCGTCGCAGGATTAGGCCAAAGCAGGCGTTGGTAGACTTCGCACAAATTCAAAGCGTCTGTGCACTTTATCCTGAAGCTAGTCAGCGTGCCTATAAGGCGTGCTGTTGCGTAGAACGGTGAGCAGATAGATTTCTGCGCACGCGCTTGAGCAACAATTGCCATTGGGTGGGCGGAGCTTATTCGGCAAAGTCATTATTTAAACTCACCTTGCATATTGATTTAAAACTTGAGTGTACATTTTCTCAATAGATGACAGCTCCTGCAAAAAAGATTACAATTGAAAGAAATTCAATAACATAAAAAACATGAGTATTGCTATTTAAAAGTAACAAATTAAGATAATGATTGTGTAACAGAAGAAAATTAATAAAATCAAACATATATATCAAATTTGGAAAATTGAGCAAAATAAATCAAGTTCTTGTTTGGTATTTCTAACATGATTTGTTAATAATATTCCAAATAATTTGCCATTAATGTTCTATTTCCTATTCATTTTGGATAATGAGTATGCCAATTGCACATTACACAAATTTATTATTTTATGTTTGAGACAAATACTTCCAAAAATAATATTAATATATTTTATACTTCTTCCTAATACTGTCGTAATTATAGATCATTGAAATAAAACGTACTAATATTATGCATAAACCATTGTTGTTTTTAAAACGAAGTAAGGTATAAAATAATTTCCCCCGATGATATTAAAAATCATAGTTCATCACACACCAAAACACAATTAAGAAATATAAGCTAAATAACCTAGCGTGGTCTAATCACAAATATGAAAGTTACTTTAATCCATCTTTTTCTAATGCTTACAATGCTCATATTAATCCTCAGGTATTTTAAGAGATACAATGCGAGTTAATTTTATTAAGTTCAGTAACTCAAACGTTTCTACAAAAAGCAAACAGTTCATTTAAGAAGTAAAACAAATTCTGTGTTAACTGAAACACACTTCAACAAATTCTGCATTAACTGAGACACACTAGAACAAATTATGCTTTAAGTAAAAACGTGCGAAAACAAATTCTGATTTAACTGAAAGACATTCTCGACAGCATATATATTATAGTAGCATGTTCACAGCAAATTCAAGCCTTCTCGGTTTGTCTTGTGACTAGATATCGAAGCTGGTGTTCCCTCATCAAACATCAGTCCTAGAACTTCCTAGACGCATCACGCATTAGGAACAGTAATAACGATGGAGTAAGCTTCAATATATAAAATGCAGAGGATGCTAAAATGAAAAATTATAGGGGAAACCTTAGTGAACATCACATATTTACACACGTGCATGTGTATGAGTGTGTGGGTGTGTGTGCGTATGTGTGGGGGTTGAGAACGTGTAATTTTATTCTCCAGCATGCCCCCAGCCGCCAACGTGTACTAATTTAATTCGGTAGTGCCTGCTCCTGTTTCCAATGAGCAGGCGAGCTCTCCCCTGGAACCAGATTGGATGTTATTTCTGGACCCTTTTTACAGCGAATTTTCCCCGGCTGAACCTAACTCCGACGTGGAAGTAATTTTGGGAACTGAGCAAAGGTAGTCCAGAGGTGAAGGTTTTTCTACTTACATCTACTTTGGAATTACGAGGAAGGGGGACTGGAAAAATAGTTAATCAAGCCCAGTTTTTTCCCCCTCCTGAATATGAACGCGTAGATGCGTGTGCAAGGAAACCACCTACGTGTTTCAATGCTTCATTAGCGGCCGCATATTAATTTGTTGTACGGGGTGTTCGTAAAAGAATGTTGTTATTTTAGGAACTGCCTACAAACTATAATGAAGAAATGGCGGTCATCCAACTGTAAAGAATGACCATAAGTGTTCCTTAAAATATTAAGAGCCATTACATATTTAAGCTAATTAATGTAATGTTAAGGATTCAGTTTTAAAAATATATTTATAGTACACTCAGTTGCAATTTATGATCGCTATCTAGCTATATGTACGATAAAATATCCAAATTAGAATAAATAATGGGTTTTGTAAATTGGCGGGCAGAATGTTAAATTTTGACGGTAAAGTTTGAATTTGAGTTTTTAAGTACATTTTATGCACAGATAGGCTAATCGGTAAAGTGAGATCTGAACCACTATGCGCCTCAACCAGGCATCGAAGCCGGACCCCTTACGGTAACTTATGAAGGTTTTAGGCTCGATAGAACAGGCTTGTACCGTTTCATTGAATCAACATTCGTCATTATCGTCTCGACTAGTGAAAAATGAACAGAAAAGTGGTGGAAAGTTTTTTAAAAAATTCATGTAAACAGTTAATTTGAAGCGATTATTAATTTTTTTCTCGCCTATGGAAGAAGGTGGCGATCACATTTTAGTTTAGTAATCCACAGAGATATAAAGGAGAAATTGTTTTAGTGTGTTTCAGTTAATGTAGAATGTATTTTTCAGTTAATGCAGCTTGTTCTGGCTGAAGATTGAAGGTATACATACATTGAGGAACTTATAGCAGAATATCAATGTGGGTTTAGGCAAGGACGCTCCACCACTGATAAAATTTTTCAACCTTAAACAAATTTTGGAGAATGCATATGAATATGATTGTCACCTCCAGAAATTCGGACACTCCCTTTCTTTTTTATTTTAAATTTCAAACGTAGTCCTCTCTGGCAGTGATCACCCTGTACGCTCCCTAGGTAGATTTTTTTTAGGGCCTACAACTTATATTTGTGCATGCCACATTTAATTCATAAGAACTTTGGACCTGAATCGTGATCATAATGGGACCCCTGTTAGATCCCTGCCTGTGCACATGTGGTAATACGAACTTTGAGTGAAGGCATTATTTGCCAGCATCATACTGGGAAGCTCAAAGGTTGGTTGATGTCTAACCGCCCCAGACATGCAAATCAGACGAAACAGATACCCCTTTTGGTTCCGCCGATTTCTTGCTAGAGTGATAACTCGCCGGCGTAGGCAAATAGGGCACAACAGGAACCTTGTTACCAAGCATAGGATATGGCGTCACCAACGCACATATGGCATAAATCCCCCTTTCTTCCTTTTTTGTGGTTCTGACCTCCATTCCGCCACTATCCTCCCTCCTTTTGACCCGTGGGCGAGCACTGCACAGAATAGGGAACCTCCCACTTGCAGATAATCTGACTTTAAAACGTCATGCTCTAAGCTTTTGAGTTCAGTCTGTTACCCTCATCGCTTACCTCGCCAGAGACGATCGCTGAGATTCTTCGATGATAACAGTATCTTCTAATGCAGGTAAGCATAATATTTTATAAACGTTAGTTAGTACTTAGCAGTGATGTGCGTCTACGCGTAAACAACGATAGTCTACATTCTACACGTAGACTATGTTATACACGTAGATTACGTAATCTATGTAAACAACATGGCGAAAGGTGATAACTTAGCAAAGGGCGCCGTGGAATTAAAAGAAAATTATACTGCGTATCAGTTGCTGATGTGTGTGGAGAACTTTTCATACTCTTCCTTTCAAATTCGAACAATTTCTCACCTAGGAAGAAACGAAATATAGGAAATATTTCTAGTGCTTTAGGGGGAAAAGACCACACTTGCCTCACGACTGCCATCTGCTGTTGTATTTTGCATACTATTTATCTTCTTCCACAGTTGATAATAGAAGAGAAGAAAATTTTGTTGTAAATAGGATTCTTTTCATTTCGTTAGGAACCAATATAGTTGAAAATGTCACTTTCATTTCATTAAACCCTTGAAAATTAATTTTAATGCACTTTAGATTGTCTACGTAGTCTATGTAAACTACAACCCAATGTAATCTACGCGTAGATTACGTGTAGACAACGCATGTAGACGTAAACTTATAGTCTACGGCACATCACTGGTACTTAGTATGATAAATAGATTACTCCTCCAGGGGACAAACTCCCCTATATTACAAATATGGCACACCCTCTGCCCATACACTACAACACTTACATACACCATGAATTACACTAACATAGACACCCAGAATTAGTTAGGATTATAATCAGTAGATTCATTGGTATAACCACCTCCGTTATTATGAGAGCTATGTTTGGATCAAGTGAACTAATGTCAGAAGGGCCATATTTGTACGCCTGCCCTTATATTCTTGTTTACACTATAGAATCTGAAGGATTCATATACGTTATCATAATGTCTTAAATGTACTGAACACAAAACCCACAGGGGTCAATGTAATAATCTTGTAATCATCATTACGCCTTGAAAGCTTGTATGTCTTGATCCTTGTATTACATCTAATTCTATTCTTTATTTGTTTCGTTGCTTATTAAAACTATAAAATCCAACACTTTGCTTTATCTATTAACCCCATGATTGCCAATATCATATGAGTCCGTCGTGACTGTTATTAAGGTAATAGACTAAAGACTTACTCTAAGATTAAGCCCTAAGAATATCCGGAGCAGCCGTGCGTAGGAAGGAGGCACTTCTGCCACCACAGTAGAAGGAGACGTCTGAGATAATCATATTTAATGTAAGTATTCCCCCACACGCCTACACAGACACTCCCATCTCTTATGTCATTCCATTAAGGAATACCTCTCGCACGTACGCTTTCCCCCTATAATGAAGTCACTAGCTTTATAACTTTATGCACTAAAATAGGCAAGGTTAGTTCGTTGGCATACCAGAGAAAGGTATGTCTCCTACTCTTCCCGTGAACTCCGTATATGGATAAGCTAGGTAGAGTAGTGTGACCGGCGGACGATCCCCACCACACAGGTACTCGCCCCTGTGTGCTTCTGTCTCACCCCAGGACGTGATATAATATTACAGTGCACCAATTGTACATAAACTTTAAACAAGCCTTTGATGGTATAAATAGATCCCAAATATCATATATGAGATTATGAAAAAAATTGGAATACCAGAGAAATTAGTGATTCTAACTAAAATGACTCTTACTAAGACACTTAATAAAGTTAAAATTCAAAATAAGCTGTCAGACATGTTTGAAATACTAACTGGACTTAGACAAGGAGATAGTCTTTCAACAGCACTCTTCATAGTCTAGAAAATGTTATACGGAATGTACAAATCCGACCCACAGGAACATATTTCAATAGAATGAACCAGTGCCTTGCCTATGCAGATGACATAGCTGTTTTGGGGAGAAGTCAAAGCTCTGTTGAGGAGGTTATGTTGGCAATTGAAGAAGCAGCTAACGAAGTCGGATTAGAACTGAATGTAATAAAAACAAAATACATGAGACTGACAAGTAACCCTACTCGGGGCAGACAAATAAAGATGGGTAACCAAAATTATGAAGAGGTGGAAACCTTCAAATATCTGGGATCATTAATAACTCAACAAAACGTTGTGGAACTTGATATGAAAGAAAAAATTAAACAAGCAACAAATGTATTCATGCCTTTGTGGATATATATACAGTATTTCGGAATAGGCGTCTATCGAGGGCTTTATAACTCAGAGATATAAGATATGACGTGCGTGGACGTGAAACCTGAATACTCACGGAGAGATCATCATTAATTTTAATGACTTTGGAAAGGAAAATACTACGCAAAATATACGGACTAAAATATGATGGTGAAGAATGGAGAATACTTTACAATCATGAATTACAGGAATTATAAAAATCTCTTGATATTACGGTATAGCTGAAATGAAGGCAAGGAGATTGAGCTGCTCAGGACATCTTATTAGAATGAATGATGACAGTGTAGTAAAGACAGTGTAGTAAAGAAAGTATTCTCCATAAAACCTGAAGGCAGACGAAGAAGTGGGCGACCCAGGATGCGATGGATGGATGATGTGGAGAGAGACATCAGAACACTGGGTATAAGAAGATGGAGACAGCGGGCACAAGACAGACAGAAATGGACAGCATTGTTGAGAGGGCTAAGGCTATACTAGAAGGGGCATAACGCCAAAGGAAGAAGAAGAAGTTAATGCAAAATTTAGTGACTTTCAGGTAATGCTGAATTTATTACAGTGTGTTTCAGTTAATGCAGAATTTGGGTTAATGCATCTGTTTGCTTACTGTAGAAACGGTTTGACTTCAGAATGAAGTTCATATTTTTGAATTTATGTCATATTTAGAAAATTGGGGCAAAAAGTTGGTGCAGTTGAATAACAGAGTATGGAGGGTGTTTATTATAATATTATAATTTAATAATATCGTCTCTCTCAATAAAGACGATATTATTATTATTATTATTATTATTATTATTATTATATCAATGTAATACACGCTGGAATCCATATTTGTGCAAGCAAACAACCTTGTAGGACTTGTAATCTTTTTGTTAATGATTGTCCTTCAGTAAAGGCGAATGCGAGGGGTGAAATGCATTTTCTTAAGGTGTCCACATCTTTTGTAACTTACCATCTTGTTTCCCTTGCGAATTTGTAGTGTGATTATTGTCATTCCTCTTTTCTTCTAATGAAATAAAACATTCTGGATGTACTTTATAATTGTAACTTTAAAATACTTTTACAGTCTTTGTAGCTGAATTTTGGTAATATCTATAATGATAGTTTGAAAAATATTAGCTGCCATGTTTATAGTTTAATGATAATGACACAATTTACGGTTTAACATGATTAGCATTTCGTATATTTTTCTGCTCTTTTTGCCTATAAAAATATTGAAATTTATTTCAAGAAAATTTACGTGTGTTTGCAGTTTACATATTACATTTCCTTTCGTATGACCTTTATACCATGAGTACATATATTTTGTTTCCTTTCTTTTTCATTCTTAGAGCTTAATAGACACAAAATAAACACCATTAAATGATCACAAGATTAATGTAGTTTCACCAAAAGTGACTCTGGTATCTACAAAATCCTTATGTACATTATTCTATAAATTATTTATTTAAAGTGATTTAAATCAAACTGATTTAAATCAATTTACCTTGGTTTCAAGTACTACGTATATTTGTGCCTAGTTGAACATGTTTTACGAGGAAAACTGGATGGAATTGCTTCTCTGTATGACGTTTCAGAAGACAGAATCTCCTGGTTCAATTGGCTATTTCGCCAGAATGCAATTCTGCATTGTGGGAAGAAATTAATGAGGTCGCCCTCATGTTGTTTACGTAAACATCGCTCTTGCTGGCTAGGAAACCTATGGAGAATTTCAATTTAGAACGACTTAATGAAGCAGAAGCTTACGCTCAGCTTTTTCTGATGAAATGTAAAGATTAAGTACACCCATGATAAAAGGCAAAATAACTTGATTACGACCTCTAGGTATGTGGTCGAATCACTCTAACAGCCGAAGGTTCTGTGTTCCAGAGTGTTGGATATCGAGTGTCTTTCGCAAGTGTAATCTAATCTCATTCTCAATCTTCTAGAGGCCTCCCAGATGGCGCAGTGGTAGCGTCGTCGCCTTGTAATCAAGGGGTCTCGGGTTAGGGAAAAATAGCAGAAAAGCGACGTAAACATTCGAAAATACCAGATTTTCTATCGGATGATGAAACTCTACTAGGTAAAATTATTTAGAGTTCCTACTCTCTGTAGATGTAGATATGTACGCATTTATTTAGGGCCTCCCCGATGCCTCAGTGGTAGCGTCGTTGCCTTGTAATCAAGGATTCCTTGGTTCTAAACTCGGTGGAAGCACATAGTGGTTTGGATCCTTCTTCAAACTGTAGGTCCAGTCCCGATTAGCCTTACTGTGCATCAAGTGAACTTAAAACAACAATCAATCAAGCACGTACGAATTTATTTGATTTATTTTATCGAACTGTTCTGCCACTTCGGACTTATCGCGACGATGAAGATGAATTGCATTGAATGAGATGGATGAAGGCATAGGCTTAACTTGACGGGGGAAGGGAGGAACTTGCCCCATTCCCCCCACAAAAATTCAGGTTCATGAAAATTTGCAAGTTATTAATGGTAATTTTCAGGGGTGCGCGGAACGGTAAATTTTTGGTTGGGACAGAAAAATTCTTAAAATCTCGACTTCCAGGTCTGGAAAAATTCCCCATTTCAGACTAAGTCTAAACATTTCCTCGACGGGAAATGTTCTAAATTTCTCGACTCTGAAAATCTCGAATTGTACACATTATTTTCCCTTCAAGTGATTGTTTTTACATTTCTGTAATAAAAAGCTTCCATTTCCGAGAAATCTCAGACATTTTTAGCGCAGGAAACATGAAGAATTAACCACTTTCAATTTATATACCTTAGAATTACCCGACTGGTCGGAATTCCGAAAGCTCGGGAAATCACTCCCCGAATTCGGGATCAGGACGGGAAGTTTTTCCTGGTACTGATTTTTTTGGATCCCCTAGTAACGTTTCTTAACCTCCTGGAGTGAAGTAAAGATTAATTTTTATTATTTTGCAAATGTAGCAGCACTGATAGTCAAAATAATCCTGGATGATATATTTATGGACTTCATTTTCTTTTATTCTGGGTATCTTCCACCCGCACCCCCTCCAAGTTCGATTCTGCCCCCTTAAAGATTCATGTGTCAGAGGGTTTTTGCCTGCAAGAACAAAGTTTCCAGTGCTGCTTTAGCATTGCCATTGCCAATCACACCCCTCGTTGTTGAACTGTAACAGGACAGCAAACCACTGCGACGGCCACAGTCTCCACCAGGGGCTTGTTACCACTATGTCATCGGCAAGATCTATAAATGGAAATAGGTAGATTAAAGGACGAGAAAAGAAATGGATAGATGAAGAAAGGGTGAATCGAGAGGAGAGAAAGACAAAGAACCAAGAAGAAATGGAAAAGAGTAGCAATATGTGGAAATATTGGAAACCTAGATGAATAGAAAGACAAATATGAGGCTACGCAAACGTTTCAAAATCCTCGTTACCTTCGGTCTAGGAGACGGAATGGAAATAATTCTTAAGTGCGCATCTTCTTTCAGCGACAACGTTTACTTTTTTTGCATGTCCAATCCTCATAGTACTTCCAGAACGTCTTAAATAAACACTTAGGATCTGCTAAATAAAGCAATTTCGTTGCTAAGAATCCAGCAGGCTCAGAAACAAAGGAAGAATTGACTATGCGAAAACTCCACTTGGTGTACGAGGCGCCATCTCTACTACATCACCGGCACTTAAACTTCAAAAGAGGAAGGGAATTGGAAACGCTCGAGATCGGAAGACGAAAAGGTAAGTAATTTGTCCATTTCGAAACTCATTTTCTGTAGTTGTTAAGACGTTAACTGCTTGTCAAGCGGCTTTTAAAATGTTTCGCGAGAGAAAAGTGCGATCCGCTCTGTCCAAGGAAAATGGGGCTCGTGAGTATCTTCAGCCGTGCAAGGGGGAAGAACTTGTTTTCCTCTTTCAAAGTTTGCTTTGAAGGAAGCTGAGAGAAGTGGAACAATCTTGGCTTAATGGTATCTCCCTCTTGCTCCCTCCAACACCCCCAGTCCACCGCACTTGTGGGTTGGGGGCGGGGGCAGGGGGTGTACCTTCTGGGAGAACTTCTACTTCGACTCTCGAAACCCAAGTTTCCACATGCATATCCTCCCCTTTCACCAACTTGGTCTTGAAGACGTAGCATAAACAGGAATCGCTTGAGACGGTAAACGCAGGGAAGTAAATACGGAAAGATACACAAAAACAGTATATAACCTCAAATTAAATCCGTAAGTAATCTTATATTTTATACATACTAAACTAAAGGCTTGGATAGCAGCAGTGTGTAATCCTTGCGGTATCGAGGGGAAAAATCATAAGATATTAGATAAGATAATCACTACACCAGTCGCTACGTATGCTTCAGAGAGTAGTTCTTGCAGCTGTGAAAAATAAGTGTTTGAATAAGATAAAAGGGGACGAAAAGGAGAAATAACAATATGAAAGAAGTGAATAAAGGCGAAACATCGAGGAAATAAATATAGAAAGTAAGGAAATGGGAATTTTGAGAAGTGCATAAGGAAGGATTGTAAAGGCCAGAAAGGGATACTCTAGACAGGAAGGAAATTGAATCGAGAAGAAAGGAAAGCACTAGAATGTAAACGAAATGAGTGAACTTATGATTTGAAGTGATAATCACCATGCAATGTGGCCGCAAATAGAAATGGAAAGATAAAATGAAGGGGAGAGGAAAGGAAGGATGGAAGGAAAAGAATAGAATGGAATGGACAGATAGAGCGAAGTATGAAAAGATAAGAAAGGAAAGGAACGTGAAACGAATGAACGTGAGAGGAGAGAAAAGGAAAGGACAGAAGGAGAAAGAAAGGAAACAAAGATAAGGAAAGAAAACGAAAAGAGAGAAAAAGAAATTGTCTCTGAAGAATTAAGATAGCTAAATAATAAACTAGAAGAACTATACCTGTAACTAGATATTGTTACAGAAATAGAAAGACTGAAAAAGTAAACGTAGAAATTTTCAGCGAAAAATGCAGGCTCGACCAGGACTCTAACCCGGTTCTCTGGCATATCGTGCCATTGCTCTAACCACTTTATTTTATTTTAAAAAAATCAAGAATGTAAGTTAGATTCTATGTGAACATGGTTAAAAATAAGATACCTTTCTTTATTCATATACAACCTTTAGGAAGTTTGCATAATGTTTTCTATTATAATCAATATTGTTTTGCATTAGTTCCTGTTGTAAGTAATCTTTAAAATTACATGCGTACTTAATATTTGTGCAGTTTAATATCTAGTAAATAGAATTGCTAATATGTCATTGTACTGCATTCCATTTGGGTTTAGGACAATACTTAAAATCTACAGTTCTATTACAGTCTGTGTCGTATATCTATCTATTGATGTACGATATATTCTACTGAACATATTTCGTAATTGTTGCCACATGGTACTTGCGTGATGACATTTCGATATTCTGTGTTCTATTGTATCTTTCTCATTGCACACATTACATAAAGACGTGTCACTGAAATGAAGTTGATGTCTTTTACTATTGGTATCATATTTATCATGTACTAATGTATATCATAAGGACGGAACCTTGTTAGTTAAATGTTTCGCCCAAACATTCGTTCATACTATGTTCTATTCCTTATTGGGAGTTTGTTGCTCTACTTTCGTTGGCTGAGCATTTAGGTCAAGTTCGTGGCGATACAAGTCATTGACTTGTAGGTTCCGTATCGTACTTCCTGCTCACAGTCTGTACACACATTCTGCAATGGATGGTAAAAGATAAGCAAAGTTTTTCGGAATAGCTTCTGTGTGTATTGCAAGGTCAAGGGCATTTTATTTAGGAACGATCTTAGTACTATCGCCCTGTAGCTATCTGGTTGTTGTATGAGCGTCTGTAGATTTCGCGTGTTGAACAAGGCCGACTTCTTTCCATACCACGTGCATTAATCCAAATCCACCTGCCGTTCGCTGTTTCACTGCAGTGTGATAAGCCACTCTGAAAACCTGACTTTGCAAGAAATACGCGTATGTAGCAATCGTGAACGTGTTGCAATAGTTCTTGAAAGAGTGCTGCAACAAACCAAACTTTTGCGAATATGTATTTGTTTAAATAATGCACGTCATGATATAAGCGATAGATTTCTTAACACATTAGTTTTAATCAAACCTTGTATGTTGTTTGTTATTGTTTCAAAATTTATATTTATCGTCGGTTGTAATTCATTCTGAAAAACTATCCCCATGTGTTAAGTTCGCTTGCTTTCCCAGTGGCAACAAGTACGATTTTTTAAATAAGTCTTGCACCTGATATTTGCATGTATTAATTTAGACATGCTATAACTTCCTCATAATCAGTCTTCGAGTTAATGAAGGTTGTTACGTCGTCCATATACCCACATACATGTAAGTTATTTTCACAATATCTCAGAGATGACAATTTTGTTTGAATCATGTTCAGAAAAGGTTATAACGATAACATGAACAGATATGAACTTAACGGGTATCCTTGTAAGACTAATCTTTTCAAACTGTATTGTCGGTTAGGAATCCATTAACAAGTACGTACCTTAATATATACATATATTTCTAGTTAATAGTTGTACCCAACTAATAAATTTGTCACCAAACCCAAGTTTTTGTAAAACTAATTTTAAGTATTTACGGCTAACATAATCATATGCAGATGTAAAGTCAAGAGTGAAAATAGCTTTGTCAGTGTTACTATTCTCTTCATATGTTGCTATTATATCTCTAGTTATCATTAATGCTTGGTGTATGGTGCCAGCACTTGGCATTCCATATTATGTGTTACCTACTAACAATGACATATATGGCTTTAACCTATTTGATATGATTTTTGTTAACATTTTGTAATCAACATTCATTAGATTAATTGGTCTGTAGTCATTAATTGTTATCGGTTTATTTACCTTATGTATTAAAACAGTCACTCCAGTACTACAATTTTTTCCTATCTTAATTTTGTGAAATACCTCTTGAACTCACTTATTTATTGTAGGTCCTATAGTAGGCCATATCTGTTTATAACCTTCACTTGTAATACCATCTATACCTCGTGATACTTTTCCACGTAAACTGAAAACCGCTTTAGTTATTTCATCCTGAGTAAACTCTTTTTCTAATATATTTCTATCTTCGTCCTGAAGTACTGTGGGTATATGATTTATTATTATGTTACAATCTATTTCATCGATCGTTTCAGTTTCAAATTTATGTTGAAAATGTTATTTTATTTCTTTTTGAATTTCATATTGCATTGTAATTTCTTTCTCATGTTCATTTTTGGTTATAATTTCCCTTTGACCTTTATTTCGTTCTTGTTTTATATGATATAATGTGGTTGTTTCCTCGTGATCAAAGGCCTGTACCTTACTTCTTAATTGAATATATTTTATTTTATTTTTATGGAATCCTAATAATATCGCCTGAACATGCTTAATTTTGTCTTGTACTGACTTACCTTGCAATACTTGATTTTTTTAATTCATGCAAAACACTATAGTAGAAATTGTGCATACTATTTCTGTCTTGATATTTTTGCTTTCCATAGTTTTTACAATTTTTTTTGGAATTCTACTTTAAAGCAGCTATCGAACCACTCAACAAGATTTGAGGTATAAGTTGTTTTTGTTAACCACGTCTTCCATGTTTCTTGAGAAAGTACCATGAATTCCTTGTCATGTATAAATGCATTATTTAAATGCCAGAAACCTGGTACTTTACAAATATTAGCTCTGTCTATTTTTAGCCTAACGATATATGTAAAATTATCTGAAAAGCAAATTGGGAATGTTTACACTTTAGAAAAGTGTTGCTTAATATTATTAGATACATAAATTCTATCAATGCGCGATGCATGATTTGGTTTAACCTTCTTCATTATCTTTTACATATTTTCATGTATCGACTAGTTGTAAATCCATCTATTAATGCTCCACGTTAACTGCCGTGCCGGTCCCATGGGCTCGACATCAAGATTTCTTTTGAGGCCACGTTGGTCCCATGGGACCGACGTTGTAACGTCTAATTCGAATCACTCTGGCAGGCCAACGGTCCTTCGAGCAAGCATATTTCATATTGGAAAGGGCTGGCCCGGCGCCCTACAATTCAATGGCACATGCATTTTTGTCAACTTATAAGCAGCAAAGACAATTTTTTATATATTTATTATTATTGTTGATATGAAGCATGTACATTCCTTAGAACGTCTTATGGGTAAGTAACCTGATTTCGCTCATTATTTAAATACAGCATTTTAATATATTTATTTATTTTTAATTTTTGTGTGGTATTTGAATATTTTATTAGACAGTGGTATTGGTGTATCAACACTGAGGCTATTTGCCCCTATGTAACTCTATGGTCAGGCGTCGCTATAAGAATGGGGACAATATCTGCATTTGTTGCCTTTACGCTATTTTCACCAATTATGTGAAATATGTTTCATTTTAATTTAATTTTTTTTGTATTATTTTATATTTTTTTATAATACATTATAATACACAGACGAAACTACAGTCAAGTGGCGAGTGGCGAGAAGGTTACGTTGTATGTATTAGCATACATTTTAAATATGTATTCATACAATGGCATATATTTTGGGAACATAGGAAAAATATAATAAAGCACATACAGTACATAATATTCATATTTTTGTAAACAAAATGAGTTACACTACTGCATTGCAAATGTTTTCACAAAACTTTTGAAAAGTTTTGAAAAGTTTCAGTCAATACTTGAAAACTGTGATCACTCCACGTGAACTTTATTGAAGCAAGGAATACACATATGTGGTTTACCTTCACAAAAAGTAACAACCTTCTTCACTTTATTCGCTGCTGTTTTTCGGCCTTCTTTTTCAGAGACCAATTTATAGCAGTACTTCCAATATTTGCGAACTTTATTATACTCACACACCATTTCAGGCTTTTGTGTTGTACCACCCCTTGATTGTTGCTTTTCAATCGCTAGTGGCGCACTGAATGAATGTTTTCCTTTTGGCGCCGCGTTGGTGCCATGGGACCGACACACTATAATTTCGATTTATCGATATAATAAAAAGAAAATTCGAAATTTGATAACGTGAAGTTACTTTTCAACAGAAACACTACCCAATGGCATTACCGGCGCTGTCAGTGAATATTGAAAAATTCATCCGGCAGTTAACGTGTTAAGGTTGGTGAGTAGTTGTAACCTGGTTTCTGATCAATGGTTCTTAGAACTGAATAAAAATCCCCTCCTAAGATGATAGATAGATGTAGTATTACCACTTAAATCCGCTGCCACGTTTTCTAGAAAGAAGTGGTCCCGTCCGCTGTGTTCTGTTTTGAGAGCCATAAATATTACAAAGTTTTATTTCATTTAATATTGTTGTTATTATTCGTCCTGAATAGTAACATTGTACATGTTGTATCGGTATTCCTTTACGAATATAGAGAGCTGTACCATGATTTTGTAGAGTAAGATTATTATACACATCGTACATGTTACCGTCTTCTAAATATCGAGTTCTAATTTCTTGCAAAAGGCTATATTCACATAAGCTGTTTTTAAGGAAGTCTAGTAAAGCTTCCTGCTTAATATTACTACGCGCCTTATTATAATTAATAGTTGCTACTGTATAGGTAAACATATTATGAATGTATAATGAAAAACTAAGAATTACATATAGCTATATATAAATATATGTAGAATTATAAGAAAATACCCTTTTCCAGCTCATTTTACCTTCACCTTATTCTGGCTATGTATGCCTACCCTTCGCCTAGATTTTCTTTTCTCTAAGTTCATGTTGCTCACTGCCGCCGCATTTTTAGTCCTTTTTTGGTGCCAGTTACATTTTCCACTACAATTTTCATATTTACAATACTACTCTCACTATCTTAATCAGTAATCAACTCACTATCCATATATTCTCCCATTGCGTCTTGTTGTTCTTCCTGTCTTTCCGCTATCTTTTGATCCTTAATATCATTGGTGTGTACCACGCCAATTCCAGTTTGGAGTTTTCTTCCTCAGTTACCAAACATTGTGTACCATCTTCCTCTGGGATCTTCGAAGCCGCAACTGCCACTTCCGCATCCTTCATTGTATCTTCTACGGGGTTGGTAGGTGTTCCGTCCTTCTGGGGATTAGGGTGCCTTCCTCTAGGTATTTCAATTGATTCCAGCTGATTCTCAAGGCTATTAAAAGGTATTTCACTGGATGGAACTTCGTGGTATGGTCCCGAGGTTCCTACGTAACCTTCTCGTTGTTGCGCCACTTGACTGTAGTTTCGTCCGTGCCTGAGCGGAACTCTCAGGACAGTGGGCTGACGAAGGTCGCACATTCTACGTTCATGACCAGGCTGGTGACAAATCTGGCACGACCGTTGCTGTCCATCTTAGATAACGTGACACTCAAACGAGCGGATTACGTACTAGAAATGACGGTATTGGTTTCTTGACTTCCATTTTAGCCACTCGCACTTCATTATATACTGGGTATCGAAAGTTCCCCGACCATTGTTCTTTGTCTACACTATCGACAGAACCAACTTCGCGCAGTTTTTCCTTCACACTATCATCATCCATTTTCAATGGGAGATTAAAGACACGCACAAATTTCACTTCCATTCCCGCATCTTCTAATGACACTTTCAGACTATTGCCATCAGCGTAAGAAACACCATGTCAGGCCCATGTTGTTCTAATAGTTTTCTCATTGTCGCTTCTTTCACAAAATTAATATACACACAACGCATTTCTGTCGGGAGTTGTATTCCCATGAATTCGTCAACATGCAGACGGAATTGTCCGTGAATAAATTAATGTATATCCGTTGCCATCTGTTTAGGAGCATTCACTGGAAAGCTTATCTTTATCGTGTTTAGCTTATTCATTTCGTTATTCTTACTTCTCACTATAGTACTTACTGGTTTACTGATTTGTCGCTTATTTTACAAGTCCAATTTTTTTTCCAGATTTAGTTGACTCACTAGCTGCACTCGGGGAACGCACTACCAGGGAACAATATCAGCACGTCCAACACCACCGGCGTCCGCCGAGGAACTACCACTGAGCTACCGAGCCGGCCTTGCCTCACCTTATTTTTCGCTGTCGCTGTTTTACCTGCGTGTAATCGCGAAAAAGTGAAGTAGAAGAAAATAAAGGAGTTGAAAGGCGCAGTCTGAGGTGGGTGTAGCTAATGCTGGAAAAAGTTCTGATGACATGGGATCCAAGTGTACTGTGTCTAGTCACCTGTAATTCCTGAAATTATGCAGGGAATTATTCGCGCTGGGCATTATGTGTGGATGCAGTTAGAGGGTGCGAGCGGTGTTACATTAAAACATTTGTTAGTATTTATGTTTGTTTAGAGAAGGTTTCCATAATCTTTATTTTGTCAACTTTCTTTTAAACATTAATGCAGCTTAAGCATCAAATTTATATGTTTGCATTTGAGGGTACCTATTTTTCTTTATCACATAACAGTTGCAAATTAACAATAATACAGTACAATTTACACTACAAAAGAGCAATAATTCTGAATTTTTAACGCTATTCTAATTGAATTGAATGTTCTTTCTTGGGCACTTTATAACCATGAAAAATGTGTAAATCAGTAAAACCAGAGTAGTGTTATCACCTTTCATGTATGTGTGTGAAGGTGTGGAAGGGGTCAGTGCCTACTTATATGGAGGTTCATTGTTCAAAGTGTGATGTACTTGCTGTTACAAATATTCAGACTGATGTAAGAGAAAACTCTTTTTTGTGTTAACACAGAATTGGAGTTGTAAAATACGACCAAATATAGTGTCTGGTTACACCATGGGTTGTCTAATAGAATATTGGTTCCAACCTAGGCCATTAAATCTTATGATATGATTTAACCTTTAGCCGGCCAATGGTCCACCAGTGGACCATCCAAAAATATAGGCTTAGTCCGCCGATGGTCCACTGGTGGACCGGACCATCGTGCTGATTAAAAAGTTCATGTGATTTTAGGACCTTCATACTTGTATGTGAGGTTGTAAACGCTGACAGATGTTGAGATAAAACTTTGAAATGTCATGTGGAATAAAATCCACCCACCCACGACCCCCGTCCCCCTTCCCCGACTCCAAAGTTACGTATGGTAGCTGGCGCGAATTTGAAATTCGTATGCTTATTTGACAAAAGATGTTATAACTCGTAGATTATTTGACCAATCTACTTCGGGTAACTTTTATTTTGCAGCCAGAACATCAGGGCATGCAACTGTGGAGGAATAAAAACGCCAAAGCCAATAAGAGGGGTTTGGTGGGCCGCGGCCTTCAACTTTCAATGAAAAAAAATCATAAAAATGGGGAGCTTTCCCTCTCTTCCCCAATTACTTTTGGAAGGGGAGGCAAACTTTATCCTTATTTCCAAAGAATGGTCCTTTATCAACCGAATGAAATCATTTCATGTTCCTAGGTGCATTACATTATAGAATATGTGAAAAAACTCCCCATTTTTATGGTTTTTTCATTGAAAGTTGGGAGCCACGGCCCATCCAACCCCTTTTATTGGCTTTGTCGTTTTGATTTCTACACGTTTGCATGCCCTGATGTTCTAGCTGCTAAACAAAAGTTGCCCGAAGTAGATTGTTCAAATAGTCTACGAGTTATAACATTTTTTGTCAAATAAGTGTACGAATTTGAAATTCGCGCCAAAAGACCTCGGCGGAACCGAAAAAATGTTATAACTCTAACCTACATATAAGTCTCTTGTGAACACTTTAGTGGATGTAAAATATGAACGCTATGCCATGAAAACTTAAGTGTTAAACAGTCTGCTGTTGTCTCGGCTCAATGAGTTGTACAGGATCAACGAAGTTAGTAATAAGTCTGTTTTATACAGCGTATATTGCTACACTCGAAAGTTGAATTGTATCATCTGCAAATATGGTGTATAAAGAAACAAACTGCAGGAGTACTTATTAAGGTGAGTGTAAAGTTGCAGAATGGTGTATTTTTTTTTATTACGGCCCGTTTCGCCTTATTGCGTTTTCACCTCTCCCAATACTATTTCGCGTGATTTATGTGACTAACTTTCTAAGGCGAAACGGGACATCCCATTTTGTCTTATCCTGTTTCGCCTTACACACAAAAAATTTCCCACCAGGGAATATTATCGACATGAAGGGTCATTATTATTAATGTATTATTAACCTAAACTAACCTAACCGACAGGACAATGGGAGCCAAGTTAGGCAACATCACAAGCTCTGCGCTCCCATTATGAATTACCCTTCAAGTCGATAATATTCCCAGGTGGGAAATTGTTTGTGTGTAAGGCGAAATGGGATGTCCCGTTTCGACTTAGAAAGTTAGTGTCAAATAAATCATTTGAAATTCTATTGGGGGAGGTCAAAACGCAATAAGGCGAAACCAGAGGACACGATTTTTTTAATCCACAAGGCAGCATACTTTTCGACAAGGAAATCTTTTATGACTGGACAATTAATGTACACGGATTGGTTTGTTACATACTTAAGAAAATTATATCATGTATTGTGAAATTGATTTTCTGACAGGAATAACATTAATTTTCTTTTACCGGGATTTTTTTTTGGGAGGGGGAGCGGATCTCCGGCATCCCTACCGTTAATTAGCACACTCCCGTTTTCTGTGGCTACCAGACGTGATCAAATTTCAGTGAAACTGACTGCGCGTTTAATGCATTTTATTCGTTATCTATGACAAAATTGAACCTTTGTAACAAATTTCATCAACTCTTCTAATGAGTACTGTGAATACGTACCTCAAAGATTACCCCTTCTCTCCCCGATGGTAAATATTTCCAACCAGAAGGGTAAACGCAAGAATCCAGAAGCGAGAATTCTCCCTCAGACCCCATGAAAATACCACCCTACATGCAGCTAAAGCTCATATGGATGCGAAGTATTTGTTCTTTGCGATGGAGGGAAATTTATTGAGATAAGGGCGTGTTTTGAGCGTGGGTTATGCCTTATCGCATCCAACAGCCCCCTCCATACATCACAAGGGGTTCAGTAAATATCGCAGTGAGACTGGCTACGTTCATTAATACACACACTTTTTCTGTTTAATTGTAAGTGCATTTCATTGTATTGACCAAACCATTACTTGCTTACAAGATCTCTGTACTCATATTTACAAAACAATCAAACACTGATATTTGAAACTGGTACTAATGTCTTTACTGAGATTTTTTTTATATAGAAAATAATTTCTTTTGGAGAGAAGATACTCAAGTGTACGAAATCCATCTATAAAAAGCTTTGCATCATATGATTCAGATACGAGAAAAAAAGATGCAAGTAGTATGTATTATTTCTTAGGGGTATAGAAAACAAGCGAAAGGGCGAGGTATTTAATGAGAAGGTCAGGAAAATGGTGTGAACAGAAAAGATACAAAGAGAGATCATTTGGAGAGCATGAAAACAGGAAGAAAGAAAGGTACGTAGTAGAAGTATAATGGAGGAGGAAGACATATTGACTGATGACTGAAGATGATGGAAGAGATATGGAGGAAGAATGATGGAGAGCCTAGAAAGGAAGACATAATTCAAGATAAATAGGTGTGGCAAAATAGAATGAATAATAATAGATGAAGACGTGTGAAATGAAGATGGAAGGGAAGAAATATACGAGAATAAGATATGTTGAAGAAGAATGGGTATAATGGAGGAGTATCTTCCAAGGAAGTCGTATGAAATGAAAATTGATGTGCCAACCATCGTGGTGGAGTGGTTTGAACAGAAGGGTTCGAATCCTGGTCTCTCCATGGGTGATCTTTGTGAGTGTCTCTTCATCAGTTTCATCATATCATCATTCATTCTCATCTTCGCGGTGGCAGAAAAGCAAAGTGAAATAAACCAAATCAATAAAGAAAAGAAGATTGAAGGGAGGAGAAAGACGAAAAGAAGAAGAATGGGGGAGAGACAAGTAGGACGTATGAAATGAAGATGGAAGGGATGACATATAAAAGACTAACAGATGTAAAATAAGAAGAGTTGAGGACAAGAAAGATGAAAGCGGAACACCATGTATAAGATGTAAATAACAAATTTGAAACGGAGGGGAAACTTAAAGAAATATGATCATCATCACGTATTGAATCCCAAATTTAATTCTTAATGTACTGGCCCCATGTTAAGACCATCCTACGGTACAACTACAATCAAACTTCGGTGTGTGTGGGGTAGACAAACATGCCAACAGGCATCGCGTAAAAAACAAAGAACCTAACTTCTCGGAATAAATTCGTATATATTCCTCATTGGATGGAATAGAATTCAGCATACTTACGTGGCGGAACTTAACGCTAACCGCTACACCACGAAGCTTGGCAACATAAACATCTCTTGCACCACTCCTGGTACATCTGAAATCATCAAGCTTTAAAGCGACGCTGTTGATACGAGGAATCAATGCATAAATCCTGTGACGACATGTGTTGATGGATGATTCCCAAGAGCCTCTCAACAATGGGAACAAGATGAATCAGCTAAAGCGAACTTCAGGGAACCATTTCAGCATAAATAGCGAACACGGTTATCCTGCGAGGAAGGCAACCATCTTTGTCTTCACCACTTGTTTTTCCCCAAGCAATAATTCAGTCAAGAGCGGCGGGGGAAAAATGTAACGGCAGTTCCTTCAGTTAATGACAAGTTAATAAAGTTCTTTGCCCGGGAGTAGAAAAAAAAGTATCTTTCCCATTACTCACGTCATCGTGATGTGAATTTTCGAGCGCAAGTCCTCCGCTTCGGGCTGCTGCATACAAAAAAAAAAGCGGCGTAGCGGGAAAAAAAATTACTTGTAAATTTATGCTAATCACATTTTGCCAAACAGCACACAAGTCGCATAAAGAAGGATATAACATTTCGCCTGCAACGTATGAGTTAAATTCTTGTTCACTTCACCCTGGCCGAGATTTCGACCCCCTTTTTTATTTCCCACTGTTTATTTCTCTTGCTGAGGTCATAACTGATGGCTTTTTGTATGAAAAAAAGAGGCGCGCTGACGTCACAAGAATGGATATAGCTTACCCTGAAAGAACAACAAGATAGATATAGCTACTTTAAACAGAACACGATTTCCCCTATTTTTTTGCAAAGGTGCTTCTGTAATATTAAATAACTTTACTATGGAACCTTGGACTGTGCTAAGTATATTGGCTATGTTCTTATACAAATTACTAATAAAAGAGTATCTATATTTAATTATTCGTACTAGTTTTCCTATTAACATTTCACTCTACAAAATTTCGTATTTATTTTTTTACTGGACAGTGTATTATAATGAGAATACAGTCTTCGACGTTTAATGTACTGTGCTGATATGTAAGACATTTCCAAAGATATCGTCATTAGGTTTTAATATAGAAGTATAGCAATGAACTGGTTACAAAGTTGACTCGGCCAATTAGACATCTCCATAAGGCTAACGAATTACCTGAATTAGTATATCTTGCTAATGTACTTTAGACGATTAAACAACTATCCTACAAATATCTGTTTGTGCTAGAGAAAATTAAAATTGACAGCAGATATTTCATTTCAAAACTTAATTATGGAGAAATATATTTAGTCACTTTAATAATATACTATTTTAAGTGAATATTGATTTTGATTTCTTTTTATTTACATTTATTTTCTGCCACTTTTGGTTAATCGCGAAGATGTTGAAATATATTAAGATGTAATTGGTGAAAGCTATATCACACAAACATACATGTACAGTGTCTCTCAAAAGTTTTAGGACAACGACATTTTAAACTAGGCAACCTAACTTACGTAAGGCGCTTGTGGGTTGCGTGTAGAGTTAGGCTCAATTTCAGGGTTGCCCTGCCATATGCACAATAGATATCTATGAAATACGCGAGAGGAATAAAACCAAGTATTACTGTATAAAAGTCCTCCTCCGTAGCCGAGCGGGTTAAGGCGTTCACTCGTCTTGAGATCGTTCGTTGCGGGACGGCGTAGGTTCGAATCCGGTTCTGGTCGTAATTTATTCGGCCAACGTATAGGGCCGGTGGCAACCCACCATCGTGAGGAAATTGGGAAGCCCCGAATGAGTGAGCGGTAACCTGGTCGAGAAGACCTACAACGGCTGAGGTTTCGACGGGCTGACCACCCGTCACCCCAATACTGGTCTAAGATCTCCACGCTATAACAGGTGACGGAGGAACAGTGTGGAAGGGAGACCAGCAGTCGGTAGGTAAGCCAAGGCCCTCACGGGCTGTAGAGCTGCGGGTTATTATTATTATTATTATTGTATAAAACTCTAAAGAAAATATCAGTATTACATTTGTCGCAAATAGGAAATACTTTCTGAAAGAAAGAAAATCGATTTTCTAGTATTTCATCGCTGATGAGTCTACACAAAGGAAGAGAGGAGAGGAAACGAAAAGGGACAACAAATGAGAGGAGAAAAGAGAGAGCGAAAGGGGAAGAGCAAAAGTAAAAGAGGGAAGAAAAGATAGGACAGACGTGGATAGGAGAAGTAATGAGGAGAAAGGGGGGGTATGCGAGGAGAGATGAGGAAAATGGAGGGAAGAGGAGAAGAGAGGAGGGAAAGAGAGGAGAGGAGAGGAGGGGACGAGAAAAGGGGAGTTGAGAGTAGAGTAAAAGAGAGAACATGAGAAGAACGAAAAGAAGAGGAGAAGATTGCAGTGGTGTTGGAAATCTAAGTGAGGAGAGGAGAGGAGATGAGAGGAGTGGAGAAGAATGGGATGGAGACAATAGGCGAGAACAGGAGGGAAGGCGATATGACATATAAGCCGAGGAGAAGAAGGGGAGAGAAGATTGATAAGGAGAGGAGAAGGACAGAAGAGAAAGCAGACGAGAGGAGAGATGAGGTATTTGTAGAAAAAAATCGTCGCAGCGTCAAGATCACAATAATAAGTTAGAAGCAACAACTCACATTTTCACCACAGCTACCAATATTCTCGTTTTTCTTCATCACTTTGAAATTTGTTTCTCTAAGATAGCTCCTAATACAAGAGAAGCAATTCAAATTTAAAGTAAAAGTTCAACTACATGAATATCCAACGACATTTACAGTATTGGAGTGTCTGGATATATAAAAATTGTTGTTTAAACCGAAGGTAAGGCGTGGTGTAGTGCTTAGAGTTCTGGACTCGGTAACTGGCGGTCCCAGGTTCGAGTCTCCTACTGGCGTTTTTTTTTAATTCTCCTTTTATTAGACAAGAGCATTCTAACATTATTTGTAATAGCACACATTGTTATGCATCTGGCATTTACTAAAAAAATTAAACAAACAAATGAATTGACACATGTTCAAACGGCTATTTTTATTTATGAGATCGTTAATTATGATACTCTAACGATATTTGTGTACTGCTTCAAAGACATTGACAAATATTAATGAAATAACTATTTATATTTGTGGCAATTTAGGACATACTAATTTTACCCCTTTACCCATTTCAGTTCAATGCAAGTATACTTCCGAAAATATAGAATGAAAAGTTTTCATCATGTGAAATTCTCCATTAAATGTTTGCGCCGATTCGTACTACCTTCGTTTTCTTTGTTACAAACAAGTAATCTTTACACATTACATGTAGGAGGAGAGTGGCATCTACATTTCACACTGGTCAGCTTCTCCTAGCTATTTTCAAGAACGAAAGTTTGTAGGGTAATGGTTACAGTTGTAGATTGTCAACCTGATGGTCGTAGGTTCAAACCCTTCCGGTGGCAGAAAATTTTCGTAAGTTTTAGACATATCCCATTGTGTTCATTGTCCAAGCAGTGTAAAACGGAATGATTCTGTTTGGAATTAACGATGAGGGGAGGAAAAATATTAAATAACAAAACATCTATTTCAACGAAGTGGAGAAAATTTGGATAATTCTTAAATATGAAAACTACATTCATGTTTTTAGTAGTATAATCGCAGGTAGAATCAAATATCTTACGTGGCAGATTTTATCTCGCTCTGAACTCAGCCAAAAGGCATTTCGCACAGATCTAATACATTCTCCAATTCATTTTAAAATATTATTGAATGTTTCATGTCGATATTTTGATCAATGCATCAATTCTTGACGCTGCGACGATTTTTTCTACAAATACCTCATCTCTCCTCTCGTCTGTTTTCTCTTCTCTCCTTCTCCTCTCCTTATCAATCTTCTCTCCCCTTCTTCTCCTCGGCTTATATGTCATATCGCCTTCCCTCCTGTTCTCGCCTATTGTCTCCATCCCATTCTTCTCCACTCCTCTCATCTCCTCTCATCTCCTCTCCACACTTAGATTTCCAACACCACTGCAATCTTCTCCTCCTCTTTTTTCTTCTCATGTTTTCTCTTTTACTCTACTCTCAACTCCCCTCTTCTCGTCCCCTCTTCTCCTCTCCTCTCTTTCCCTCCTCTCTTCTCCTCTTCCCTCCATTTTCCTCATCTCTCCTCTCATATCTCCCCTTTCTCCTCATTACTTCTCCTATCCACGTCTGTCCTATCTTTTCTTCCCTCTTTTACTTTTCTCTTCCCCTTTCGCTCTCTCTTTTCTCCTCTCATATTTTGTCCCTTTTCGTTTCCTCTCCTCTCTTCCTTTGTGTAGACTCATCAGCGATGAAATACTAGAAAATCGATTTTCTTTCTTTCAGAAAGTATTTCCTATTTGCGACAAATGTAATACTGATATTTTCTTTAGAGTTTTATACAATAATACTTGGTTTTATTCCTCTCGCGTCTTTCATAGATATCTATTGTGCATATGGCAACCCTGAAATTGAGCCTAACTCTACACGCAACCCACAAGCGTCTTACGTAATTTAGGTTGCCTAGTTTAAAATGCCGTTGTCCTAAAACTTTTGAGAGACACTGTAAAGGACACAATTCAAGTCCAAAAGAGAATTATACTGGCTGCGAGTCCAGACGACAGAGCTTCGTTAGTTTGCAAGACTGCAGTCCAGGGTTTACTACATGAAAGAGAAGTTGACATTTGAGTGTCTTCAGAAAGGAACACTCGCTCTAATAAAGACAACTTTATTTCAGTGCAAATCTTTCAAAGAGCATGTGCGAACTCTCTAAAGCTTTTCCCCTGCCGTTATGCTTTTCGATCCTTCTGAATAATTTATTTCGTACTATTAACTTCGTACACCCAAATAATGAAATGTAGCTACGCATATGATCTATGATAGTATCTCAACAATCAACGTGTATCTCTGGGATCTATTGTTGACTGAAGCTACAATGTTTGTTACACTTACATTGTAAACACACAAATCGAGATTCCTACGTATTATATTCCATTACGTTAATATCTTTGTCCAGACAATTTCACAGAATGCTATGCTTCCATCTTCACTAGTTTTCGAGTAAGTGATGTGTACTGATTAATAGCTTGACTTTAATATACGAATGCAAGTGTCAATTGAGTTATCCATTTGGTACAGTGTAGGTCTTTCAGCGTAACAAATTTCATATTTAAACGGTTTCGGGAATACAGTGGCCAAAAAATATATTTATTGCTAACTTTCGATTGATTCGTTCTCACGTACAGACGGTGGAATGAACTGAGATATTTTTTTTTGCGAGACACTAATAATTACACTGCCTATAAAGACACTTTGAATTTATCACGGTAGCTTGTAACGGACAAGTTTTTGCATTTTCCTGACTGTTTACATTGTCTTTTGAGTGCGATTTTCTACGGAGAGCACTCGATGAGATGTCTGCACCGTCCTCGTGTCCTCTAAATCCCTTATTTGGAGTAAGGGCAAAACTATTAAGGAAGTGTGGATTGTTTAATTCTTAGCCATGACCATAAGAAGCATCCCGAAATATGGAACTTCCTGCGTTTGACACGAGGCAACAAAAATAGCTCTGTCGAAGGCCACCCCTAAGTATAAAAACTCCAGAAAATGGGTAAAAAGAGTGGCAGAACTGAAGTGCGGCCGGAGGCAGCCTCCGATCCAAGATGACCATTCACCCAGCCGAGTCCAGCCTGTCTTCAGAAACTTTGAAGGTGGACAAGTATCGCTAATCTAACCTTCTTTGCAAGCAGCTCCCTTACCTTTAACACTTAGGCGGAGATACTCTTCACATTTCAAAATAACTATTCATTATAATAAATCTTGTTCTTGTTAACTATTACTTACGTGCCTAATTGTGTCTATACCTCACAGGTTCTCCCACTTAGTATTAAGACTCTACGAAGATAATAATATAATGCATTCTCTTTCAGCTCAAAGCCCAGCCATCTGAGTTACATTCTCGTACCGCTACAATCTATAACAGCTTCTAAAATATCGGCGAGCCGGTTCAGATCAAATGTATCGCCTCACAGCCAAACAGATTATTAATTGACATAATTTATGATGCATAAATACTGTAGATGTATCCGTCCACTAAATTTTATGCAACTGTAGTAGTTTTTTACATACTGATAGATGGCGCAGGCAAATGGATGGTAAGTTCGATAGACCTGAACGGAGCATGTGGATATTTTTCCAGCTGTTTCCTAAAAGAAAGAGAGCTGAATTCCAAGTAAAAATGATTTGTACGCCAAAAATAGTACAAATATAGTAATCATGGCATATGAAGTCGTGCAAAGAGTCTCGCACGAT
Source organism: Lepisma saccharinum (assembly GCF_977018435.1). NCBI lineage: Eukaryota > Metazoa > Arthropoda > Insecta > Zygentoma > Lepismatidae > Lepisma > Lepisma saccharinum. Next base: position 89,422,413 of record NC_139232.1, on the reverse strand, counting down.
AGGGATATGGCAGAATATTTGGAAATTAATGACACGAATTGTATGCACTTGAGAATCGAGTACATACCATCATCATGTTCTTCGTTGCATACAAATCAAAATGCTATATTTGTTTTCTATCTACCAAACTTTATGTATGATGTTAATAAATTGCTCATTTCTACACACAACGAAGACAACGTTATACAATGTAAAAAGAACATTATTATTTTTTATAATTAGAAAGTTAAGATTTTCATTACCGAGTACTGTAACAAATGCAGATTAATTTTTATTGTTTTTCTACTTCTGGTATTTTTCCACAATAAATGGTACAGAAATTGTCGCAATATATTATGCCCGACTTTATGGAAGTCGTAAAACATCTTTAATTACTGCAGGGCTCCAAACGGACGAAAGTTAATCGATTTGGACGTTCATTTAGAGGGTACTAATCAGCTCAGATATAAAACAATTGGAAATTTAATTACTGCACAATAAGACAAATGAACCCTAGTACACGAGAATTGGGAGAATTGTTCAAAGGATCTTATAGTATTGAACACTTCAATTGTACAATCCAATAGGCATGATTGGGATATTACTAATAAAACAAGCAACTTAGTTAAGCAAAATACAGGCTAAGTGTAGAATAGAAACTTGAAAGCTTGAAAAAGTATACATGACAAAGATGCTCAGGAAATAACCAAAAAAATCTCCTCAATGCAAACGTCACACATTACATACTTCTAGCAAATTTCCCGGTGTTAATAAGAACCATTGATAATATTTATAAAGTTGATGAATTTTGAGGCATATTTCAAATTCGATGTACTTTAACTGTTTCAAGTAGGGTTACCACATGTTCAGTTTTCCCGGATATCTCTTTTTATGTTAACACCATTAAGCCTTGTTTCCATGATAACCAAAAACTCAATATGCTGACCAGGGCAGAATTTATTTTATTTTAAAATATAAACTAAACGTAACGTAAAATAAATTCTGCCTTGGTCAGCATATTAAGTTTTTGCTCTTTTTATGGACCTAAAAGTTCTGTCCGGCCCGATACTTTAAAAATTAGTCTGAATATCCACGTATTTCGATATTATATTTTATAACAAATTATCTTCTATCTAATTTTAGAAAGTTTTACTTTCCTACGTTTGACAACACTGTAAGTGAGAGTGTTCTTATTTTTAAAGTTCCGTTTTACACTGAAAATTCGAAAAGTTCTGAGACGAGAAGACACGGAGAACTGGGATTAGAATTTAGTAGTATTGATGGCTAGAAACTTCCAAGGATAGGCGGTGAGAGCCAACAACAACTCAAAGACCATTGTCATTATTCTATCCCTTAATTCAAACGTGAAAGATGCAAATTGAACCCTTCGTTTGTAACTTGGTGCAAAACCAGAGGAGAAGAGATAGCAGCGCTTTCTAGAAATACATTGAATGCTAGTGATTTTTGACAGTGGCTGTTACGTCATAGTTATTACGTACTCCTACATTCAAAATGACAGTCGGCGTTGTGATCTGCAGCTTAAAGAATCAGTTAAATGTGTGTACTTTCTTCGTATTTCAAAATATAACAGCCTTTTTGCCATAAATAATGTAATCTATAGGCCTATAATAGGCCTATACGCTAGTTAATTCATAATTACTTCTACCTCCCGATGGGGTAGTGATATCGTCGTTGCCTTGTAATCAAGGGGTCCCGGGTTTGATACACGGTAGGAGGCACATGGCACAGTGTGGTTCGAATGCCCCTTTAAACTGTAGGTTCATTCCCGTTTAGCCTCTTTATGCAAAATATTGACTTTGAACAACAAATCAAATCACGTACATAAAAACAATATCATTGTAATAGTTTATCAACCGGATATTGTATTGTGTTTAATGCAAATTGCACATTTCGTAAATCCAATATACGAATAATTAATTTCAAGTAATTCTGTAACTGGATTATATTCATCTTGACGTCATGTCGCCGTGCACCTTGGGAAGAAAACGCATGAAGTCCAGCAAACAAATCCGTACTGCATTAAATTGTGTACCGGAAATTTGGACATTTCTAATTAGTATATGCTTTCCCAAAATATTTCGTCGATCGGCGCAATGCTTCCAACTAATTAATGTTTCTATTACCTGAAAAAAAATGTAATGCCATTATATACTTAACTATACATAATAAAACCTAAACATTACAGTTTATACCATGCATCTCAAAAGATCTAGGTGGAAACAATAGCAGAAACAATGTCTCAATAATTTGACAAATATGTCAATTTATGTACTCGTGTATATAAAGTTAAAAAAGTTTATAAGAGCACAGATGGTATCGGAAAAGACGAGTTTAAATGCCCTTCGAAAAAATTGGATAATATTTTCAGACAGCATTCAAGTTAAACGCGATAGAAATAGAAGTTCTGACCAAAGATGTTTGTGCTCCACCGTAGTTCAGTTGGACAGTCTCGCGCTTAGCGCGGAACAGGTAGGTCGTGCTGTACGAGCTCTGCGCTTTGAGGAAAAGTGGAAGTTCAGCGCGATATCGGTACGTACGTGTGGGAGAGGGTGTGCTGTTGAACTGTGCTAGTGAAGAATTGGACAAAAGTAAAGTATAGAATGGATCGCGAAAATACGATACAAATCAGTTTTGAAACGGGAACTTTGAAACCTAGTCCTTTGGAAGTACATGAATTTATTCATGATAAATTCAAACTGAGTGTGGATGAAATTGCAGCCATTCAAATTCCCACGACGATTAAATGTGTATTTTGAAATTAGTGCGTCCTGGAAAAATGAGAAAAATATTAGAAGAAAATAGTGGTGAAGTGAATTTTTATTATAGTAGTGGAGCTGTGACACAAGTGAAACTGAGTGATGCGAATCGAATTGTGAAGCCGGTTCGAGTGTTTAATCTTCCTTTGGAAGTGCCAGAACGACAAATTCGTGAAAAACTGAGTGAATATGGGACAATCGATGAAAGTAGTACAGGTGGCCGGGTACCAAGTCATCATTTGGCGCTCGAATCATCATTTGGCGCTCGAGCGCCTTAATGGATTTCTCTCGTAAGGCACAGTGTTGCCAACTCCTTACCCGAAAAAATCACCAAGGTTATAACGCTCGTCGTAGCCTTTTATGATGTATATTTTGAGAGCAGAGTTGGCAACACTGTGGGCTCACTGTAGTCTTTTATGAGGGGGGGGTTTATTGCTTTTTGTTTGCATCTGGCAACACTACCGTAGATTGACAGTGTTGTTAACCTACTGGGTTTTTTTCACTGTAAATTTTTATCAAAGGACCTGAGGGGTCCATGTATTTTTTATGTCTGGCAATACTGTTGGGGGCCTAGTGTTGGCGACACTGTGGGTTTTTACTGTAGCCTTTTATGAGGGGGTCTATTGCCCTCTTTTTACATCTGGCAACTCTATTGGATGTTTTGTTTGAGGCTCGAAATTATTATTTGAGGCTTGAAATCATTATTTGATGCTCGTCGGTGTTACCAACCCACTCTACAAAAATTCTACTATATGATCTTTCACTAGCTAAACTAACCTACAAATAGGAGTTGGCAGCACTGACTTATAAACCCACTGGGTCCTCTTGGCATGTTTTTTTTCATGATGTGTTGCTAGGCTATTGAGCATCTTGGCGTATACAATGTATATATTTTGAGAGGGGGGTTATAGCTTTTTATGCTGTACGAATACTGGAAGCTTGACAGTGACAACCTAACCTAACCTAACCTAACCTAACCTAACCTAACCCAACCTAACCTAACCTAACCTAACCCAACCCAACCTAACCTAACCTAACCTAACCTAACCCAACCCAACCCAACCCAACCCAACCCAACCCAACCTAACCTAACCTAACCTAACCTAACCCAACCTAACCTAACCTAACCTAACCTAACCTAACAGAGTAGGTAAACCTACATCCAGGAACTGGCAACACTAGTTTCTGACAGTGAATTTGAAATAAAAATATTAAACAAAATACATGAGTAAGCACTGTGATTACAAATAGTACCAGTGTTGTGCCCCCCAACTCCAACTGGACAACTGGGGAAAATAATTGTACAACAATTTGTACCTAATTGTACAACAACTTGTACCTAATTGTACAACATATACACAGACATAAAAGAGAGAGCCTTCCCGCAACTTACTTCATGTACAATTTATATGATTTTACAACTGTGAAAAGAAAGCATATGTGTTCTGTATGCACACATTTATTCTTATTTTTCGAAGTTGAATGAAAGCACGTGTTTTTACGTTCTCGTAATACTGACCTTGCTCTACTGATTTTAAATTGCTTCCATCCGCTTTTTTTTTTCTGTGTTATTTCCGCATGCACGCAATATTCGCTTTCAATAGACAGAAGGAGTGTTAGTATAGCAGGCTCCGAGTTTACAATTTATTAAATTAAACAATAATTTATGTAAGAATATACTTGTACTTACCGAACACAAAGTAATAAAAAGCACATGTGAATATTTGCGTGTACAAAATGCTAATTAGCGAGAGTTAATTAAGCAAAGCAAGTAAAAGAAGCAAAATAGAACAACATATGGCAGCATGAAAACATGTAAAAAATTCGATTCAGAGGTAGATCGAATTAAAGTTGGGGGATATTTTGCATTTTTTCCCTATAATGTACAAAACATTTACCGTACATAATCTTTTCCATTTACAACAGTATAAAATAAGAGGAATGTGTGACAATATCCATATTAATTAGGAAAGTATGTTGTATGCTAGGTTAGCTAATTGTGTCTTCTACAGCTTCACTGTATAGAGGGAAGATGGAAAAAGAGAGCTCTACGGAAACTGACGCTCTTAACAATATTGTACGCCCGTGAAAATTATATATAAATAAGGCATAAGCGTATTATCTGTTTTCATGTCAGATTTTACCAACCTGTGAGCTGTAGTGTTTAGGTGACAAGCGACCCGCTCAAATATAATACTGTTGACAATATTGAACGCCCCGTGAAAATTATATATAAATAAGGCATAAGCGTATTATCTGCTTTCATGTCAGATTTTCCCAACCTGTGAGCTGTAGTGTTTAGGTGACAAGCGACCCGCTCAAATATAATACTGTTGACAATATTGAACGCCCCGTGAAAATTATATATAAATAAGGCATAAGCGTATTATCTGCTTTCATGTCAGATTTTGCCAACCTGTGAGCTGTAGTGTTTAGGTGACAAGCGACCTGCTCAAATATCATACTGCTGACAATATTGTACGCCCGTGAAAATTACATATAAATAAGGCATAAGCGTATTATCTGCTTTCATGTCAGATTTTACCAACCTGTGAGCTGTAGTGTTTAGGTGACAAGCGGCCTGCTCAAATATGATACTGTTGACAATATTGTACGTATATTGTATTGTCTAGGAGACTAGAAGCATATAATTTGGCGAAAAAAAAAAAACCAAGTAAGGTCATAGAAAATAGTTAAAAAAAAGTGAACAATTATATTTTGCATTGCACAGCATTAGGTATTAAATAACATACCCCCAAAAAAATCTCTGCATTATGCGTTCTGAAAAAAATTGCCCTACGTGCCAAATTGCTGTGTCAAGTAAACGTTTTCAAAGACACTGTCGTACTTGTGTGCCGGGAAAGCGAATATGTGCGACCAAACTGTGCTCTAAGTGTGGAAAAAATAAATCTATTGACAACTTCAAGCGACACCAGCTTACTTGCAAGAGCACTGGAACATCTCTACCGCAACCTTCCAAGCGAAAGGTAGAAGTAACCTCCCTCGATGCATCGCCACCTACCAAACGCGTCAAGCTGACGAAGAAAGCAGACCGAATTGCGTTTGAGCATTTATTAGAAGACTTTAACATAACATCAGACAGCTTCTGCGATGTGCGTAGTTTTCTGGAGAGCGAGCGAGCTAAGATAATATCCATCCTCAACGATGCATTGGCTACATACTCCACTAAATTCTATGCTGTGCTATGCTGCAAGTATAAGAAACCGTCTGATGAAATATATAAATTCTTCCATGCCACAAAAGCAAAAACACTGCATCAGGCAGATGTCACTGACCTCGACAGCATCTACGACAAGTTTGTCGAGGAGTTTGTGGCAAAGCACGAGGAGCATCAGGCTAAAGGCTCGGGCGGTTCGCTGTGTGGCGACCCCCACGAACTTCGTCTGAAACTTAGCAAGTCCCTGCCACTGGCAGGGTCTAGCTATATTGCCCTGCCAGCCGAGGTTGAAGCAAGGAAAGCTGTTCTCAATATTCAGAACAAAGACACGAAATGCTTCCTCTGGTCGGTACTGGCAGCATTGCACCCTGTTCACTGGAAAAACCACTCGTACCGTGTTGCACACTACAAACAGTATGAGTCGGAACTGGAGGATGCAATGGCCGGGATTGCCTACCCTGTAGAAGTCTCGCATATTCACAAGTTTGAGGTTCGTGCTCGTGACTTGTTGGGCCTGCAATTAGCCATCAATGTTTACGGTCTCACCGAGAACGAAAATGAGGTCCACCCCATCCGGGTGAGCAACGTGAGCAACAACAACGAGGTACGAGAAATCAACCTCCTGCTCATCAAGGACGAGACCCATCACCATTACACCCTTATCCGTTCCCTCTCTCGGCTTGTTTCGAGCCAACAGAGCAAAGGCAAAACCCACGTCGAGGTGTGTCGCAGGTGCTTGGCTACATTTAATAATCGAGAACAGCAGGATTATCGGCGCATCAGAGGTCCCAACATTGCTGCTGAGAAGCTAGCTCGCCACATGTTCTACTGTGGTACCAACGAGCCTGCACGAATTATCCTGCCCGAACCTGGTGCAGTAGAGTGCTTTCGCATGCACAGTGCTATGGTGAAGCATCCTGCCTATATTGTAGCAGACTTCGAGGCCTTTCTTCAACCTCTGTCTAACTGCGAGCCCAACCCCGAAACATCTTCTACCATTCCTTTCCAAATCCACGAGGCCTCGAGTTACTCCTATGTTGTGGTGTGGCGAGACCAACATATTGCCTCCGAGCCCTATGTGTATCGCGGTCCCGACCCGGTCAAACACTTCCTGGAGAGAAGGCAACAGGAAGCCATCAAGATAGGGAAGGTGCTGTTGGCCCCCAAGCCCATGCTGCCTCTGTCTCCCAAAAACAAGCATCAGCACGAAATGGCTCTAAATTGTCCTGTTTGCAACTCGGTCTTCACTGACGATAACAAAAAGGTCCACCACCATGACCATTATGGGAGCGGAAGCTACATTGGCCCGTGGTGCAACAGATGTAACTTGAGAGCCAGGGACCCGCGCTTCATACCGGTCTTTTTTCACAATGGCTCGGGATATGATTTCCATCACTTGGTTACACATCTAGGGTACGACAATGCGAGAATCAATGTTCTGGCGCAGAACGAGGAGCGTTATATTAGCATCAGCAAGTGGGTGCCGATCCCCAACTCAAGCAAGAGCATCGAGCTTCGGTTCCTCGACTCTCTGAGGTTCCTCCAGGCAAGCCTCGATGCTCTTGCTGGGAAGCTCAGAGACGACCAACTAGCCATTACCACATCAAGTTTCCCGAACTTAGATGTCGCACTCATCAGACGTAAAGGGGTCTACCCCTACGAATACGTCACAGACCCTTCCAAGTTCGAAGAAGAGTTGCTGCCTCCCCAGGATAAGTTCTACAGCCAGCTGAGAGGTTCAGGTATTACCGACGAGGAGTACAAGCATGCTCAGTCTATGTGGGTCAAGTTGGGTTGCCGAACTTTCGGTGATTACCACGATGCATACCTGAAGCTTGATGTGACGCTTCTTGCCGATGTGTTCCAGGCGTTTCGGGCGACTGCGATAAATATTTACAACCTGGACCCTGTATATTTTTACAGCCTTCCTGGACTGGCATGGTCGGCCATGCTCCTGCTGACTAAAGTTAAACTTTCACTTATCTCCGATAATGATATCATGCTTTTCATCGAGAGAGCTATCCGGGGCGGCATGGTCCAAGTGTCGCAACGCTTCGCACACGCCAACAATCACCACATGGCCACTGGTTACGACCCCTCCCAACCATCAAGCTACATCATGTACACTGACGTGAATAATCTTTACGGGCACTCCATGATGCAGCCACTCCCAACAGGACAGTTTAAGTGGGTTGATCCTTTATACCACGACATCGAAAAAGAGTGCGACGAGTTTGGGTTTTTTGCCGAGGTGGACCTTGACTTCCCCGAGAAGCTGCAGGATACATTCTGTGACCTCTCGCCTGCTCCGGAATTGAAGTGTCCACCTGGCTCGGATCAACCGAAGCTAGTCATGGACTTGGAGCCCAAAAAGCATTATGTGCTACACTACCGGAACCTCCAGTGGTTAATGCAGCAAGGGGTCTCGGTCAAAGCAGTTTACCACGTGCTCTTGTTCAGGCAGTCTCCATGGTTGAAGCCGTACATCGAACTGAACACCAACCATCGCACTGCTGCCACTTCGGAACTTGATCGCGATTTTTTCAAATTAATGAACAATGCGGTATTTGGGAAGACCATGGAGAATGTGCGAAATCGCGTTGATGTGAGGTTGGTGACGAAGAAAACACAGTGTCGTCGACTTGTTGCAAGCCCGCTGTTCAGGTCTCGAACAATTTACAACGAACAGATGTCTCTGATTCACATGAACCGGGGCAAGGTGCTACTCAACAAGCCCATCTATGTGGGAGCTGCAGTTTTGGATCTGAGCAAGTTGTGCATGTTCGAGACATATTACGGCATACTACGTGCACACTACAACCACAATATCTCGCTCCTCTACACAGACACAGACAGCTTGGTGTACCATGTTCGCACGGCCGATGCGTATGGTGATATAGCCAAAGTTCCAGCTCTTGTCAAGCTCTTCGACACATCGGGCTATCCCCAGCTAAACCGGTATGGAATTCTGCCCCGAAACAAAAAAATACCCGGCAAACTCAAGGACGAGAAAGACGGGGATGTGATTGTGGAGTTTGCTGGACTTCGTGCCAAAGCCTATGCGATCCGGGCTGAGGGTTCTGTAACAAAAAAGGCAAAGGGTGTAAGCAGGCAAGTGGTTCGGGAGCACCTCAAGTTTGAGGATTACCTCGAGTGCCTCAGAACAAAATCACCCATTCTACAAAAAGAGCATCGTATCCAAAGCGTCGATCATGTGCTTACAACTAATATTGTCAGGAAAGTTGCTCTGGATGCACACGACGACAAGAGGTGTATTCTTGAATGTGGGGTCCATACACTTCCGTGGGGCCACTATCGCCTCCAAACTAGTAAGGCCTGCCCAGAGTGTAACAAAAAGTAATAGGCAATGCGAAAAAAAAACAATTTTAATTTACTTCCACTTCCTCGATTACATGCATGCATGGCACAGCAAAATTAAACTTCTGGAAACTGCTAATTCCAATTTGTACTTATATATATAAAATTCCACATTTCTTATTGTGTGCTATTTTTTTTTATTTATTTAAAACTGTTCAGTCACTCTTTCATTCTTGACGTCATACACAAATGTTTTCTCTGCAATAAGAATGACACTGCACAGAGTATCTGCAGGCAAGGCATCGTGGAACTCGCATACAATCTTGATGTTGGTACGATCGTTGACCACCGCTTGCTTCCTCTTAGATGTGTTGATGACGGTCATGGGTCTCCGTGCTTTGAATTCGCTGGGCGCGTAGTACACGTCCACGCTTCCCTCGGTCACGCGTTTGTAAGCCGTGTAAGCTTCGTAAAGTTTGAGGTAATCGTCTTTGGTCACGTCGAGGTTGTAATTCTCGCGCGGGAACACTTCGTTCCTACCGTTCTTCAGATAAACGTTCTTGATCTTGCAGTCGTCGAACTTGCTGGAATCTTTTTCCTGATCGTTATCGCGTCCGGTCTGAAAGAGCACAACGACGAAATCTGGCATGTCGAACTGTATGTTGTTGAACTGCGTCGTCACGTCGAATTCCATGTGACTTCCCGACGCCATCTTCTGCACGCACTGGTAACCGTGAAAGTGAATCGGCACCTGCGGACTTTTCAAGATCTCCGCTTTGTACTTGAGGGCGTAGTTCGTTTCGTATTCCACCACCGGCATTCTCAATTCCATGCTCCGGATGACGCATTTCGCCGCTTCGGGTAAAGTGTTGGCTATCGGCGTGGTGCCATCCGGACCCAAAGTAGCGTATCGCATCAGTGCGTCGTTGTCGTTGGCCGCTCTTCGAAACGTAACGCGCAGTCCTCCCTTCCACATGATCTCCTTGTAGTCCGAGAAGAAACCAGGCAGCAGACGCATGGGAAAGAGCACCGTGTGACTTCTCGTCGATATTTTGGTCCCGGCTTCGAATCCCCCGGCCTGGTAGTACGCTGCGTCCGTTTTGGATAATTTCAACGTTCCCACTGCCGTCGACGTGATGCCTGGATAATCTATTCTGTCGATGACGGTGTTGTGTTTCCTCACCTCCACCTGCGAGAACAGGTGAGGCACGAAGTTGTCCACGAGTATCAAGTTTGCTGCTGCGGGAAACGCGTCTCCGCTTTCTTTCTTCACCACGTCGAATTGAAGGTAGAGGTCCGCTCTGTGAGGATGAATAAACCCGTCGCCTACGTCTATGTCGTATTCGATCTCCCTGTTCGCTTCGTTCAGATTGGCGAACGTGCGACGTTTGGGAGGGAAAGACTGCAATTCGTAACTTTCGATTTGCTCCATTTTACATGTATGGTTATTTATTATATGTTGATCTCCACGATGGCCGTCGTAGTGGCACCTGCGAAATTCACCACGTCTCCTTTCTCGTTCGTCACCACCAACTCTATGTCGTCTATGCGGTTGCGACATACTGGAAAATAGATCGGCGAAGAGGGCGTGTAGATGATCGGTTCCATGAACTCGGAACTTGGTTTGAAAGTGGCTATGATTCCCGTCTGCTTGTGACTTCCTAACAATCCGTCCGAAGATTTCGTGATCATACCTTCGGCCACGTTACAGTGCACGTTCAGAGTCTCTATGGCCAAGAATTTAGGAATGTTGGTTGCTACGTGCTTGATGCCAGCTTCGAGTTTGGTGTCGTTCTCGAAACCTAAAAGTTCTCCCATGGTGCCCAGGTCCACGGTCTCCGTCGCGGATAGGATTTCCACTCTGTGCGTGACCGAATTTTGAGAAAGGTATGTGCCTTTGGGTAATTGAGCTTGCAAAGTGGAAAGATTGTATTGTCCTGGCGTGACGACGATGTGTTCGCTTCCGACGCTAATTTTGTTGTTGTGCTGCGTAACATTAGGTATGAGGTACATGCTGTAGAATGCACGCAGAGCCACGGATTTAGGATAGACGATGTCGTCGTGCAGCGTGAGTTTCAAGATTGAAGATTCGCTCGTGAGATGGAACACGCCTGCTGTTTGAGGTTCCACAATGCTTTCTGGAAATCCTCGATCGTAGGGTTATTTATTTTAGAGAGAAACGCGAGCACGGAGAGGCAGAGATGACCGCAGTTCACGTCTCCGAAATTTTGAATGCGTTCGTCGTTGTAGTATATAGAGGTTTTGTTCGTTTTCAGATAATGAATTAAATTTGTAGGTGGGACACCTCCGAAAGAATCGAAAACGAATGCTTTATCATTGTCGTTTTTGTGGTAACATATCCAATGCGTGCCTGGATTTTCTTGACCGTCCAAGTTGACTACTCCGCATTCTCTTCTTTTAACGCTTGAAGGTAACGAGTCGGACATGAAAACTCCTCTGAAGTGTTTGATTTGTAACGGTTCGATCAGAGATTCAATGTCTCGGTTGGTGAGTGCTTCTGTTTCTTTTTTTTAAACTTCTTCATCACGCCCTTTCCTCCTTTCTTCTCCATGGCCAGGTTGTGACGTTTCTGTTCTTCCAATTCCGCCTTGTTCTTCTTCGAGTCGATGACGGTTTTCGCGATGGCGGCACTTCCGCCGGCCAAACTTCCAACGGCCCCCAATGCTGCCAGGATGGCCGGGATGCTAAATATGAAACCTCCGATCTTTTGCTGTTTCCGCGAACGCTGCAATCTTTTCAATTGAGGTGTGCTGAGCAGCAATTTCATTCCGTGTCCTTTCGACAAGCAAGAACGTTTCTTCTCGCGTTGTTTTTTGGTGAGTAACCCATCGAGGGCACCTAGATTTTTAAGATTGGAGTATGGTATCTGGTACACGACACCCTTGGGCTTCATGTTGATGCTCTATGTGTTATTTTCACGGTATGTTATTTATATATATATTCTGAGATTTTTTCTTGTGTAGTTTTTTTACGGTATGTTATTTATATACCCCACCCCAATTTTTGTTTCGTGTTCATGGCGATGGTGGTACCCAGTGCGGCGACCCGTTCACCCAGCGATGCGTCTCTGCTCACGAACCTTTCGAAAGCTACATGTTCCAATTTTTTGTCTGCTTCGTGACGTGCATCCAGATCCGTCTGCGTGGTGTTGTAGGCGATGTCGTGATCTTTGCATGCCGCGTCCAACGGATTCACACCCTTGTCTCCTCTCTCCAATCTTTTCTCGAGTTTGGTACCCGGTCCGCAGTACTGGTAGCCAGGTAGATGCATCTCGAAAGGTAACTTGTTGATGATGTCGTTCACGAGTCCTTTTCCTTCGGCCACGTTCCAGAATTTCGGAGGCAGCGTGTTGATGATTTTGATCAGGTAACCTATGCCCTTGTCGTCGTTCACGATGAAGTTGGAAAGTTTCGTGCTGATCATGTCCACGATGCCAACCTTCTCGTTGTAGAAATTACGGTTGCCTGCATTCTCTTCGCCGGCTATCACCAACAATCGGTCCACGAGTTTCCTAACGTCGTCCACCCAAACGAATTCTTTGGGTAACGTGTTGTAGCGTTTGACGCCGCTGCCTGTTTTGACCTGGTTCCAAATCGGTTTGATGAGATTCCTGTACTTCTCGCCGCTGCTCGATTTCACCCTATTCTGCGAGGCGTCGTTGTTCTGGTACAAGGCATCCGTCATGATCAGAATTTCCTTGTAACTTTGGTAATCTTCGTCGGTGTAATCTTTCGGCTGCTTTTTGGCGACGAGTTCCCACAGTCCCACCGTACCCGGATACCTGTTCCAACTATCCTTGTCGCCTAAATTGACTTTAATGTCGTTGCCTTCGAAGGTCACCTTCGATTTCCCAATCTTCCACACCACACCGCCGCCTTCGCTGGTTTCCATGCTGGGATACAATCCGAACACTTCATCCTTGTCGAATTTCCCCGTGCTCAGGTAGTCTCGTGCCAAAGGTCCCAACTCGATTTTATCCGAAGACGTGCTGCCTATGGCTCGACGTCGTGCAGGTGCATCCTTCAGTTCGAACGGCGTCGAAGGAATGCTCGAAATGGAGCGTGGGTACGGCGTAACTTTTAGCTGCGAGCGGTACGAGTTCGTTGATCAAATTTTTATTTTGTTCCGTGACACTTTTAATTTCTTTACCTAGACTGCTGATGGCATCGATCACGGGTTGATCCTGACGTTTCTTCTCTTCGTAGAATCCGCGATTCTCGGATTTCCAACCTTTGAAGCGTTTCGCGAGGTAATCGCGAAGCTTGAGATTTTCGTCTTCGATTTTTCGTTTCGTCATGACGTTATTTATACACGTCGTTTCTCACAACGTTGCAACGTTTAGAAAGTCGTTGATTTTGTTTCTGTATTTTCCGTCGTTGGGTTTCCTCGTCATGTCGATCGTAGCGAATCCGAAATCGTCACCGTTCCAGCAAGTAGAGCAGCAGCGTTCCGAAAATTGATTGTAGTTCATGTCTCCGCCTACGTAGTCATCGTACGCGTGCTTGAGGTTGGTGTGATCTTGACGAAACAAACATATGAAATTAGCGTTGTCGCGCACTAACTGTTTTGGAATTTTGGAAAACGTTTGAGCTAGGTAAAAGCAATCCATTTCTTTGTGACGACCTTGCGTGAAAAAGTTGCGAATTTCATTTTGATTTTCCAGGATGGCGTCGTCGAACACAACGACTGAATTTTCACGACAATCGTCGAGTGGTTTTATTTCCGAGGCGAACGTTGCAATGTCCAGACCATCGTACAGTTTCATCAGTTGCTGGTATTTGGATTGCTCCAAACTTTTCGAGAACACGTACAGGTGCCTGTTCTTCCAATTTAACCAATTCGGTGCGAGGAGAAAATTGTCCACGAGCAGTGTCGTTTTCCCACACCCCGAAGGACCTACGATCAGACAGCGGATGCTGTCGGGAAGCAACTCACCGTTCTTTTTTTTTCTCGTTTGACTTTCCGGATCCGGTAGACGCTTCACCACGTTCCACGTACTCACAAGATCATTTCGTTCGCGTCGATCCAACTCTTTTCTGGAAGTCCCAGCCATTTGACAAACAGTTTGTCACCTTTCCTACGCAATACTTCTCGATGAGGTACGTGACGGGGTGTTTTGTTTTAGAGAGTTCCTCTTCGTAAAATCTTCCTTTCAAAATCTCGCCGCTACTATCTTTTATTATATACGTGTGTCGGTTTCCAGGTAAAACTCGAACCACCGTAAAGAGTTCCGTGCTCCAATTTTTTGTGAATCCCTTCTCGAAGGTGCGTTTGAATTTGCTGATCCTCACCTGGTCTCCAATTTTGTATTTAGCTTTTTTTGTCGTGGGAGTGTACTTTGGACAGTAAACTGTAGAAATTAAACGCTGCTCGTCGGACTTGGTAACGTCGGCTGGCTTCATGCCTATTGTTCTGTGCACCGTATCATTATAGGTGTCGACGAGTTCCGGCAGGATGTCGACCCATTTGTAATTTCCCCGAAGCGTGAATCGTTTCCACATGTGTGTTTTCAAGGTTCGATTAAATCTTTCCACGATGCTGGCTTTGATGTGACTGAAGCTCGAATAATGTCGAATCTTGTGTTTTTGAATAAACTTTTGGAATACGGTGTTGTAAAATTCTTTGCCGTTGTCTGTTTGCAGAAACCGTGGTCGTCTGCCACCGCTTTCGCGAAAAATTGTCTTGAATGCTTCCGTGACGCATGTTCCCGTTTTCGCCTTCAAAGGTAGAGCCCATGCGAATTTCGAAAATGTGTCTATGACGGTGAGGAGGTACTTGTTGCCCTTGTTCAATTTATGCACGTTTTTCAAATTGCCGCTACTCATCTCCACGAGGTCACTTTGCCAGAGGTCGTCGATGCCCTTGGTTACCACAGCCAAACGTTCGTAGTTGCGGCGTGCAGGTTTATGCAATTCTTCGACGATGGCTTGCCTAGACATTTTTTCTTAGAGATTACGTTTCAAGAGAAGCACAAGCGTGATGGGATTCAAAGAGGGTGGCACTTCGCTCGTGTTTTGAATGATCAGCTTATCGCCGGCACTCACGTCGAAAACGGTGAGATCTTCGTCTTCGTGTATTTCATATATGTTGCGCGTTTCGTTCCAACGTGCCAGAGGAATGTTTCCTGCTTTCTGGACACCACGATTCGATATCAAAGTCATGGTGGGAACGCTAGCTTTTCTACCGTGAGACCAGTACGAAAATTCGTTTATCTGAATCGTGCCATCGAGGAGAAACTTGTAGTACGGATGATAAGGATGCAACATGTACAGTTTGTTACCTTCGACGAACGTGGAGATTCTCTGTTGATTGGGAACGCTGTTGATTTCGATGGCTTGCAAGGTGAACAATTTGGCGAATTTAGTGTCGACGCCGAGCAGATTACTGTGAACGTGTCCGAGTTTATTTTCGATGGGCAGCAAATGCTCGATTATGGTATCCGTTACGGCAGAAAACGACGGTTTGATTTTCACTTCCACGTTCAACTGCTTGTAGTTTTCGTTGAGTTCTTGCAACTGAGCACCGAAAGAGGCCAGCGTCGATTCCTGCGTGGATTCCAGCACTCCGACTTGATCTCTGATGTTGACGACGATGTTCTGAAGGTTCTCGACTTGATTCAATTTCGAGCTCTTCTCGGTAAGATCGTTTACGATGCTTCGCATCTCTGTAAACTGCGTGTGAAGGTCGGCGACGCTCTGCGAAGTGGGCAGCGTCGACACCAGCGAACTAATTTCGTCTCGAATCTGTTCCACGTTCGCCGTTTCCGTTTCCAGTCGTTTCAGCATTCGAGATATGTTTCTTTTCAAAGCGTGCAATTCTTTGGAGGTGGGGAGATTGGCCACCCTACTCTCGAGATCGCTCAATGAACTTTTGATGTCGCTCGATTCGGATAGTGCCGTCACCGCCGTTTTCAATTTTTCCAAATCTTCGCTCGAAGGTACGCTCGTCCGTAACGATTCCAAGTCACCCTGTATGTTGTCGAGTACGTGATGAAAATGAGCGAGATTCGTTTCGACGTTTAAATTTTCTAAATATTCGATCTTCTGCTGAACCGTGCTTAACGTGTCTTGAATGCTCGTCAACGCTCTCGCTTCAGCGTGAATATTTTTAATTTCTTCGTTGATCAATTCCAAGGACGCCTGAAGCGTGGCGATGGTGGTTTGAATGTGTTCGAAATCTTGATAGGCCTCCAATTGAATTTTTATGTTCGCGACGCTTTTACCGATGACCTGCAGTTCGTCCGACGATGGTAGGTTCGTCATTGTATCTTCCAAAGTCTGCAACTTGGATTTAATTTCTTCCAACGTGCTGGTGAATTCTTCTTGTAATTTGGAAACAACGACATGCAAGCGTTCTGCGTCTATATCGTTCACGACGGTTTGAAGTTCAGAGAAATTCTTTTCTATTGCGGAAGTTCGTTCTTCGATTTCGAGTTTCAATTTTTCCAAATCTTCATTTTTCGATTGAAATTGCTGTAATTTGGCCAAATCATTTTGAAGCGAATCCACGCTCAACTGTATATTTTGAACGCTGTCGTAAGAAGATACGTCGACATAATTTTTTATGAGCGTTTTCAGTTCGGAATCGATTTTCAGAATGGGGTCGAGACATTGCGTTTGGAGCGTAGCGATTTCCGACTCTAAACTTTTGTTTAAGGTCTCCTGCAAAGCAATCAAATCGGTCCTCAACTTCTTAACTCGAATGTCCAACATGAGAATCTCTTCTGCGTGGTCTACACGCTTGGTGTTGCCGAAAATGTCGTTAGGCATTTTTGGTTAACAGTTATTTATAATAGGATAAACGATTCGTAATTCTACAAAGAGAGGAATGAGTTTGTCGTAATCTCCGAGAAGTTCCATGTAAAGATAATCTCCTGCAGAAACATCGTACGTAATGTTAGAAAGCATCTTGTCGTGCTTGATTCGAAAAATATTCTTGCCGGTAGAAATTTTGATTTCGCCTGCGTTTTCCGGATTCACGGTGATTTGAAGTTTCCCGTCGATCGGAATTTCGTAAAAATGTAAATTGTTATTAAAAACATAAAACATCTTGCCCACATCGTCATTCAGTTTCGTCCAAATGCTGTTGAGATGAACAATCAGTAAACCATTGAGTTTAGATAATACGGAAGGTAAGAGGTTATTGGAATTTGGCGGTGCAGTCTCCATGTTGATCTGTTTGCGGAAGCCAAAAAGATTCATTGTCTTTGTTAGTTATTTAAGAATACGGTCAAAGTTTTTTTTTTGTAATGACACGCAAAGTTGTTTTTTTTGTTTGCTTGCGTCACAATACAGGCACGCGCGCGCACGTGTGTGTGTGCGACACATTGTTCCCGAAAGAGGTTTACAAAAGTCACGATATATAAACATTTGGTCCCACAGTTGGAAAATTACGATAAGTTGCATTCAAAAGTTTCAAAATATCATATAATAGAATTTTTGTAGAGTGGGTAGGCAACACCGACGAGCCTCAAATAATAATTCAAGACTCGTCGGTGTTGCCAATTCCTATTTGTAGGTTAGCTTAGCCAGTGAAAGATCATATAGTGGAATTTTCTTCGGATGGGTTGGCAAAACCCAAGCCTCAAACAAAACATCCAATAAAATTGCCAAATATAAAAAGAGGACAATAGACCCCCCTCATAAAAGGCTACAGTAAAAACCCACAGTGTCGCCAACACTAGGCCCCCAACAGTATTGCCAGACATAAAAAATACATGGACCCCTCAGGTCCTTTGATGAAAATTTACAGTGAAAAAAACCCAGTAGGTTAACAACACTGTCAAAAAATCTACGGTAGTGTTGCCAGATGTAAACAGAGGGCAATAAACCCCCCCTCATAAAAGGCTACAGTGCCCCCACAGTGTTGCCAACTCTGCCCTCAAAATATACATCATAAAAGGCTACGACGAGCGCCACAACCTTGGTGATTTTTTTTCGAGTAGGTGTTGGTAACACTGCGAGCCCCATTTTCGGTTGCAGAACTCTCAAGCAAGATTGCCAGCTCCTTGCTTTAGGTTAGGTTAGACCAAAAAAAACCTTAGTAATTTTTTCGAGTAAGAAGTTGGCAACACTGCGAGCCCCACCGAGCCCCACTTCCGGTTTGTGAACTCTCAAGCAAAATTGCCAGTTCCTTGCTTTAGGTTAGGTTAGACCAAGAAAAACCTTGGTGATTTTTTCGAATAAGCAGCTGGGAACACTGCGAGCCCCACGAGCCCCAAATGATGATTCAGTACCCGGCCACTTGTACTACTGATGAATTGAAAGCAGAAACTTGGAGTGACAAACTTAGGTACAAAGTGTATAATGGGGTGCGTCAGGTTTTGATGGCAATTAAGAAGCCAATTCCCTCCTTTGTGAAAATAGGCCAATATACGGCACATGTAGTATATAATGGTCAAATCCCGACTTGTGAATGGTGTGGTGGTAGTGATCACATGCGGTTTAATTGTAACTTACGGAAACCAACAGTGTTCAAAGTCATGGGTCGTGCAGTTCGGTCCTATAGCGAAGCAATTGCACCGTCTACATCTACACACGAAGATATAAATGTGAGTCAAGAATCAGCACAACTGACGGTGATAGAAGGGCTTCAACAGGGAATACATATACAGGAAGAGAAAAATATTCACAAGAATGATCAACAAACTTTGACCAGGGAAGGAACTGAAGAAAATATGCAAGAGCAACCAAAATAACCTGTGTTAAATGTTCAACTTACGCGACAAAGTGAAGAAATCTCCCTGGATACTATGGAGCAGAAGAAGGGTGGACCACTAAGACGACAAGAAGACATAACTAAAGTGCAAGAGGAATGAAGTGATGAAGTGCTACAGAGCAAGAAGGAGAGGAAGCAGAATCAGACCAAGCAAAAGGACTTCAGACAAGAAGCTGAACAGGAAAAATATTCGGAAACTGATAGTGAAAGTGGAAGTGTACAAAGTAGTACGGGTCGTTCGGTTTCCGGCTCACGAAAACGACCAAAGAGTATAAGGAAAGCGTCAGGCAGCAATCGGACGAAAAGACGATCATTGCGACATGTAAAAACAAATGTACACGACATGGTTATTGAACCAAGTCCGATAGGCCATGAAAGTTTGTGAATACTGGGTACAGGTAATCACTTTAAGATTAGAAAATAATATTATTTGGAATGAATATTTTTATATGGACTGTCAGTAAGTTAATGATATTGAATTGCGTGGTGGTAGTTATTTATGGATTAAGGTATACAAAGGGAAGGGGTATTTCCTCCCCCCTACTAAAATAATATTGTTAGTGTGTTTGTTAATTTTTGGTGTATAACATTAGGGGCATATAAAAATAGTGTAAGAACTATTACTCTTAGATGGGGCAAAGGTGGAAGTATAAGTATTGGGAATACCCAATCCCAAAAATTTTGTTCATAGTATTTATGATGACGACCCTTTGTTTTGCTACGATAAATATAAACAAAATGAAATCCCTTACAAAACAGGCGGCGTTAAAGGACTTTATTATACAAGCATCATTAGATATTGTATTTCTCCAAGAATGTGGACAAATGAATTTCAATTTTTCCCCAACGATAAGAGTTCATAATAATGCAAATTTCCAATCGACAGGAACAGCTTTGTTAACACGTAATACGGTTCCCCTCACAAATGTGGTATGTCATCCTAATAATAGAAACATATCAGCAAAAGTTGCAAATGTATGGATATATAACATATATGCTCCATCCGGGTCACAGTGTAGAAAACAAAGGGATGAGTTTTTTGCGCAGGAAGTTGCGGTTGAAATGCAGGGTAGGAGAGAACACATAATATGTGGGGGAGATTTCAATTGTGTATTGTATCCGCAGGCTCAAAGACCTGGATTTAACACGTCGAATTCATTGCAAAAATTAGTAACTGGCTTTAACTTCACAGATGTCTGGAGTGACAAATGTTTTGGGCAGAGGGGTTTCACGTATATACGTGACAATTGTGCAGCCCGATTGGACATATTTTATGTAACACCCACATTACGTCAGTACGTAAAGTCCATCAGTATAACACCTACATGTTTTTCAGATCACAGTGCTGTCATTATGATGATAAATGTGGACATTCCAATAGTCCCTAGAGGGTACGGTTGTTGGAAATTAAATGCTTCAATTCTTAATGAGAAAAATTTCCAACAAGCATTTAATGACCAATGGTCGAGATGGATAACACACCTTCTGAGGAGGATAGATATAATCCGCTGGTGGGAGGAGATTCTCAAACCGGGTATAAAAAGATTTTGTATCAGTTACTGTAAGGAACGGTCGAGAGATTGGACAAATAAATATAATTTTTACTACAGGGTGTTGCGTGAACAAATTCAGCAAGCAACAGACGGGAAAAAAAGTGCAACCTGAAGTCAAAGCTGTACTGTTAAAAATGACTGCAGAAAGGCGTCAAGGGGTCAAAATTCGTAGTATACTTCCTCATTTTGACAACGATGAGGTCGCCTCTATCAGCCATGTAATTCATGAAAGAAAAAAATGCTAAAAGACAATGTATTAGTGAAATATTTGATAATGGGGGAAGAAAGATCAATTCAGCCCCTGAAATACGTAATTGCATTTATAATTATTTTGAGCAGCAATATTCCCAACCAGCGTCACATAATGGAGCTTTGATGGATGCATTGGCATCCGAATCAGAGGCTTTTACAGATGAAGAAAGTGAAAACTTAAACAAAGAATATACAAGTGAGGAAGTGTTTCGAGCGGTTAAGGTAGGGCAATTATTTTCAGCTCCTGGTTGGGATGGGATACCCAATAAGTTTTATCAAACCTTTTGGAAATTGATGGGTCAAACAATAACGGATTGGATAAATGCAGTGTTTAGCAAGTATCAAATGGGTAAATCTTCCAATACGGGTATTATAATTCTAATCCCAAAATGTCCAAAACCAAGCGAAGCTGGTCATTATAGACCCATCACCCTGCTTTGTACGGATTACAAAATATTGGCGCGATGTATGCTTAGCAGACTTATGCCTTATGTCGACAAATTAGTAGGAGAGGATCAATATGTTTTTGATTTAAATAAGAAAATCACAAATGTTTTACAAACGATGCGTGAAGTAATTACATGTTATAGACTACAGAACAAAAATTCTGAAAATGCTATATTAGCATTAGACTTTGAACGTGCTTTTGACTCGATAAATCATGAATATCTATTTAACGTTTTGCAGGGCTACGGTATACGTGGACATTTCCTTTCAGTATTTAAAAGTCTTTATAGTCATGCAACAGCAAAAATTCAAATAAATGGTTTTCTGACAAAAGAACTCTATATTTATAAAGGTGTCGATGTTAGCGTTTTGTATTGCACTGAGACCCATTCTTTCTGAAATAGGCCGAAAAGTTCAAGGAATTAACATACACTCTACTACCATTAAGGTGTTAGCGTATGCTGACGATGTTACTGTATTAATAAATGAACAGTCTGATATTGATGAAACATGTCAAGTATTACAGAAATTTGTAAAATGGTCGGGATTAAAAATAAACCAAGAAAAAGCGTCAATTTTGAATTTAAATTTGGTTCAATCTCACTCGCAGCAAGCTAATTTTAAGGTTGTACAAACGATACGTATACTAGGTATAATATATACGCACTCTATTCAAAGTATGATCCAATTAAATTATGATAGAGTATTAACTGGGGTTAAAGCGATATTACAAACAAATAAATTTCGCAGCCTTAGTTTGCAGTCAAGGGTGACCTTTGTACAGGTCTATGCACTCAAAGGTATGGTATCCTCCCACTACGGAAGTTAGATATAAATAAACTTAAGAGTGCAGTAAATTGGTATATTTGGAATGGTCAGATATTGAGGGTGAAACATGTGTTACTTTGTTTGCCTTTTGCCGAGGGAGGAATGAATCTTGTGAATATAGAACTCAAATGCCAGGCCTTACGTATTCAAGCTGACACGCAGACATTGATTCAGCATCCACTCAGCCTCACAAGTAAAGTTTTGAGAAGCCCTTTGGACTATATTTCACTAGAGGCTCCTATTGATATTACTAGACTGGTAGACACTTTATGGTATTTTAAGTCAACAATAGTGGATATTAGTTATGCCCTATTACAATCTCCGATATTAACAATACCAGTGACATCGGAAATATATCGCAGACTATGTAAATTAAAACAACCAACATGTAAAATTATTGAGCAAAATCCCAGAATGAAGTGGAGAGAGATATGGAATAATATTCAGGCTCACCATCTTACATCACGAATCCGATCAGCATGGTATATAATTGTCCACCAAAAATTAATCACTGGAGAGAGACTCTATGATCTTAAATTAATAAATACGCCAATGTGTGTTAAATGTAATCTATCTGATAGGTTAGTCCATTGACTGAGTGAATGCCAAATAATAGAAACATCATGACTTTATATAAGGAAACTTGTGAGTACTATTTGTCGAACATCAGTGTATAACATATCTGTAGATATTCTTTTATATCCAGCTTTTGAATATTACCCAAAAACAAAACGTAAAAGTGTACAATGGCTCTTAGGACACTATGCCTATTTCCTATCGACATATCGGCAACCAGATTTTAATATACAATTTGTAAATTACCTCCATCAAGAATACCACAGGATACCTGACTGTAAAAGAAATAGATTATATGCTAATTTTCTTACTGTAATGTTTACTTGCCCAATGAGTTGAAATGTAAATTGCAAATGTAATGTAATAAATTGCAAAATGTAATTAAAAAAAAAAGTTGGTAAGAGTGCTGGTTGAAATACGAAAGGAGGTGAGTTCAAATCTCCTCTAAGAAAAGTGGATTTTTTTTTCAAATAACATTGAAGTCAAACCTTCTAGAAAAACAAGTTCTAAACAAAGATTTTTCGTGTTGCACTGTAGCTCAGATTGGTTCTGGGTTCGAGTCCCGGGTAAGGCATGGGTATTTGTGTTCGTCCAGTTGATAAGAAACAAAGAAAAATGTAAGAATTGAAAAGTGTAAAAGTGAGAAAAATAGTGAATGGTGGGGGATACCTCCGTGTAGGGGGTATTTCCTTAAAACAAAAAAGTTGGTAACATTGATGGTTGGAATCCGAAAGGACGTGAGTTCAAATCTCTTCCAAGAAAGTTGGATTTTTTTTCAGGTAAAGAGTAGATCATATATGATTTAAATATGAGTTCCAAAGAACATCGCCTGAATGCCGTTGTTAGCTCAATCGGTAAGGGCGTTGCTTCCAAATCAAGAGGTCCCGGGTTCGAATGCTGGTGGTGAGCATTGGTTTTGAATGTTCTTCTTTCCTATCCACTTTACGTAATTCCTTACTTCATCTCAACCTCTCCATTTTCCGTGGGCGATGCAACCCCATTTCCGGCTCTACGGAGCCCGTACCGCCCTACGGGGCCACAAGCCCTTGGGAGCAGCTTCGGGGCTCGCAGAGTCCACAACCACCTTCACACACATCACCTAATCAAAGACAATGGTCACTTAAGGGAAGGGTCTGGGACTTGGAAAATTGGGAGCAACACCCTTACTGAGCGAGGTAACAGGGGTATTTTTGAAGAAAAAAAATTGATGTTAGTTCGGACATTTACTACTAGATGGCGCCACTTGTCATTTCACTAAAAATCACAGCTCACAAAAAAGCTCTCGGTCAGGGGATGATTCGATCCATCGACCTCTTCATTGTGGAGCAGTTGCCCTAATCACCAGACCAAACTGCCACTAGCTATGGGAAAGTTCTTTTCTGCTATATTATCTTAAGTAGAATCTATAAACTGGAATAATAACATTTCTGGATAAACACAAGTCTCTGGAAAAGTTCTGGCGATGAGAGGATGCGATGCCTTGATCTCTTGATGGTGGAGCAGCTGGCTTAACCACCAGACCAAATTGCCACTTGCAATGGGAAGGAACTTTTCTGCTATATTAATTTCAGCAGAATCTGTAAATCGAAACAATTCAACTTCGGTATGAACACTAACTAACTCTCTAGCCTTCTTAAACCCGAAGGCCGTCCATCTGTCCCTATCCTGAGCAAGATTTATATACTCTTTCCCATTTCCTTTAGGTCCATCTCAACGTTATCCCTCCATCTTCGTCTTCCCAACAAGAATCCTGTAAACTCCCCTTTCCTCTCCCATTCGTGACACATGGCTTGCCCACCTAAGTTTTCTTAATTTAATTATTCTAATAATATCTGGACATAAATAAAAAATATGTACTTCTAAATTATGTAACCTTTTCCACTCACCTGTCTCCTCATCCCTTTTAGGTCCAAATATTTTCCTAAGGATCTTATTTTCAAATACTCTCAATTTATGTTTCTCTTTCAATGTAAAGGACAAAGTTTCGCATCCATATAATTATACAGGCAAAATTACTGTTTTGTACATTTTAACTTTTAGTTTCTTAGATATTACACGAGACTACAAAAGTTTATGAAGAGAAAAGTAACATGAATTTCCTGAATTAAGCCTGGTATTTTATTTCCTCTTTAATATGATTTTCATTTGTTAATATTACTCCTAAGGTTCAAACGAGTTGTTATCAATAATTAGATTTTGATTATTACCTAACACTTGGTTTCGGCCTGTAAGCATATATTTAACCCTTGACTGCAAACTAAGGCTGCGAAGTTTATTTGTTAACTTCCAAACCTATCTCCTTAGTTGCTTTAAAAAATATTTTAGCATTATTCTTGATTGTATTTATATCACCCCCTAATAAGTCGACATCATCTGTATATGCTAACAGTTGAGTCACACCTTTACATTTTAGTCCTCCGTTAGTTTCTTTTACCTTCCAAACTGCCTATTCTAAGGCAAAATTAAAGAGCAATGGAGATAATGCATCTCCTTGTTTTAACCCATCATGAATTGTAAATTTGTCAGACATATTAATATCCACACGAATTTTACTTTCTGTTTCACTGGTGCATACTTTTATGATATTAAAAAGCTTCTTAGGTATTCCAAACTCGACTAATATATAATACAGGGTTATTCATAAGTCAATGTCACATTTCGGAGTTTTATTGTGAAATAAGTACATGACATATCAGCATGAATGATATAAAAAAAGAAAGACAATCTCAAAAAGTTTGTTTGTCATACCTTACAAGTGCTCAATGTGTGCACCTTTGGTTACACGGGAGACATCCAGGCGATAGTCCTATTCTGCCCACACCCGCACCAGCATGTCATGGTCTATTGTTGCTATCGCTGCTGTACAGTTTCATCATCAGTTGCTTGCGAACAATACACCACACAGTCGACTGAGACATTCCCAGCTGCACACTTGCACGATTTGTCGATTTCCGAGGGCTGCGCGCAAACAACTCACGAACACTCAACAGTGGCACCTGACGGTCCCGGCCTTCCAGGTCATTTAGGTAGACACAGACACCCTGTGCGCTCAAAAGTTTCATACCACTTCTTGATGGTCCTGCGATCTGGTGGATCCTTCTGAAAACGAGTGCGAAATCGCCGCTGAACAGTCACAGTAACCTCTGTTTTCGCAAATTGTGTCACGCAAAATGCTCTCTCGTTACTTGAGAACGCCATATTGTATACTGCTGCCGCCTAGCGGCCAACCGCGTCACCACAACATGCGCTGTTCACGTGACACAAACTTAGAGAGTTTATGATTCCATACGTACATGATTTGGACTCGCACGTCTCATACATCATGCACACGATGTTCCCCAAATGTGACACTGACATATGAATAACCTATAATTTATCTCTTTTGACCGAATCATATGCTTTTTTAAAATCAATGAATAGCTGATGGACATTTTGATTATATTCCCACTTTTTTTCAATTGTCTGTCTGATGTGAAAAATTTGATCTGTAGTTGATCTGTTACGTTTAAATACACATTGATAATCACCTATAATTTCATTAGCATATGGGGTTAGTCTTGTTAAAAGAATCTTAGATAATATTTTATATGTTGTTGAGAGTAGAGAAATTCCACGGTAATTATTGCAGTTCATTTTATCACCTTTTTTAAACACAGGAAAAATTATGAATTCTTTCCACTGTTGAGGGATTTCTTCTTTATTCCATATTAAACAAATTAATTTATGAATTTGACATATTAACGAACTCCCACCATATTTGATTAACTCAGCTGGTATTAAATCAATACCAGGTGCATTGTTATTCTTCAGCCTTTTAAAAGCATCTTTAACTTCAGTCAAGTTAAGTTCTGGAACTAAAGGTTCTGCAGTGTGAACTTAATTTACTTCTGATTTATCTCCTACATGAACATTTAAGAGGTCACTAAAGTAGTTCTTACATCTATTTAAAATATCACTTGGATCAGCCAAAAAATTACCGTTTTTATCAAGTTTACTTTAGGTTGCCACCCCTTTCCAAATTAATTTACACCTTTATATAAATCTCTGATATTTTTATTTTTGCTGTTTGTTTCAATTTCACTAATTTTACTTTTCAAGTAATCTCTTTTTTACTTCTAAACGTGCGGTTAACTTCTCGCTTTATTCTATTATAATTGCTTAGATTTGTATCATCAGAGTTGGTCTGAACCTCGTCACACATGTCTGTGAAAAAGTTCTGCCGAGTGGGGGATTCAATCCTTCAACCTCCGGATTGTGGAGCAGCTGCGTTAACCACTTTTTTTAACCTACACGGAGGTATCCCTCACAATTCACAACTTTTTCTCACTTTTACACTTTTCAATTGTTACAGTTTCTCAGTTTGTTATCATCTGGACAAACAGAAATACCCATGCCTTACCCGGGACTCGAACCCAGAAACACTGGCGTTGTAGCGCGCTCTCCTAACCACTCTTTTTTTTATTGTCTCATTCTGATATACAAGTTATGGAATTACTTTGTTGTTTACATAAGTGTATTACTGCTATTACAATTTGTACTTCTATCTGGTTAGAACTTTTACATTTTTGTTTCACCTAAATTAAGTATAAAGCACTATTAAGAAATTTACATACCATTTGTTCCTTGTTGGAAGATGAATTTTTTCGTAGTGTTCTTGCAAGAAAATACTTTTTTTTTTTTTTCTGAAAACTGCTCTCGTCATTGTGAAATATATATAATAAGTATTTAGTCATCAACCATTGTACTGCTCGTTGTTTTGTTTGTGGAAAAAATTGAAATCAGGGAAAACAATATCTGTATCCTTGAACTTTGTTAATGAGGTACGACATATACGACAGAGCATTGTTCTCAATTTGTTCCATGCCGTGGAGGAGTTTCAACATTTCATTAACCTGTGGGCTAAAGAGTCTGGCATGTTGCAGGATATACAGTTAGGAGAATCACTGATTCCATATTGGTATGTCCTATCTCTTGTCACTATAACACGATGGCCCACTTTGTACCATATTGATTGGCCAGCTCTTGAGAGGTGTTTGGCTGAGACAT
This sequence comes from Lepisma saccharinum, assembly GCF_977018435.1. Taxonomy (NCBI): domain Eukaryota; kingdom Metazoa; phylum Arthropoda; class Insecta; order Zygentoma; family Lepismatidae; genus Lepisma; species Lepisma saccharinum. Next base: position 89,394,721 of record NC_139232.1, on the reverse strand, counting down.
ATTCCCATATTTGTGGCCAATTATGGGAATTATATCCACTTGGTTGTTAATGGAATCTTGCATTGATTCGATGCTTCTATCTTTAGCATTCAAATTATCTACAGTGACGAGTTTATCATTGTTGTTAGTTGCGTATAGCCGGCACAGTTCGTCAATTTTTCTCTCTTCGAAGCATGGATGTCACGAAGTTGAGGTTATTTGCTTCATTTTCTTTTCTGTTATTGTGTGTAAGAAAACGTGACTTTCGACAGCAGTTTTACGTCATAAAATCCCAGGTGTCAAAGGTACTGTACTGTCCAGGAGGCTGGTCAATTTCCATCCCCATTTAGGGAAAGTGGAAATTGCAATTCAGACTCCCCCCTTTTTATTTTAAATCTACTTGATGAGGATAGAGGCTAATCGGGACTGGACCTACAGTTTAAAGTGGAAGCCGAACCATTTTCGAGGCCGAGATCCACAATTACAAGGCTCCAACGTTACTACTACTTGTACTCCATATGCCAAATATTTTGGTAGTTGGTGAATTGTAGCAAGTGGTGGTATGTCTGAACCTCGTCACAATCTGTTTTTAAGAGGCATCAGGCTGTTGATAAGTTCAATCGTAGAAAAAAAAATATTCTCGTTATGTTTTTTATTATACAAAAATAACTATTATATATATAAAATCAACTAATTTTAGTTCAAATTTATTATCATCATATCATTGAGAGACTCATCTACTTGATTCGCGAAATTAATGGATATCTAGCACAACTTTGAGTTTGCGTTTTAAGTCAACTTTATGCACAGTAAGGCTAATCGTGACTGGACCTACAGTTTAAAGTGGGATCCGAACCACTTGTGCTCCCATCGGGTATCGACCCCGGGACCCCTTTATTACAAGGCAATGATGCTACTATTGCGCCATGAGCGAGGCCCTATCTAGCACAACTGTTTTTAACTTTCTTTTTTACACAGTTAATGTCCTGAAAAGCAATGCTATTCTGTTTTGTTATTAACCTTTTACACGTCTCGTTCGTTCAAGAAGAAGCTTTAAAAGTTAGAGTGAAATATTCGTCACAAAGCTTATGTTATGCGACTTCTCACATAACAAAATCTCACTTTTGAAAATTTGAAAACTGTGGAACGATTTATTGTTTGGATTAAGAGATAAAAATAATAAACCTAAACTGGTCCCTGGGTGTTACACTCATTTTCTCGAACTAACGCAGTTTTTACTGTAGTTACTCTGTTCGAATAATAACTTAATTTTATTTATGTTATTAACCTTCGAAATAACAAACTTTCTGCTTTTGTACAACTTGAAATGAATGATGCCAATTTCCAAAGATAGACCCCCTCTCCTCTTCCTCCCGACGCCCATTGTAGATTGCGTCCAACATGCATAGCAACAGTGGTACAAAGATACTCGAATTAAAAACTGTTAGCTTCCTAGAGCAATACTGACACATAGGCTTATGAATGTCCCAATGCAGTCGCAGGAATTACCATCGTCATTGTCTGCTAGAATGACCAACACCCATTTCTTCATTTTATTATGAACGGTTACAAACTTGTATTTACATAAATTACGTACATAAGGTTTAATATAAATTTTTCTGCATGCATAGTTTCCAGTTATCTCGGGCATAGTTACCATCAAATATGAATTTTGTAGTGGCGGCGATGAGGGTGGCATTTCTCCGCCACTTTTGCCCCCGCACTATGCTAAACCTTATCTACAAAATGGAAATAAACTGCCCCCCCCCCGGTTTTGGAGCAGAATCGCTGCCACCAATTTTGTAAATACATGTAAGAAAAACACCATAAGCAGAGACCAAAAATCATTTTCCTTCCCTTGTGTATGTAGGAATGTACTGAAGCTGAAATTTTATAAGAATAAAATTAACGCTAAGAGCAATCTCTTCTGCATTGCACAGTTGTGGAAAAATATACTTCTAGAGCAGGGGTTTCCAACTGGCGGCCCGCGGCCCGCATGCGGCCCGCGATGCCTTTTCTTGCGGCCCGCGAAGCCAGTTTGCAAAATACATTAATTTTATGTATTTTTATTAAAATACGTTATATTTTTAATGAAGGAACAGTTTCAGAGTATGGACTTCCTTAAACAACTGGCGTATATAACAGATATCACAGGTCATCTGAACGAACTGCACTTGAAACTGCAGGGAAGAAACCAGCTGGTGTCAGATCTAATGGGAAACATAAATGGGTATCGTAATAAACTGAAGATTTTCAACGTTACTTTGGAGAGGAATAATCTGCTCCATTTTCCAAGCTGTCGGCGGCTATCAGATGATGAAGAAACACTGGACATTTTTTAATTCAGTGCAAATATTAACGAAATAATGGATGAGTTTGACTCCAGATTAAATATTTTCAAGAACTTAAAAGCAGCATCCAGCTATTTAGCAATCCTCTTGGCGTTAACATCGAAGAACAAGAAGCTTCTCTCCAACTTCAATTGTATGATTTGCAAGACGATGTGTTCCTTCAAACTAGCCAAGGAAAGGGGCCAGAGTTTTTCAAATACCTTTCAAACGAACGCTTTCCAAACCTTCGTAGTTTTGGACAAAGAATGACATGGATGTTCGGCAGCACATACACGTGTGAAAGGGTTTTTTCTTCAATGAAGTTCATCAAGAACCGCTACAGAAGTCGATTGGTAGATTCTTCACTGCTTCACCTTCTGAGACTTTCAAATACAGAAATTGAAGTGGACATTCCAACTTTATTAAAAGAAGCAGATCGGCCTCAATTTTCATATTGAACACATACTATGAAGGATTCTTATTTGCATGGTGTGTTTTTCATTTCATTAAATTCATCCATAAGTATTGGGTTTTTGTGAAGTAAATTGTAATTATACAATTTTCATTTGTGATTCCATTGTTTTTAATGCCTCATTTTAGAAATTTAGGTCTTGCGAAAGTAGGTACTACATTCTCAGTTCAGTACTTACAATTTTTGTAATTTTTAATCCCCCCCCCTTACAAATGCGGCCCGCCAATCAACTGCTGCATATAATTTTGGCCCTCGGACCTTTTGAAGTTGGAAACCACTGTTCTAGAGCAACTACTACTCTGCTGCAAGTTAAAGGGTTTAAATATAATTCTACACAATGCAAAAAGAAGCATCGAATCTAGCCCCGTTCTCTCTGATATGGATATAGTTGCTGAACATTTACCCTGTAAAAATAACTATTTAATAATACCAAGTTATAATGTACTATCTGTACAGAAACCGAATGATCGGTTGGTGATGGCATTGCGAGCAAAAATTCAAATATGAAAAGTTTTCAGACCAAGTCGTATGATTTGCACATTCTTACTTCAAGTCTTGGCGAGTTGTATATTGCCTTTCTCTGAGTTCATATCTAAATAATATGTGCCACAAAGATTTCCGTGTGCAGTAGAAAGTAAGAAGTTATAGAAGTTTTAAAATCAGCACATCTGAAAGCCAACGAGCAAGAAAAAAATGCCCTTCACAAGTGATGAAACACTAAAGTAACTTAAATGGTTTTTACAACACTACTACGATAGATAGGAACACACTATTACACATTTACCCTGACTAAAATGAAGGAGAAAAAATAATCCTTGTAATCAACAGGTTCTGGGTTCGATATGCAGTGTCAGTTAGTCGGTTACAATTTAGAAAACCGTAGATCTGCTATTCATAGAAGTATTTCGGATGGTAGTCACTTGCAAATTTGCACGTAAATAGTTGTGTTTGGAAACTAGAAACACTATGCTTTCTTGGTAACAGTACATACTGAAAATGAGAGAATCTAAGAATTCTTCTTCTTTTTTTTTTAACAGTCAACCTCATATTTTATCTTCGACTGGGCTACGGAAAGTTTTCACCAATGTCTTTCTGTCCACCCTATGCTTCCTGCAGGGTCTAATTTAATATTATTGGAGAAGCTAAATGGAAAAACACACTCGTCATGACATCCACGTGATTATATTTACCACAAGAATAGTGTTTTATGTTTTTTTCCCCTTATAACTAGACAATTCATGAATTCTACTACATCCTGAAAATAAAAGGAAGAGAGAAAAAAAGTAGTCGGTTCTGGAAGAGATTCGAACCTCCGAATTTTTAAATAACTGGGCCAGCTTTCACACTAGAATAAGTTGAAATTGTGTCTTAATAGTCGTCAACAATCTTGAATACTTGATTAACCTGCATGATATTACTCATTATCATTAGTCTATTTTCCAAGTGGAATAGACTTTGAGGTCTGCAACTAGACTTCTGTAGCAATTAATTCTTACCCTTGTATTCTAGTGTGGCATACGTCATGTATAGTCAATGCAAAGTGTTATTGTTGTATGTTCCAAACAATTTACTATCCACTCGTTAGTTCCTTATATGGCCACAGTCACCGCACATTTACATTCTGCACATATGGTACACATTCTCATGTGATCATGCCAATCATACCTTGAATCACTTCGGCAACTACATGCACAATTCTTACCTGGCTATTTTCAATGCAGAATCTGATTTGTTTGACAGAAATATGGCGGCGGCCGTGATTTCAAGCAATGCATTGTGGAGGAAGTTGTTCGCTGATTATCATCCATTGGAGCACGTCTACATACAAGACAGGAGAGACAAGGCAACTCTTCTCAAAGCAATGAATTTACATATTAAGACCTGATATACACTGAACAAACTCTGAAATGTAACATTATGATCATCATTTATCTGAAATTGTACACATAAAAAATGTTACGGATTGACATAAAACGCAGAGACATAACTTTCATAAACCAATTCTATTTCTTACTTTATTAGCTAACAAATCATTTTGTACATCCTGTAGAATGCACCATTTGTACAATCCTATTACCATCAATTTATGCTATTCCATTATTTTCCGTATTTATCCGTGAAGACAGAACGTATTCCAAGAAAGAATTCATTAAAAAGTCATCGCTTGCAATTCCATAATTTCTTGTACAATAGTACCAACAGAACAACTGTAGTACGCAACAACATAATAAAAGAAAATAAACAGACCTGCTCACTTTTTTTCACAAAATGGAGAATCTTCTAAACAAATTTTCTAAGAAATGCCAAATAACACCAAACAAAGTATAATTTGTCATTTTTGTTTCTTTCTCGAATGCAGCCATGTTCAATAACTCGAATCGTTACTATTAAAAATCTCACTCAAAAGTCTTATAAATTTTTCCTGTACATGTATCGTTTGATTACATATGAAATAATATTATACAAATCGACAATGGTAATTATATTCACTTCAGTAGTCCCACAGAAACTATTCATTCTTTAGGTCACATTTTCAAGTGTTCTGTGGTTACAACACTTCGGGTCAAGTCACACAAAAATTACATAAAGTCTTCAAGTCTTATTTGTGGAATGTATTGTATGCTTTAATGGAGAAAGGTATTGGGGGAAGAATAAAGGTGTTTTTTTTGTTAATGTTAGATAACATAAATTAGTATTTTACAACATAATATACTTGGGATCATGTGGGTCCATTCTTGTTTTGTTATCCGTCTATGTACAACATAGAAACTGGCAATCGTAGATACAAGTTCTACACAGATCACTAAAATATACATTTTTTTTGCACTGTGAACGTCAATGTTCTTTCCCCAAACAAATTTTATATGTCTTATTATTGGCACCTTTATGAAACATATCTCATTCCTCCATGACATCATTCTTATCAACCATATTTTCATTCGCCATCCTTGCAGTTCGTGTACAATATGCTTCTTATGCTTTACCGTTAACATTTTTACCAGCATGCAATGCACCTTTTACAGAAAAGCTGCAAATGCAATCTTACAACCAGATAGTATGGTGCTTGGAAGCACTCAGCCATTGTGCTAGGCGAATTGAAAACATACCTTTAAACCTAGTTAACATGATGCATTACAAAATTTTCTTTTGGTATATAGCTCAGGCCCCGCGATTTCTTGACTTGCAGAAAGTCTTATAACTTTGCCGCCACAGTTCATTGAGGGTTACCTTGTACTGCCGATGGTATATCACACGCACACACACACAGCTATCTTCTTGTCTGTCGTGGTCACTTGAAAGTCACTTGGTAGCTTCGCCACAATGCTATCTCCAACATAATACAAGAAGCAAGGATAATGTCACAACCACATGCACGGTAGCTTTCAGTTTACACCCGATATCTGAAATTACAAGAAAAATAATTGTTAAAAATTGAATCTAGCATGAAATATGAATAGAATGATTCTGGTTTTGAGTGAGGGAGGAGGGTATTGCTAAGATGCAACGTTTATTAGAAGATCTTAAGGGAGATTCCACACCAAATTGATATGTCGCATATTGGAATACCACAAAACAAAATTTTCAGAAAGAACTTGCAACGATACTACGGTGTGGAAATTTCCATTGTCTCTTACGATTAAATGTGACACAAGAGACTACCCGAGGCAGTGGATGCAGCCATGGGCGTAACTTGGGGCACAACTATAGGGATGGGATAAGAATATAACTTTCGGCAGGGGAGAACAGGAAATTTTTACCTTGGAGGAGTGGGCAGAATCGAAGAGATTTACTCCAGGCATTCAGGACTGTTTCGCTAATAATTAGTCTGTTCTTTAGAGGGTCGGATCCCATGAGGTTAATGAAAATATCCTTAACTTGTAAATTTTAATAACCCTGAAAATTTGGGGGGAAAGTGGCCCCTTGCCTCCGCAAAGTTAAGCCTATAATTGCAGCTACTTCCAATTTTCTACATCCATTTCATCAAAATAAGTTTTGTACTGAGAAATTCACACTTCAAAGGATTGGTTACGTAGTGCCTCCGTGGTGAACTAAAAAAAAATAATCGTTTTACAAAGGAAAATATAATTGTCATTTGCAACCTCGAAACAAAACCGTCTGTCTGCATGCATACAGGATAACAATTCCCACTTTTGAGGGCGGTCATACTGTGCATGTCAAAAAAGATTGATAACAATATAAGAGCTATTTAGAGCTCCAACTGCTTGATGGATTGCTATGTTTTATTGGTTAGAAATACTTTAACTATGTAAACATTTAGGCTATTTTGTATCGTGATAGACTAATATTTGATAAACGTTTAGTTTGCACAAATTTACCTTTTTTGTCTGAAGTATTTTTTCTGTTGATGATGGATATATATTGTGTACTACAGCAGACTAATGGACATGCTAATTTAGTGTGTTTGAGTTTGGTTTCAAGTCCAATTTATGCACAGAAAGGCTAATCGGGACTGAACCTACAGTTTAATGTGAGAGTCGAATCTCTATTTGCCTCCATCGGATATCGAACCCAAGGTCCCTTGATTACAAGCCGACAATGTTACCACTTGCATGGGTAAATTGAGAATGTTCAATTTGTTATTTCACATGCCTTTCAGTTCACAAAATTTCATTGTTGTGCCTGGAAAAGTTTAGGAACCATGACAACATTCAAACATTAATCGATGCTTTCCTTCAATAGACACAAGGTTGGAACAACTTAAATGAATTTTATGTCGCGTTAGTATAGCCAAATTTATATTTTTTCGATCTAAAGGTTTGTCAGTTTCTTAGATTGTAGATGATCGATTATTGACGACTGTCTGGTTGTATATTTTCTAGATTCTTCAGTCCCATCAAATTTCGGTTAGCTGTCTTAGATACGGAGATAGAGTTGACCGGAACGAAACCTCATTTAAAGTAAGCTTGCTTAAGTTCACTTTAAGTCAAAGTAAATTTACCTGGAATGTACCTTCAGAATGAAGCAACGCTGGACGTTTCGCCTATGCCAAAAAATTCGTTTTCTAGAATCTAACTCCTTGAAAAATCCTTCTTCCAAATTTAAAAAAAAATCATCGGTTTTGACGTTCTTCTAGAACTTGTGTGGTTCGATTTCACCTTGTATAGATATTTGTAACAGTTGTTGCATTGTATTTTTATAATTTTACTTTGTTTTTCTGTCACTTCTAGCTAATCGTGACGTTGAAAATGATTGGTGATCAGATGAAACTTATGAAGGGACACTCACAAAGAACAGCCAAGCCGTGATGGACACCAAGCTAAAGATTTGTGACATAAAATAGATTTTTGGTGCCAAGCTTCTCTACTATCATAGATATCTAGAGTACAGCTAAAGCAAAACACAGCACAGCGCGCTACGAGGCCAGGTCGGGTTCGAATCCCAGCCTGGGCATGGGTATGCTTTGCCCTTCATCAATTTCATCACTCATCCTCATCTTCCCGATTAACCAAAAGTGGCAGAAATGGTAAAATAATCTAAATCTATCAAGTCAAGTTGGATGTGAACATGTATGCAATGCACCTCCACTGAGAAATCAAATCCGACGTAACGTCGTCGCCTGGTAATCAATGGATCTCGGGTTCGATACCCGGCGGAGGCCCATAATGGTCCGGATATCACGTTAAACTGCAGACCCAGTATCGATTAGCTTATTCGTGTACAAAGTGGACTTAGCAACTCAATTAGCCTAGAATGAAACGTGGCGTGAAGGTATGTCTTCAGATGTTGTTGCCTCAAACTGCAGTGAATCTGAGGAAAAGCGAAGTGCACTGTTAAGAAAACAGAGAACCTTACACGAACAGGAAGAAGAATGTTGGTGGCTCCAAGAGAAAGGTTGAGCAACCCGACCAAGCAAGAAAAAGCCCGAGAGGGAAAAATGCTGAGGCCCTTGTCAACAGTCTTCAGGCAGCCGACACAGCCATAATTAACTTTCCACGCCCTCCGCTCCTTGGCCGACAAGACAGATGCCACGCTGCATAACCACTTCCATAGGAACCGGGAGGGAAACTTCATTACACGATGAAGCTCTCGAAAGGGCAAGAGTTTGGGATTCGTAATAGCTCCTAACATGTCACACAGCGGCGACAGACACTGAGATAAAAAGAGAGATCTAACGGAGAATGCACTAACCAACTTTCTGTTCGTGCTCCCAGCATGTGCAGATTAATATCATCAACAATGCACTTCTTTTGTTGCATGAAATTCTGTCTCTCTACAATTTTGACTTGCACCACACACGCCACGTGCCCGTATGAACAATGTCTTCACTGGTGGCGGGATGGCTGTTCCACGGGGCCTTGGAACATGTTTTCAGATGAGCCAAATTTACGTCCTTCATAACTTTTAACCTGGCTCATATTGCTGGCTGGCGCCTATACCATATGTTCTCTGCCGGGACAGGGCTACATGAGCCGGGTCATATTTCCACGTTTCCGAAAAATTTATTGTTCTCGGATACTCGTTGGAAGATACGCTCGAAGATCTCAGCTCTCGGTCGTCTGACATGATCTGCTGCATCCGGTGGCTTTGAAACGGTGAGGCGTAGATGTTTCGGGTTTACGAATCATTGCGGTTACAGCCAAGGAAAGTGCGGCGAAGAGAAATCAGTGTGATTAGAAGGTAATATTTCCTTTCAATGTGGTCGCTTATAGAACCACTGTTACACTATTAAATTGCTCTGTTTGACGAACATTCCTGATATCATGTTTAAGTTGTATCATGCATTCCAAGGGTACACACAGAGCTCGAAATGCATCAAATCACGGATGAAACACTTTTACTGCATTCATCGATACAGTAAAATGTATCATTTTGTTATCTTTGTGAAGATCGTGATCTTCCAAATTGATGCATTTTAGTGCATCACATGGAACAGAAACTGCATAATTTGCAGTTTTTGCACGTTAATCTGTTATAAGAGTCAACATATGTGGGTAAATTCATACGTTTCGGTTTCTATGTGTGGTCAATAGTAGCTAATCTGACTTCACTATAAACAAATAATAATCGTGCGACTATATGTTTTATTATTGGTTCCAACAAACAATTGGACGGACCAATGAAAATTACAAATAACGTATAAGTTAGGTCCCGGTCATGGAAATCTACAGCAACGACTGGGAGTTCGTCGTGCTGATCACACATCACCCCGCAACTGGTTCGATGATCTTCCACCTCTGCTGAGGGATGTGAGAGTGAGGCCCGCAGTATATAGGTAGGCCCTGGCCCTCAAGGGCTGTTCCGCCAAGGGTTATAAGTTAGATAATTTATAAGTATATTTAACTAACCCTATGGTATTGAAACACCCGAAGATTTGTTTCCACAGCAACATATGTCTTCAATCTCTCCCTATACTGAGGAAGATCAATCCACACGTAACCATCTTTGTCACTTTCCTTCAGGTAAAATTGCCATTCCATCATCGTACTGGCCTTCCTAAAAGCCTCATGCCATCGTGAAGGTATCTATCGGGGGGCAAGGAGGGACACTTTTTCCCTCTGGAAAACTAGCGGTGAAAAAATGTATTTGGTTCATTGTGTTTATTACGTGGGACCAGAAGCGGCCACTGGTGGCAAAACTGTGCAGCAAAGATAGTTTACTTTCTGTTGGTAGAAAAGGCTTAGAATTAGGATGTTATAGTACAGGGGCAAAATCTGGTAAAAAGTTGGAGGGGCAGCTGCCCTCTCCTCGCCCCCCTATCGACGTCACACCATGAAAATAATTCAAATTAAATCCTTTCCACAATTTCAAAGTATATATCTCCTTCCCTCTCTCGGAAAGTGTTTTGTTTGTCCATGCCATGAGGTTTCCCAACTAAATTTCTGTCAAATTTTCTCTCCTCTCCCAAACGTGCTACACGGCGTGACAATCGAAGTCTTGGTTTCATTATTATAATAATAGCAGGGGAGAATATACATCATGTACTATGGTGTTAAGCAACCTTCTCCGCACCATAGTCACACCTATTTTAGGTACAAATATGCTTCTTAAGATTTTAATTTTCAGAAATTCATAATTTCTGTTCCCCTTACAGTATTAACGGACATACAAAATTAAAGGTACAATAATTGTCTTGTATATTTTAGCCTTTGGAATCTATGATAGTATACGATTGATTAATTGATTTGGTGTTTTAAGTCTACTTCATGCACATAAGGCTAATAGGGACTGGACGTACAGTTTAAAGTGGGATCCGAACCACTATGTGCCTCCACCGGATATCGAACCGGGGACCCCTTGATTACAAGGCGACAACACTAGATAGTATACGAGTGGATAAACGTTTCTTGCAAGTCTATTTTTATATTTCAAGCTTCAGATGTTCGATGTACAGATTGTTTTTGTTTATTTTCTTTTCTGTCCCAATAAACTCATATTAACTTACAAATGCCTCGTTCTCCTTCTAAATATTAATGTATAACTGATAATGTAAAGGTTGTAACTTCGATTCCAGAATCAGGGTAATTTGCTTTTCAATGTGTATCTCACTTTAAATAAGAGCTTAATCTGAGTTTGCGCATATGGGTACAAAACCTTCGGTTTCAGAAACACTGACCCAAACTACACCAATAAAGCTCTGTTAAGTTGTTTGCGGCGTCAAAGATAAAAAGGAGGGAGAAACGGGGGCCACTACTTCCCCCTTTTATGAAGAATATTCCGATGCAATAACGAAGATGAGAAAGGAGCTCGGATATGAGCATTCCTCATGCCATCTCGGAGGATTAACACTTTGTAAAAGTGGGTACCGGCAAAAAAAAAGAAGAAGAAGAAAGAGGAATGGGTTTTTTAATAACAATTTTCGCCCTCACGAGTTAAGGGACATAAGGATGCGACTTGCGTAGCTTAGAATCAACAACTCAAAGCTCGTACCCCTTAATAGCCGGCCTCTCTTGCGGCATCACGCCCCCTCCCCCTCCCGCCCCCCTCAAACCCCCCACCCCGCTCTTTTATTTCGGCAAGATTAATTTACAGCGGGATACCGTCTCGGCGGCTGCGCCTGAATATTTACTGCCCGCACAACACCACGGGTCCCGGAAAACGTTTTATCTTCCGCATCCTACAGCGCCCTCGTTTTTCCGTCTCACGCCCCTCCACCTCTCCCTCTTACATACACGCTCTAGTTTTTAATCTTGCCTCTTCTATACGTGGTCGGCAAGGAGAAGAGAGAAACTGTCCCTTATTCCTTTTTCGAGGTTTCTTCCTCTTCTTCCTTTGCGGGAAAGAGAACCCCGTAATTGAAAGCATCTGTATGGGACATCCATATCCGCAAAAGTTAACATTTTGTGCTGGCCATATATTTTTGTCGTATTTCAGAAAAGGACCGAAGACAGGAGGGGAGGGGGGAAATCAATTCGGGAAGTAGGAATTGCTCGATTGTGTTAGAGCTGGTTGGGAAAATTATACCAGTTGTCTCGAAGCGGTTCTTGTACATCAGGGAAAAAAAGAAAAAGCAATTTTTCAGTTTTGGAGGAAATTCATTTATTCTTTTTCTTTCGGTGTGGTTTTTGCGTAACAATTTTTACTCAGAATTCATTCAAATTGGTTTACATCTCATTACATTCGCATCCATTTTTCCGGTTGTATGTGTTTCGTTATTTTTCTGTCCACATTTTTCAGCTCTTAAACTCATTCTGTATCTACGATCCCGGTTATGTTTCTTGGCATACTAAATACGGAGTCTTATGTTCGGTACCACTTGTAATTCCTGACGTCCATTTTGCACGTTGTCTCGATATACATAGAAGAGCGTGAATCTGTATTTTCTACTCATCCTCAATAACGTATCAGTTCAAGCTGTACATTGATTCATATAGCATCTTAAGATTTAGACCCATCCTGATTAGCCCATCTAAGGTTCAATTCAATGGCGTTCTCAGTGATTTTGTTTGAGCCTGCTTGTAGGTGAACGAAATATTTCATAGTGTCTCTCTTATGTTCTTCCTTTCCGGACTCGCGGTAGCGTAGTGGTAAAGACGTTATCATGCAATGAAAGGGTCTCCGTTTCGATACCCGTTTGAAGCACATCGTGGTTCGGATTCCACTTTAAATTGTAAGTCCAGTCTCGATTAGCCCATTTGTGTATAAACTGAGCATTAGCTTCAAACCTCAAGTTTTTGTTGTTTATGTCATCCCAACTTCTCTCTCTCTCTCATCCTCTTTTTTATCTTTTCCTCTCTTTCCTCTTTTTCTTTCTTCCCTCTGTCTTCCTTATTCTGTTTCACCCTCTCCTTTTTCCTTTTGTCACACTTTCTTTCTAGCATTTTTCTTTATCTGTTCCTCTTTCTTTAGCTCTCTGTTTTCTATATCTTTCTTTTTATACTGTTCTATCTCTTTACTTATCACTATTCTTCTCCATCCCTTCTGCTTGTCTTCTTCCAGTATTTTACCTTAAATGTTCCTTCCTTCCCCCTCCTCTTACGTTTTTTTAATTATTTTCCTTTCTCTGATCCTTTTTCCTCTTCCTCTGTTCTCCATATCTTTCTTTCTTCCTATACTCTCCTATCTCTCTACTTCTTCATATTCTTTTCTATCCTTTCTGCTTTCCTCCTTTTTCTTTATTCTACCTTTAATTTTTAATTCCTTCCCTCTTCTCTTACTTTTTCATTTATTTTCCTTTCTCTCATCCTTTCCTCTCTACCTCTGTTTCTTATATCTTTCTTTCTTCCTATATTCTTCTCCTCTTGACATCTTTCTATACTTCTTTTTCCATGTTTCTTTATTCTACCTTAAATGTTCCTTCCTCCCCCTCTTCTCTTACGTGTTTAATCTATTTTCCTCTCTTTCACCCTTTCCGCTCTTCCACTGTTTCATTCTGCTTCATCTCTCATTTTACCTCTCTGCTAGTGTGTACGTGAATCCACCAAGATAGTTGTGAAACGTTCTCGTGTGGGTTGGCTGCAACCCACCCTCGCCACTGATTGTAATACCCCTGCTTAAAATGGACTTCAAACAAACTTTGGCACACTTTTCACGGCCATTTCCCCTAAAAGAGCCGTATATTTGTTTCACATAACGTTTTACACTTAGTATTTGGAGCCGTAACAGATGCTTGATTTCATTTCAACCAATACTCTGCAAAAGACTCATGCTTTTCATCAACTGCGGCAAACACCAAAAAGACCCACACAATAGAAACAGTCGTAACATCATGTATTCATGCAGGTGAAAATGTGACGTCATCTCTGCACGTACAGTTTATCCTATTCCTTTGCCCGCAGAGTTGTTTTGCATCATTCAAGATAACTGGGTCCCCGGTTCCAACAACTAGAGTCACAGAGCCGCAGGGATTTTAAAAGAGTCATAAATCCAGGGAAACAAATTCATGTACGTCGTTATGACACGAATTACTCTCGTTGCCCAGGAGCGCTTATGCATTGTCTCCGCGTAATGTAGACCTTCTATTGTCGAACAGCCAACTAAAAACCTTTGAGCAACCACTTTCTCGGTTGGAACGTAAAATAGCAGGTGAGACAATTAACAATACAGCCATTTCTGACAACATATATTAGTGGAGGCAATTAGTGCCTTTCTTTAAAAGCATAGAAGACCGCTCATCCGTTCATACTGTCGTAATGCAAATAATATAATGGGAGAAATGGGAAAATAACAATGCTCGAGTTTACTCATGTTAACACAATGAAGGTTAATGACAATAGTAGTTCAAAACTTACATTTAGTGTTGAATGAGATAATTTGGATAATAAGTGGCGATTTTTGTTGCTTTTGAGGATCAACATTTTCCAAAGGGGGCTCCAAGTCGAAAAACGTACTCACGTGTAGGCTAATCGGGATTTGACATTTTAAAGTTGGATCCAGGATATGTTCTTTTTTTAAAAAAAAACAAAGTGGGCTTAGAATAACTATATGATTCCACCAGCTATGGAACCCAGTATCCCTTGATTACAAGGCAATGATGTTACCACTACGTCATCAAAGAGGCCTCGAAAAGTTGCGTCTTTAAGTGGAATAACATGAAGTTATGTTTACGTGTTATTGGAAGGAGTAAATGTTTTATGAACGAGAGAAAAAAAAAGATATATATATGAATAAAGCAATAGAGAATGAAAAGAAGATAATTAAAGAGAGGAGAGAGAGATGAAAATATAAGAGAAATAAAGAAATGAGAGATAGAAAAAGAGAGAAATGAAAAGATAAGAGAAAGAAATGAGGGAGAGAGAGAAAGGAAAGAGAAATGAAAATATAAGAGAAAGAAATGAGGGAGAGAGAGAAGGAAGAGATAAATGATAATGTAATAGAACTAGAGAAATGAGGGAGAGAGAAAGAGAGAAATGAAAATATAAGAGAACGAAATATGGCAGTGAGAAAAGAAGGAGAGAAGAAATGAAAATATTCATTCATTGTTTTCTGCCTAATTGGCAGGTTTTCCCTGCATTCTCCAGCTTTCCCTATTCTCTGCCTTACGCTTCGTAATAGCATACGACCCAGTTAATTTAATATCATCCATAAGCTGATATCTCTTTCTTCCACGGACTTTTCCTCCTTCAACCATTCCCTCCAAGGCATCCCTTAGCAGGTAGTTCCTTCTTAGACAGTGTCCTAACCAGTTTCTTTTCCTCTTCTTGATGGTCTCCAGTATAGATCTTTTTTCACCAACTCTTTTCAGTACGGCTTCGTTTCTTACCTTGTCCGTCCATTTTACACGCTCCATTTTTCGCCATGTCCACATTTCAAAAGCTTCGAGTCGTTTCTCTTCATTTCTTCTCAACGTCCAGGTCTCTGCACCATATAGTGCTAAACTCCACACAAAACATTTCACTAATCTCTTCCTTAGACGTATGTCAATAGGTCCACAAAAAACATTTTTCTTCTATTGAAAGCTTCTTCTGCTATTGCGATTCTCATTTTCACTTCTTGTTAGCAGCTCATGTCACTGCTTATAGTGTGTCCGAGGAACTTGAAGCTATCTACTTGCTGGATTCTTTCACTGTTTGCTCTCACATTAATATTCCTTGGTTTCCGTCCTATAACAATTGCCTTTGTCTTCTTTACATTAATCTTCATCCGATACTGCTCACAGCTGCTGTTTAATTCTTCTAACATACTATTTATGGTAATTTCATCCTCAGCGAATAATGCCATGTCATCAGCAAATCTTATGCTGTTTATTCATCTTCCTCCCAATTTGACACCTCCTGTGCTCTGGAAACAATTTTTCACTATATCTTCTAAATAGATATTAAACAAAGTGGGCGATAGGCAGCATCCTTGTCGTACTCTTCTTCCAATTTCACAGCGTTCTGTCATTTCGTCTCCTGTTCTCACTTTAACTCGTTGATTCATGTATAAGTTGCTTAGAAGTCTCCTCTCTTTCCAATCTACACACATTTTCTTCAGAAAGTTTAACCCAATTCACTCTATCAAATGCTTTCTCCAGGTCTACAAATACTACAAACATCTCCTTTCCTTTCCCTAAATATCTTTCCCCAAGGGTCCTCAGTAAGAGAAAGAAATGAGGGAAAGAGAAATGAAAATATAAGAGATAGAAATGGGGTAGAGAGAGAAAAGAGAGAAATGAAAATATAAGAGAAAGAAATGAGGGAGAAAGAAAAGAAAGAGAGAAATGAAAATAGAAGAGAAAGAAATGAGGGAGATAGAAAATAAAGAAATAAAGAAACCAGAGAGAGGGAGAGAGAAAAGAAGAGAAATATTGAAACAAGGAAGAGAAAATTTAAAGACTAAGGAACAGAATGAAAAACAAAACGAGGGGGAAATGTTTTTGACAGACGAAAAAGTTTTAACGAAGTGTGTATAAGATTTGTCCGTCGTTTCTCGTGCGAAGTGACTTAACAAGAATTCAGTTATTTACTGAAATTCAGAGAGAGAGTAAGGTAAATATTCTGGACCTTTTTAATTGATTTACACTGTAACATTCTGACTATGTGTGTTGTGTACACTGTTCTCACTTCATAAATTGTATTTTTCAAAGTAATAAACATTCCTGATTGACAAATTTTAGAATTAAGTAGTGTATATTCCAGTGTAATATAGAATTGTTGCTTGTGCTTGCCCAATTTAGGTAGTATATCCTGTCCCAACTATTTCTGGAGCAAGGTCACGCATAGCGGCAGTGAAGGCGGGCAATCGAGTGGGCAGCGCGAAGCAGCACACGCTGCTGAGAAGGCTGGTAACTGCAGTCGCTCCCCCTCCACGCAATCCCGTTCCTATAACGTGTTCATTGGTGGAACCATCTCGCGTGTACTTGCGCAGAGATTGTTTCCGTTCTCCGGCTCCAGAGATAGCTGTAACAGAGTGTATATGGACAGATGAATCTTGTGAGAATCACTACAATGCTACTGGCAACACTGCAGCCAGGCCGCTGTGTTCCGAGTAGAAGTAGGAAGAAGGTAGGGAATGGGTTAAGGCTGGGAGGTAGAGGCATGACCTTGACTTGGTTCAGTAACTAAATTCGTTCACGCAAAGAAACAGGAGTTTATTTTTTGTGAGGCAACAAGAACTTGTTTGAAGCAAAAACTAACGATTTGGCTTATTAGCTTTAATTTAAAAATCACAGATTTAACAAACATGATCCTGTATGTCATCACGACAGGCCCAAATGTGCCGTTAAACACGATAAGGCAGCTGCGACAAGTACACACCGATCCACAAAAAACGCAATAACGAGGATGAATACGCGCATGCGCAAAACAGGTGCGAGAACTAGTTGAAAAGGCGGGAGAAGACGCTCTAAGCGCTGCAGTATAGCTCAACAAGGGAATGTGTCTGGCAAAGTGATTGATTGCTCTCCAGTTCCTGCTATCATTTAGCGTAAGTGGAAGGGTAATTATGCGAGTTAATGGATCATTACAAACCTGCTCTGCAAGAGGGGGGCGGGGGAGGTAATCCTCCTGCTTTTTTTCAGGTGGGTCGCACGTCTAACCAGGATTGGCCAGCAAAGTAATATCTCAAAGAGGTTTGCCAATCAGGGACGCTTAACAGAAAAGTTGAGAATCCTTTTATGAGATAGCGTTGTAATAACCTAAATCTTTCGATGAAATCTCAGGATGAGTATAAAGATTATATGTCGACGGTATGGATCTAACTTCCGGTATTATTTCGTGAATACCTGTATGGTGAAGTTCAATGGATGGTTGGCTGTAATTAACGTCACGTATTTGTGCTACTAGGTGAACCGCGGCGATGGATATTAAGATTATCGACTATAAAATGATGCGTATGTGGCTCTCGCTGAATGTATCATTTCAACATTGGTCTGGCACGACAGGTTGGTTTTCCACGGGGCCGATTTATAAGATGGGTTGTGTACGGTGGGAGATTTTTCCAAATGTGTCCCTGCAAACAATAGCTCAGGCGTTTACTCGTCTTTAATACCTATGGATATGTAATTACAGTTTATAAGATTTAATTTTTATGTGCGGTCCAAAGGATGTCCACTAACCACTGATAAAGAATTGAAAAAAAAGGGTAGACTCCTTCTGATGTTGAAGTACACAAAGTAAGAGTTGTCAAATGGCATGATAATAGAGCTGCTGTACATGTATCAACCTTTGTTAGTGCAGAACCCTTGGGCAAAGTAAAACGATGGGACAAGACTTCTAAACACAGGGTTGAAGTAGACTGCCCATCTATGGTATTGTGTTACAATAAGTTTATGGGGGTGTTGACCTCTTGGACTCTCTAATTGCATTATATAGAATAACAATTAGATCTAAGAAGTACTACCATCGCTTGTTTTCCATTCCTTGGATATGGTGATAGTAACTTGCTGGCTCTTATATGGGAGAGACTGTGATTTCTTTGGTGTGTCTCAGTCCAATCAGAGTCCACTTTGTAGGTTCAAAGCTGAAATTGCTGATGCTCTATGCAGAGCAAATAAACACATGGGTTGTAAGAAAATGGAACGACCATCTGCAAGTGTTGAAGAAGAATACAAAGATAAAAAGAAAATAGGTCATGCACCCAAGCCAATACCCCAGAAGAATTTTCGTATGTACAGACAGTGTGGGGCATTGGCCATATGTATCTGATAAGAGAGGTCGGTGCAAAATGCCCAATTGTAAAGGTACTCCATCCATAATGTGTCAAAAGTGTGGCGTTAACCTCTGCTTGAAAAGAAAAAGAAACTGTTTTCTGAATTTTCACAAAGAGTAACTAAATGTAAAAGAAAAGTGTATATTACAGGAAAGAGTAACAATTATAATTTTCATCATTATGGTTAACAAATATATTTAGAATGTTGTTAATATTTACATAAATTCTTGACAAATTCCATTAATGTAATTACTCTTTATATAGGAAATTATGTGTAATAAAGTTGAATATTTGAAAATAATAATAATTTATCTAGATCACTGAAACAATCTCCTATGCCTGATGCTACAAATTTGTCACGTTTATAAAATATAACAAAAATACAAGCTAGAAGATATTATTCTCAAAATATGTTCATAGTAGCTCATGAAGTGTAGATATACTGTGGCAATTTTTTTCTCTACTGTTTCAAAATTCTATCCATAGAGGGTTAATTGCAAAAATTCAAACAAATTGGCAAAAATGTAGAGGTCGCTCAAGCGACATGAAGTTTTACCGTAAGGATGTTTATGTAACGTATATCGGATATATGGGACGTTTACAACATCAATAATTAATAAGCAAATTGTACTATTTGCACTATGAAATAAATTGTTATCAGAACAATACAATTATTTATTATAAAATTGCAATTTATTTAAGAAATAAAGTACATAAATTTAAATATTCATTCGGTGTTAATTTCAAAATCAACTTCTACAATATCCAAGCGTCTGAAACATGACTTCCGTGGTGCTCGACGACTTAAGCTTTCCATTTAACTTTTTCCCCTTGTTATTGACTCATTAAAGTTGGATATAAGAGGCACTAAACGTTCAACAGTATCATTGACAACCTTCAGTGACAAGGATTGCTTTGACTTTTTAGAATTTGTGCAAGTCAGTCCAGTTCTTCGGTTCATACTGGAACCTGAAATCAACATTTGCTGGAACATAAGATGCAACAGGAGACTGAATTAATCAAATCAAACAGAAACTTTATTTGTAAGCCTTGGGAGTCTGCCAGTTTCATGCACATAGAACTCCAAGTTTCATCAAAATCCTTAAGACAAGTTATCATTTCTTGCTATTGCATGGAAGATAACTTCTCTCTAACCAGCTCTCTAAGCAGCTCAACTTCAAGATACCGCAAATGGGCCTCCAACTTGTTCCTTGCAGTTTGTGGATATGGTGCCTGTAAGCTAAATACAACAAATTTATTGCAAGAAACTGTTCCAGAAGAATGCAGATACCTCTTATCATGCCTCTCTAGGAAGCTGTTGTATCGAAATTCGTACACACACTGTCATGAAGCACCTCCCAAAAGAGCAGCTAGCTCCTGAATAGTTTATCCTTGTATACCTCCTGTTCCAGATGGTACCTTTGCAGCACCTAGTATTTTGTCAACTTCATAACCTGTAACAGGTACGTACTGGAAGTATATCCACAATTGCTTTCAGATTTGATTGATTTGTTCTTTCATCAACATACTATCCCAGTGCAAGACTAAGAGAAGTTTCTAGGTGTTGCAAACGTCCTCACGCAATGATCAATGATCTTTTGATGGGCAGCTCGCTTGAGGAACCTTATAGTATTCTTCTGTCTGTCGAGATTCTGACCATTAGCTGTAGCACTAATAGCTGTTGTGATCATTGTGAACCTTCTGTCCGAAAGGAAGATTGGAAGAAATTCAAAGGAACATTTCAACTCCAACCCCCCCTCACCTCAATTGTACAAGAAATGAACACACCACAAATTTGAAACAATAAATTGAGTGGTAGATGAAGTTCATTAAAATATTTCCTTCTACAGGACCTTCTAAATTTCACCTTCTTCACAATCCGTCCCCTACATTTGCTTTCCATGAAACCTTGACTCAAGTTGAAGTAATGATGCAATACCGCTATTGCAGGACTTTTTGTCCAGTGTCTATTCTTTGTACACTTATTTCATCTTATTAGTAAACTGAATAGACCTATTTGAACGCTACAAAGTAATGTAAAATAACCTATTTGTGTTAAGTTTTATAACAACATGGTATTAGTAC
The DNA here is from genome assembly GCF_977018435.1 of Lepisma saccharinum. NCBI lineage: Eukaryota > Metazoa > Arthropoda > Insecta > Zygentoma > Lepismatidae > Lepisma > Lepisma saccharinum. Next base: position 89,373,826 of record NC_139232.1, on the reverse strand, counting down.
ATGCGAAATTGATACTCCATATAGCATATACCGGTATGGAACATTTTTGAGGACTGTAAACGACCACTAAATATTTTTCTATTGCAACAAAATTTAGGACAGAGTATGTCTAGACCTAATGGAACAAAATTAGCAACTATGCGTTGAAATCATAGGAAAAAAAATAACATGTTGTGATGGACAACCCTAATTGTGTGTGTGTGTGTGTGTGTGTGTGTGTGTGTGTATACTATATATACACTGCCCTCCAGAAATTAAGCAACAACAAGAAAATGTGAGGTAAAAGAGAAAACAGTTGGAGAAAAGAGAAGAAGAGTGGTGGGCACGCTGAAAGAAAGCAACGAATGCGTTAGGGATCATATCCCTTATTAGTGTCGGACAACGGTCACTTTCGTTACAAATAAAATACGGACACCCTCCGGCCTTGTGTTTGATTCTATTGTATGATCACCATTTGTTGCTTAATTTATGGAGAGCAGTGTATATATATATATATATACATGGTGTCTCAAAAGTAATAGCGCAAACTGACACAGATGAAGTACACAATAATAGAAGCAATAAAGTCTCAGTAAGCATGGGTCTGTAAACGAGCCGTTTTCGAGATAATCGCGAATGTGGGATTACAAGCCGCCACTGACTTCATTGTTTGTAAACGTTGGCCAAGTTGGTAAAATGCTAATAATGTGTGGGTACAAGCCGTCATTGATTGCATTTTGTAAACACCGAGTGCTTTACTCCTTGGGCGGTCCGAGGTTTGCTCTTTGTTTACAAAACAGAAGATTTCCGAGAGGTGTCGTTGGAATCAAACAGGATGGATACAATCAGTACACAGTCTATTTCTACTGTGGGAGTCAATTTTCTTACATTGGAGATCTCATTGCTAGACTGTGTACTGATTGTATCCATCCTGTTTGATTACAACGCCACCTCTCGGAAATCTTCTGTTTTGTAAACAAAGAGCAAACCTCGGAACGCGCAAGGAGTAAAGCACTCGGTGTTTACAAAAATCAAACAGTGACGGCTTCTGACAACACATTCGCACACATTATTAACATTTTACCAACTAGGACGACGTTTAAAGACAATTAAGTCAGTGGCGGCTTGTGGCGGCACATTCGCGATTATGTCGAAAACGGCTCGCTTGCAGACCCATGCTTACTGAGACTTTCTTGCTTCTATTATCGTGTACTTTCACCTGTGTCAGTTTGCACCATTACTTTTGAGACACCCTGTATATATGTAGCTACTATATAGACTATATAGTGTGTGTGTGTGTTTTATGTATATGTGGATGTGTGTGTGAGTAGGAGGGAGGAAATTTAATTTGAAATACGATTGTGTTATGTTACCTTCTGTAACTAGAAACTTGTCTCTGTTTGAGAGTTCAGAAATAAATTAATAAATAAATAAATAAATATTGCAGTTCTGAAAACATGAGAGACTTGAAGAAGGTTGCAACAAATTTTCCAACCTAAGGATCTTTAATCAGGCACTGAAAGTATCGTGGAGAACGTAAAGATCACATTCCTTGCATTTATAAAGGTCGAGAAGTGTGATATCAACCTTAAGAGTCTCATAAATAGAAGCCCAATTAATAACTTATATAACTTCTAAGCTGCATCCTTGCATACACACATCAAATTACATCCAAGCACACCTGGTTGCATATCATTCAGGGATATATAGAGTAAATGGATCTTGATTCAGCTCATAATGACATTTAGGCAAAAGAAAGAGGCAATAACTCGATATGAACTTTCGTTGCGGCTAATGTTGAAAGATGAACTTTTGGTTTGACCCATTCTTTAAGTCGTGCTTCATTATAATCCCGAGAATTCCTTTCTTTTCTTCTTTTTGGGTCATTTTTCTTCTCAGCTTCTCCCCCTCTGAAACAGAGAAATGAAAATATCTCTCCAACCAAGGATTTAAGTTTCCAAGTCACTTACCATCGTTCGCATATACATGCATTAAGAGTTGGTTCCAAGACTTCTGATTTGGTTGTGCGAAAAGAAAAAGGAAAAAAAAACACACGATCGACGACCGAAAGTCATTGCTTTATTTTCTTCTAAACGCGGGAATGTCTCGCTGCTTAATGCGTTTACATAAACATTCCTTCCCCCTTTCTTTAGCAAAACGTATCCTGTTCCTTCAGGACGCATTCGCTTCCTTTTGATATTGAAACGGAGTTTAGGGACCTTCAATTTAAGAGTTCACAGTCTCCAAGTGCATAAGAATCAGGATATATCTTCGGGACGAGTCGGGAAAAGAGGGAGGGGTATGGGGGGCGTCGGGCGTGGTGAAATCAATAAGGCAGAAGAGCCGTTCGAGGCCCATAAACATTGGCGAACCCCCTCAGGGCAAAAGCTTTACTCAGAAAAGATGATAATGAAAAAATATGGTTAATATTGAAAGAGTTAGGACTCGCTATGTGAAGTGGGTGGTAGGGTAAAAACCACCTCAAATAACTTGGGAATTAAGTAGCATATTCTTCAACGTTTCGAAATCTTCAAGTTTTCTAATTTAAACCGTTGTGATTTCCTTCATATCTCCTGGACTTATAGCTTTGCTTCTAACGATATACAGTTGCTCTGTTGTTGAGCTGTATGCACGGTCGTCTTAATTATACCGAAATTCACTTCTATTAGTAATCTAAATAATAATTCATGACTCAGTTTTACCTTTGATGTTGACAATCACGACACTATTATCCCCCCACCCTTTTCAGTCTATTCTCCCTATTACGGGCATGACTGGACGTATTTGAAGGTATGAAATATGAATTGTTGTCATCCTATCAGATTTCAAAGGCAGTAGGCCGATAATTAATTATTTTATCCAACGCCTTCGATTCACACTGACCCCTAAGGATGGGGTAAATGGGGTACTAACTCGAAGCCCTTATTTTTATAAATTTGATAAATTTGACCTATTTTACTTTCGCGTTTCTGCATCTTTTGCCTAATTGCAAAGATGAGGATGAATTGTGATAAAGTAGATGAAGGGACAATCAAAACACATATTAACAGTACACAAGGTTCACATATGGTTATACTGGTCATGCGTCCAGACGTCAGAGCCTCGTTAGTCTGCGAAATGTAGACGTGAGATGTTTACATTTGGTTATTTTCAGAAAGGGTCACCCCCTTGCAGACCTTTGATAAAATTGTCAACAATTAATTCAATAAAATCACACATGTTTGTCTAAATCAGGCGAGATTGGTTATACAGTAGATTGTACAATCTTTAAGGGCCAATTTCCATACAATGCACGTTGTTCCCGTTCCGCTTCAATCCTCTTGAGTATTTCTACACACCTAACTCTTCGCATATGATAAAGTAAGTTCTGATAGTTATTTTAATGGAACACATATTTGTCACACATTATTACTATTTGTATCCTCAACCAGTCACCATCATTGTTAAGCAACTTGCTATACCGAAACACACTATTTTGTAGACTCTTTGCCACCTATTATGCAATTTGGATGGGAAAAATAGAAGCCTTCCTTACAGTTCGGACTTGGCACCGAGTGAATATCATCTCTGTACTTGGTCAAGTTACTTGCAGGTCAATAATGATGACTCGTGCATTAACAATATAAAGAAGTTATTTATTTTATAAAGATACTGACCATAATAATCTTATCACAAGCATGTACGCCATTTTCTTTTTAAGGAATAGCTTAATTTACTTTCTCATAGTCGGATAGAAGAACCAAATATGATCCACACATCCGTGAGATTACTGCATTATGTGTGGCAATACTTTAGTTTGTAATCCCAAATAAGAACGTGGAACCACAGTTTAAGACATGCGACTCGATTACGAGACAAGTTTTGTAATAACTTCCTCTTTATTTCTTTTCAGGGCAGCATGCATTTAGCACAGTTGCCCCACACCAAAAAATTTATGCGTTCGAACTGCCCATTACAAGCAGCCGCAGGGGTTAGCTGCCCTCGAAGTGCAATGAGTGAGCCTCACCCTGGAGGAACTGCCTTTGTGATCACAGTTAACCTCGTCCGCAAGGTAAGTATCCCAAAGAATTCACGTTCGAAACTTACATAATTCTTGACAGAAAACCGATTGCAAGACCGTGGCGTATTTTGGCAAGAAAATATGCATCATACCCTAAAACTATGTATATAAATAAATAAATATTGTGGGATGAACTTATAAATGTTTTCAGAGAGCAACAGGTTCATTTACTTAAAGACTCTACGCATAAATATTACTCATTTAAGTTTTTTTCAAATGGTACTCGTGCTGCCATCTATTATTTAGATAGTAAGTATCTTAATACTGTTACAATTAAACTACCATTTCATTATGTATTTGTAACAGATGTTTATGTAATTTTAAATGTCTAATGCTCACATTTTAATACAATACCAAGTTACAGCTTAGCGTAGTGTTCATGTCTCCCACCTTTGGTGCGAGCGGTCACGGGTTCAATTCCCGGTGGGATCTCCAAAATTTCAATGTTGACCTGGTATCGTCAGTGTAATTGTGGAGCTACTTGAAAAGAAGTAACTAACTCTAATATTGAAAGCCAGAAAAGAATGGCGATGGGACACGTATAATCCAAGCAGTTTGCGCCACCAGGGGTGGCGGCGATTCGTCTCCCCCAAAGTCCGTGTAAGCATCCCTCACAATTTCGTTCATCAAAATCCCCACCCGCCATCAGTTCATTACGTCGCCTATTTATTTAGCCTGCCATTGGCGTTATTGTGTAGTTAGCTGTTACATCAAAATCAGTTCTACCTGTCAACTCTTTCATCCAATATGGTGCAAAAATGCTGATCGCATTACCTTCAGTATGGACAATATCAGTGTGACGTCACCTTGGTAGATTGAGTCCAAACAATCTTCTCACGTGAGTTTTCCTTATGTGATGATAACATTGGGTTTTCCATTGCATGGGTTACTTTTAAAGTATGACACCAGTCATGAAACCAAATTATGATGTGTATCGTACCATCAATGTAAAGATGAAATTTCGGAGAATACGTCTACATATAACACATACCTTAGAGATGAGAATGAAAATAGTAAATGGATTAGGAAATCGAATAAAGCAAATGCTCCTAACGGCGTCCGATTCGGAATCACAACCAATGGGTGTCGCCGTTGCAGTCACCTGAGGTTGTTGGGTTCCCATCATCCATATCGGCAGCGTGATTGCACATAAAATCGGCTGAGCTTCGGCTGTGCTCGGAACTGGAATGTCTAGATTTTCTTTAAAAATGCATGATTTTCTTACTCCTGATATTCTTTACCTTATTCTCTGTACGGTATGTGCGATATAGAGACGCATTCTCCGAAATCTCATCTCTACATGGATGTACTATACACATCACAATTTTGTTTCATAACTGCTGTCACGCTCATTAAAGCTACCCCTTCCGATGGAAAATACAATGATTTTAAATAGGAGAAAAACACGTGTCACATTTGTTTGGACTCAAATCGTTTTCTATCGTCTGATGTGACGTCATCACTAATATGGTCCATGGCCGACATACAGGTAGTTCCCCACACCACCTCAACCTCAACACCAACCTATGTGCCTTGATGGGACGGTGCAATGCACAAGGTATAGCTGCGCCTTGTACCGTTATACGTAAGGGGTTGGTTTAATACATTATATTCCCCGATAATTGAAAGGTAACAACTTGTTTGCCAACATACCATAGAACGATCAATCAAACAATCGATCAGGGAAAGAAGATGATTCTTGTCGTGTGGGAGAGTATCGAGGAAAGAGGAAAAGAAAGTCAAAGAAAGAGAACGAGAGAGAGAGAGAGAGAGAGAGAGAGAGAGAGAGTAAAGCTACTTTCTCCGTCGTTTCTAATTTATCCACTTGAAGAGGGAACCGTCGGTAAGTGAAAACCATTTTCAGGAACAGGCGGAGATTGGAACCAATTTCGTCACCAGTTTCTCTTGTCACGGTCACGTGACCTCATCTTTACCCGACGGCAGCGCCTATCAGCCGTAGTGGAAAGACGTTGTACTATGACCTGTGTGGTCGTTCCACCCCAACCTCCCATCCTTGTCCCCCCCACTCGTTCTAGAGGGGGAGGAAGGGGTTTCGAAATGACGTCGTATTCGAAGTCAACCGTTAGGTGGGGGCTTGGAGAATGGAGATTCAAGGTGGAGTGCCTCGCAAAGGAAGGGCTATTCGAAAACATTAGAACGTCTCGCTAATGGCGAGTCCATCGTAGGACCTTCTCTCTTATTCCAGAGCCATCTGGGTTCTGGTGCTTCTTCCCAAGAAGGTAGAGGCCGAATTTTAGAACAGAGAGGGGTAAGGCAAGTAAAAACACTTTGACCTCAATTTAAAAGCTACGAATGCTAACAAGATGGAACGAGATTGCCCTTCTCGGTGGCAAATTAGAAGGGAGAGGAGCTTAGCATAAGAAATCGAGCTTGCTTCCTTAGAAAGCACACTCAGCGTTTAATCGGAACGCTGAGTTAGAGGGGAGAGGGAGCAATAAACAGCACATCCCCAAAATGATGGTGGGGTGGCCAATTTTTGACAGCGCAAATCTAGAGTGCATCGTTTCAAATTAAAGTAAAAATTGGAATAATAAGATAATAGGAAATACAATGTAATCAATTTGTTGATGCGGGTTCGAGTCCTGGCTGAGTCTGCATTTGCGTTTAAATTTCTAGGTACTACATGTCCTCGTGTGTGTGTGTGTGTGTGTGTGTAGGGAGTATATACCGTCGACGACATCAGTACTTCAAAGGCAACAGATATCGTTGAGACGTAAAGCAGCGGATGGGAAAACTCAGGCAAAACCATAGCTGGTTCAGACGGTAGAAAAATGGCACGGTATGCCAGAAACCTGAGTTCGAGTCCTGTATTTGTAGCTTAAATTTCTATGTAGAAACAAAACTCCCTTAACACCCCTTAATAAAATGTAAGGGAGTTAGGCTGGGTACAAATGGTTATGTTAGAAAAACTTTAGACCTAGGGGGAACTATATTGGTGTGTTCAAGCGGACGTTCACCATATTGGTGGCCGCCATATTGAATTCAACTAAGCATTTTTAAATGGGAAGGGGGTGATATGATATATAAAATCAGGCTAGAATTTCACGAGAAATGCAATGGTGATGGTTTTTAGAGTATCTGTAACCAGTGAAAAGCTATGACTGCTTTATTGTAACAAATGTCATTTTCCAGGTGCGAGAGAATAGTGCCAGAATGCTCCTAACGCGTGAGGAACGCATAGAGATCGTACTGCTGTCTGGGAAGATAAGTTTGTGTGTCATTTCAAATTATGTTAATCAACGACACCCCCAGCGTGATCCAGTGTCGCATGTGGCACTTGCACAATTACTCCAAAAGTTTCGGGAGACAGGATCAGTCTAAGAAAGGCAACGATCAGGAAGTCCCAGAACTTCAGTAGTAGAGGACCGCGATAGTGGATGTTTGTGCCCTCGGGCGTTTAATATTCGCAATTAATTTGTATGTACTTATAACTAATTTGCACGGGTTTTAATTAATTTGCGCGTACTTAGAATTCATTTGCATGTACTTAGAATACTTTACATTTATGTATTTGCATGTTTATAACTTTTTATGAATATATATTTATTTATTTTATGAAAAATATGTATATAAAAGGTAATTAGAGGTACTAAACGCTATGCATATGGTTTTATATTCATTACTGCAAAGTATGTAATGTATAAATCGATAATATTAATGTTTATAATATTGAAAATAAGTTTTCTATGGTTTATGAACCGCTATGAACGGTGGTAATGATACGAAAGAAGACGGTCCCGGTATTCGAACCCACGATATGTAATATTATTAATTAGTACTATGCAATAATGTATGTTATTATATTATGAAACACGATGGTGCAACACGCTAGACAGAATACTGTCTCAGAATCTGAACTCCGCGCAGGTAGACGAGAAAGGAATTTTGGGGAGTGTGCGTTCAAGGTCAAATGACGTCAGAACGTCAGAACAAAGGAAGAACCTGATTGACCAATCAGAGAGCGCGTCGGTAGGTTTTCAGAACCGGTTTTTTCAAGGTTAACCAGTACGCAAGAACAGCTATGCAATACTGTAGGGCAGGGGAGGTATTCAACCAGACAACAAAGGATGTCTGAGAATGCGCAGCAAGGGTCAAATCTCTGAAGCTATGCGGTTTCCGCCGCCAATTAATATTCCGCTCAGGTTTGCCTCCAAGGCACAGGACGCTTTAGCGCAGGTTTTTTTTATCTGTACTATGAAGAAGGGAGAGCTATTAGGGACGGGGCCTACAGTTTTCACCATTTGCTTTTATCACGGGGTAACGAACCTAGGACCCTTTGATTATTGATTTAGGTAGTAAATGTATGTTACTGTGTGCTATTTTACTTAATTTTGAGTTTATTTTTTACCAAACTTTGACTTTATGTCAAACATTTTCACAGCTTATTCTTATTTTTACAAAAATAACACTATTTGTACTATTCAGGCAACATTTTTTATTAAATTTTGGACTCGCAAAGATATTTTTTCAACTTTTAACTTATTATTTTACAACTTTATATTAATTTTTTACCAAAATAACACTATTTGTACTATTCAAGCAACATTTTTTATTAAATTTTGCACTCACAAAAAACATTTTTACAACTTTTAACTTATTATTTTACAACTTTAAGTTAATTTTTTACCAAAATAACACTATTTGTACTATTCAAGCAACATTTTTTATTAAATTTTGGACTCACAAAGACATTTTTTTCTACGTTTAACTTATTATTTTACAACTTTATGTTAATTTTTACCAAAATAACACTATTTGTACTATTCAGGCAACATTTTTCTATTAAATTTTGGACTCACAAAGACATTTTTTCAACTTTTAACTTATTATTTTACAACTTTATGTTAATTTTTACCAAAATAACACTATTTGTACTATTCAGGAAAGACTTTTAGTCGCATTTTCGACACACAAAGTGTGTGTTCTCAACTTCTATCTGTTTATTTCACAAGTTTATGCCTATTTTTTTACCAAAATAACACTATTTGTACTATTCAGGCAACATTTTTCTATTAAATTTTGGACTCACAAAGACATTTTTTCAACTTTTAACTTATTATTTTACAACTTTATGTTAATTTTTACCAAAATAACACTATTTGTACTATTCAGGAAAGACTTTTAGTCGCATTTTCGACACACAAAGTGTGTGTTCTCAACTTCTATCTGTTTATTTCACAAGTTTATGCCTATTTTTTTACTCAAATAACACAATTCAATCTGTTCAGGAAAGACTTTTAGTTACATTTTCGACACACAAAGTGTGTGTTCTCAACTTCTATCTGTTTATTTCACAAGTTTAGGCTTATTATTACCAAAATAATACAATTCAATCTGTTCAGGAAAGACTTTTAGTCGCATTTTCGACACACAGAGTGTGTGATCTCAACTTCTACCTGTTTATTTCACAAGTTTAGGCTTATTATTACCAAAATAATACAATTCTATCTGTTCAGGAAAGACTTTTAGTCGCATTTTCGACACACAAAGTGTGTGTTCTCAACTTCTATCTGTTTATTTTACAAGTTTAGCCTTATTATTACTCAAATAACACAATTTAATCCAGTCAGGAAGGATTTGTTATTATATTTTGGATGCACAAAGAGAGGTTTTCAACTTTTTTATTGATTTTTTGCAGGGTATGTATTAATTTTTATTTATTTTGTTTTGTATCATATATACATTTACAAATTTTTAACTTAGAGTTTAGTATTTATTTAATTTTTTCAAAAACACTAAAAAAAGTACTTTTAGCTAAAATGTAAGCCACAGAATATATTATTATTATTATTATTAGGGTTTACTGATTTCCACTATGCTATTTTTGGTTCTGTATTTCTATATGTATTTCTTTAGGTCAGGTTACGCCTGCTACGTAGGAAAGTTTGTTTATTTTAGAGTTTGCTGAGTATTTTCTTACTCTTATACTAGGTAAAGTTTTCTAAATATATCAGGTAGGGCTCCATCCATATACTTTTGTTTTTGCTGTTTGGAGATGATGCGATCAGCATCACTCTCCATCTGCTTTTTATTTTATGTACCCAATATTATTTTGAGGCTTAGTGAATTCTAGAGCCTATTTATGCAGGAGAGAGGGCTTGGAATTTTTGATCTCAGATAACCCACAACTATTTGTCAGAGTATTTTAAAGGATATTTTATACTTATTATGGGCCACTAGAATATCAAAGCTTGCTTAATTTTTATGTCTGTAACGCATTTATTGTATTTCTAGCTAAGGCTTACTGGATAAAGTACACGAAATGTTTAACATTTCAACTATTTGCTTTTATACGAGGGCAATTTTTTAGTGTAACGAAAATTATGATGTGTCTATGAGGTCTGAAACCCCTTTACCGAGGGTCCATATTTGGACGCTTACTAATATTGTTTTTTCCCCTTACATATAACAATTTAACAATATAATTACAATACGAAGTTAACAGACGGCTTAGGGGCCTAGTTCCACTTTCCAAACTTTTTTACTATTCTAGAAGAATTATTTAGCTTTATAGCCTTTTTCAAGGTATTTTTGAAGTATTACTGGCTTCTTTGGGTGCATCAACATTTGGGTTATTTCTATTTGGTTTATTATACGAGGCTACAATCACTATCTGAACACTGAAATCCTCAGATTGAAACTTAAAGCTTAGGCTGTAACTAGGGACTTAGTATGTATATCGACAATTTATAGGACAACACGAACCTTACAAAGGATTGTAGGTGATGTAGGCCCACACGCCAGAGCTTTGTTAACCTGCAAGAAGCATTTACAGCTAATGCTACGAGGAAATGAGGTTGATTTTTTACTGTTTCACAAGAATGCTATTTTTTACACAACCAATATTTGCTTTTTCAAGTAACTACATGTACCAGAAGCACACATGCCAACACTAACTAGATTTTGATTTATACTATCTCAGGTGCTAAATGTATCAAGAACACTGATTGTATATATTTTTGAGAATCCAACTATATCAGGATTTTTCTATGTAAGTATATTTTTATTGACTGGCTTATTTAACAGATCAAACAGAAAGACTGCAAAATTCACTAAATGTAGGTGGTTTCAGAGATATAAAAAGAACAAATATAAGATTTCGCTTTTTTTTGCTTCTGAGGCTAATCGCGACGCTAAGGGTAAATGGCCAGGAAATGTAACGGAGGAGAAACAATCCCAAAAGTTATGGGCTGCATGTAAGTTAATACCACAGAGATATTACAGTAGGTGTAGGTTCTTCCACCAGAACATTTCTATTATAATAATACTGGTTATGCTGTACTGTTAGCTAAAGATGCTGATATTTGAGAAACTTAAAAGCTTACTCACGACTTACTGTTGCAAAAGATCCGATGACAAAATTTAAAAATTGTTATCGTCCAGACAGGGACTCGAACCCTGGACAGATAGGTTAAAAGCCTAACGCTATACCAACTAAGCTATCTGGGCACAAGGTATTCTTTTTTTGAAAAGTTAGTTATTTTAAGAAATATATTGAAACACTTGAGAACACTTTTGGTCTGGTTCGACAGACAAGGAGACAACATTTCTAAATTTTTACAGACTGGGTGTATTTTTCCACTATAGAGGCCTTCACTATATGTAATTCGAAACGCTAAAGTTCAGCTAGCTTCCAAAATTGAGGTAAAGATTGTGTTTGGCGAGATTAACAAGTTACAATTATATCCAGTTACGGACAAATAAAGCTAAAACTCTTAGATTTACTGTACTAGCCAAGTTTTAGTAATATTTTCTTCACTTTAGTACAAATACCAAAGAAATAGGTATATTTTATTTATAATTTGACAAAATGTACTAGTATTTAATTTACAAAGTTAGGTAAAAAGCAGTATTTTTTAAAAATATTGTTACTGCCTTCAAATTTTATGTTATTTAGCCACTAACAACTGATTTACACTGTTTGGCATTCTTTAAATAGGAAAAGAAGGAATTATTTGTTTATTATTTTTACTTTATATTTATATTTATTTAAGAAAACAATTCTACAGTTTAAAAACAAAAATACATACACACTAAGTAAAAAAAAAATACACGTAAAACATAAACACACACACACACGACAAACAGTCAAATTACAGATAAAGTCGGTGGGTGTTGGTCCTACAAGTTTACACGAAGGTTTAACTTTATTTCCCTGTTTTCAGTTCTGGTAAGTTGACTCCAGAAGATGATTTTTTAATTTTGATTTGAATTGGAGAAGAGAAGAAGAGTTTCTTATGTCGTTGGGGAGGTCGTTCCACGCTCTGGTAGCAGTGACCGTTAAGGAATTTCCATAAAACGTTGTCTTGTGGGAGGGGATGGCCAGCAGAGAATTGTCTCTCGAACGGGTGGCAAAGGTGTGTGCTGAACTTAGGGGTTGAAATCGAGAAAGTAGGTAGGACGGCTCTCGTGAGTTACAGCCTACATCCATGGTGGAGCAGTTAGCATATCGGTCTACGACGCCAGGGGTGCCGAGTTCTTTTCCCGGCCTGTAATTGTCCCTTTATTAATTTCATCATATCATCACTTCTCTTCATCGTCACGATTAATTAAAAGTGGCAGATAAGCGACGCACAATAATCAAATCAATCAATCAATCTAACCAAATAGTACGCTAACGCAAAATAAATAAACTTACCTATCCGTCTAGCTGTGAGTGAATTATCGAGATATTTCGATATCTCTGAAACAGGCAAACTTAGTTTGAAATTATCTAATATGAGAAACATATCAATTCTTATTTTAAAGCGTCATTAATTACGTATAGATTCAAGCTCAATGTATTGAATCTAGCCTGTTCGGGAGGAACACTCAAGTCAAAAGACGCAATTTTAGAGTTGGTAGTTACTAATGTTTATTCCTTTAATAGGAAAATTTGCAGACATGATACGTGTTGCACAGGAGCGTATATTCTAGGCTAGGTAGGCTATCTACGAAGCCTGAAGCCTAGAGAGTTAAATATAGAAAAATAATAACTTAGAAACTGTAAATAGAAATAGTCATTTCAATAAGGTTATGATTGAGATTCTGAAGTTAGCAGTCTGATTTCTTATGAGTTGGCAACCAGATTTCTTAGTAGTTGGCAACCTGATTTCTTAGGAGTTGGCAACCTGACTTCTTAGGAGTTGGCAACCTGGCTTCTTAGGAGTTGGAAACCTGATTTCTTAGGAGTTGGTAACTTGAGTTCTTAGGAGTTGGCAACCTGACTTCTTATGAGTTGTCAACCTGACTTCTTAGGAGTTAGCAACCTGACTGTTTAGTAGTTGGCAACCTGCTTTTTTAAAAGTTTTGGAACCTAGCTGCCGTTCTACAGTTAATTATTTATTTATTTATTTATTTATTTATTCCTTGTTTTGGATGGCGAAGTTAAGGCACAAGCCTTTTCTTCCACTTAACCATCTCTACATTACATTTTATAAATTGATTTTTATAGCTAACTGTATGTTAAATATATAAAAAACTAAATATTTAAGATACCAAGAAATGAAATCTATAAAAAACTAAGAACATTGAGATACCAAAAAAAAGAAAAACACAAGAAAAAATAAAAGAGAAAGACGCAAAAAACATAAAAAATAAAGACAAAAATACATACACACTAAGTAAAAAAAAAAATACACGTAAAACATAAACACACACGCGACAAACAGTCAAATTACAGATAAAGTCGGTGGGTGTTGGTCCTACAAGTTTACACGAAGGTTTAACTTTATTTCCCTGTTTTCAGTTCTGGTAAGTTGACTCCAGAAGATGATTTTTTAATTTTGATTTGAATTGGAGAAGAGAAGAAGAGTTTCTTATGTCGTTGGGGAGGTCGTTCCACGCTCTGGTAGCAGTGACCGTTAAGGAATTTCCATAAAACGTTGTCTTGTGGGAGGGGATGGCCAGCAGAGAATTGTCTCTCGAACGGGTGGCAAAGGTGTGTGCTGAACTTAGGGGTTGAAATCGAGAAAGTAGGTAGGACGGCTCTCGTGAGTTTACTATTTTGTAGAGCGCTGTAAGAGCGTGAAAGCGGCGGCGAGTGGAAAGGTCGAACCAGCCTAGGTCCTTGAAAGCCGGGGTCAGGTGGTCAAAAAATTTGATATTATAAATGTAGCGCACACATGCATTTTGTATTCGCTGTAGACGTCTTGCTAGTTCACCGTTGAGGTCAATATATGTCAAGTCACAGTAGTCTATATGAGACAGAACTAAGGACTCCACGAGTGTTTTTTTTACTTCTTGTGGTAAAATATTTTTAAGGCGGTACAGCGAGTGTAATGCTGCGTAGGATTTTTTACATATGGCCTTCACATGGTCACTCCAAGTGAGGTTTTCGTCCACAACGACTCCCAGGTCTTTGACCGAAAGCGACAACGAAATGGGATTTCCTTCGACAAGAATGTCAGGGATGGAGGACTTCTCTGTTGTGGAAATGAGCTGACGTGAGCCAATTAAAATACATTTCGTTTTCTCAGCATTTACTCGCAGACCGTTTGCCTGAGACCACTTGCAGACGTTCATAATATCATCGTTTAGGGCTTTGATGGCCATATTGATGCTTGTTTTAGGGAACGACAAATAACATTGGACGTCATCAGCGTACAGATGGTAATTTGTCGATTGAAAGTTTCCAGATATATCATTTACGTACATGGAGAACAGCAGCGGAGACAGGACGCTACCTTGGGGTACACCGCAATTCGTCGGCAGCCACGACGACTTATTGTCAGAAACGAATGTGCGTTGCTGTCTGGCTGCTAAATATGAGCGAGCCCAGTCAACAGCGGGTTGGGAAAAGTTGAAATAAAATGACAATTTTGCCAGAAGGATATCGTGGTCTACGGTTTGGAAGGCTTTGCTGTAATCGAGGAGAACTAGCATTGTCAAATATCTCTTATCCATCGCCGACCTTACATCATCCACCACTTTAATGAGCGCTGTGCTGGTGCTGTGATGTGGGCGGAAACCGGACTGGAAGGGGTTTAACAATTTTTTCGATTGCACATAGTTAAAAATTTGCTCGTGAACGATGTTTTCAAATACTTTTGACAAAGTTGGGAGAATACTGATCGGTCGAAAATCTTGAGCACTTACTGGGTTGGTGATTTTAGCCAGGGGGCGTATGTGAGCGAGTTTCCAAATGCTTGGGAATGTGCCACTGTACAGGGATGTGTTGAAAATATCGCCTAGAACCACGTATTGCTGTGAGATAGTTCATATCTTACACTCAGCATACGCCACTGATGTTGCATCATCACTGTTTAGAATCTTTACACATGTCCAATAGAAAATTATACTTATATTTTTTTCTTTAATCGGTTCAGTGTGACGTAAATGAAAACAACAGAAAATCGCATTTTGTGACTTAAGTACTTTTTTTCCCGAACACCCTACAAACATTGTCGTTATCGTTCAATAAATGTACTACTTTATGGAGGTTTCACACTTGAGCGACAACTGATAAGGGTTCCCACTCATTCCCTTTCTCACCTTCTCTGTCGTTATGCGCGGCCTTGCCCCACAGACTCCCGAAACAGAGTGTATACGTATCTTACTTGTAGACATAGACGTACAGTACAGTCTACGTCACATCACTGCTTACTAATCTTCATTTGACTGACCTAAGTGAGCCGTTTAAGAAAGAAACGAGGCAAACATATTGAAATTTTAATTTGTAATAGATAGAGACTTTGATTTTTCGGTGTTATTTATTACCAAATTCGGTTTTATTTTTTATCAAAATCGGAATAATTTTTCCAAAATTCGTGTTTTTATTTTAGCACATTTTTTTCTGCCAGATGTACCTAAAATTATACATGTATTCTGATTTTAAACTAGTATTTAAAATTATACGTCACATGACGTAAGCCTGTCCGTGAGAGTTTGATACTATGGAACCGATTATTTACATTACTAACTTCAATTGTATCTCGCGTTACAAATACTATGTTTAGACTCCCGTACGATGGTAGGTACGCACTCGATCTCCTGTCAGAATCTTACCACTTTGCTCCGTGATGCAAGGCGTTACGATAGAAGATAAAAACTCGCGGGAAACATTCACTTACACGTTGTTTCGTGTACCTGTCGGAACTATTCCATGCATAACACGCATTGTAGTTTCCCTTTGTATAAAATGTTGGCAAACGTACGCGTTATACACGCATAAATATGGTAGACGTTTTGTTTTTTAAAGCCAAAAACACAAAATGTTGGATTTTCGCTTCATTTTTCGTTGTTTAAGCACAACATGTTTAAAATTCGAGCCACGATTCGCATTTTATGCCAAATTCGCGTTACGTAGAGAATTTGAATGGGTGAAAAATATGTTCAGAACATGTCACTACACAGACCGCCAAACACAGTTGCTGGGCTGGGGAAGGGGGGGATGAACTAGCTTTTAGGGAGCTCTAGCTATGCATATAATATAGGGTTCCTACTCAAGTATATGTATGTAAAACAATACACGTAGTAGTTTGTCTAGTAACACAGAAAAGACTACCTAAATATCGTAAGATAAAGGATATTATTTATTTTTAAGTTAGCTAACCTTGAGTAGTTTTTCGGTGTATAATTCTGTTTAACACTTCATACCGCAATCTAAGCATTAATTTCTTTTTTGCCCCCCCCCCCCCCGATAGCGTAGTGATAGCGTCGTCGCTTTGTAATCAAGGGGTCTCGGATTCGATACTCTGTGGAGGAACATAGGGGTTCGGATCCCACTTTAAACTGTAGGTCTAGTCCCGGTTAGCCTTACTGTGCATAAAGTGGACTTAAAACACCAAATCAATCAATCAATTTCTTTATGACTACGAATTTTTCTTTCCTAACTCTGTGTTGCGGGGCTACCAATTGATGGATTGATTGATTTGCTTTATTTCACTTTGCTTTTTGTGCCACTTTTGGCTAATTTGCGAGGATGGAGATGAGTGATGATGTAATGAAATTGATGAATGGACACTCACAAACATCCATGCCCAGGCCGGGAGCTACTACCAGTTGAGAATGTACGTACAGTCAGGATCACTTCTGGGTTGTAACGGTCCCATTGACTTTCAATGGGATCCCAGAATTGTCCGTGACTGTACATAGAAGTTACGAGGTGAAATGTGTCTTACTAGAAATCCAGCACGGTGGATCATGTGACGAGACGCACGTGGATGGAACGAACTTACTGTTTAATTTGTGGGCATCACACCTAATTTGCTTATCTAACAACCACGGCATACCCAACAGAAACTGATAGCATAATTGAGAGCAATTACAGAAATATTATGGAGAAATACTTGTCCATCATTCCTTGCTGACTTGTTTCTTCAGACAGCTCCCAAAGGTGACTTATCAAAAGTTTCATCTGTAGATGAGTTAGTGTGTGTGTGTGGGGGGGGGTGTACAGTGTGTGTGTGTGTGTGTGACTACGGTCTCCCCCATGGAGCAGTAGTAGCATCGTCGCCTTGTAATCAAAGTGTCTCGGGTTCTGTACCCAGTGGAGGCACATGGTGGTTCGGATCCCACTTTAAGCTGTAGGTCCAGTCCCGATTAGCCTTACTGTGCATAAAGTGGACTTAAAACACCAACTCAATCAAACAATCTATAGCCAATACACACGCTCATATAGAGGGCGGCTTTGATAATATTTTGCAGAGACCCCAAATTTTTGATCCGGCACTGTCACTGCACATTCATAATAATCCAGCAATTAATATATTTCGGTGTAATCACGTTTGCGAAAAATCTAGGTCCTTAGTAATAGATCAATTATTTGAAATATGTGCACAGACGTATTCATTTCAGCAAGAGAAGCAGCCATCTTAGAATAGGTCGTTTATCACCAGGAGAGAAAAAAGCGTATTCTTTTGTCCTCAATCCAGTCATCCCTCACTCCGGTAGCCTTCCAATTAATCTTTGACAGTTACACCCCCGTCCGGAAGACCGGTGCTCGTAGCCGGGGATCGCTATCCTTCCGGAAGGGGGCTTAATTTGTTCTTAATTCACTTAGGATGTCGGACTCTTCTTCCTAAAGGTGGAGGCTTCGCGAGAGGGTGATGGGGATTCGATTGGCGAAGGGGAAGGCAGGGGCCTGCAATCGAGACCGATAGGGGAGTAAGGGGGGCGATTGGGGATCCGAAAAAATGGGTCAGGATAGAGAGAGTTCTTATTGGTTCTCCTTCAGTTTTATGATGAAATGTAATTTCAACATTAAGGATCTACTAGATAGTGAAGATGGGCATTCCTATCCGGATTCAATTTATCCGAATCCGAATTCTGGTTTCGGTATCCCCGAACGTCGGATTCTGTATCCGATATTCTGGTTCTGGTATCCGAATCCCAAATTCTGGTTCTGGTATTGGTTTTATCTTGTCAAATCATGTAGCCATTAGTTAATTCGGACTATTACAAAAAGTAAAATTTGTCTTGAGAAAGACTGTAATATTCGTTTTAAGAAATGTATTTTTAGAGAGAGACATCTTAAATAAAACATTTTATAAGGTATCATGTAGCTATATATGATATGTTCCAACATGATGATTACTAACGTCAATTTACGTCAATTTTCTTCGAAACACTATTGACTTCTTGCTGAGTGCATTTGTCCATTCTGGTCTTATGAGAGTATGACGTCTAAATAAGTTTGAGGGTCATGAGCGGGCCCGGGATTTTGATGACATTTCATCTTTTAACTGGTGCAACGTAAACATTGCTAACTAGTACAGAAATCTTCCTCAGGTTGAAGAAATGTGATTTTTTGGGGTAATTTTTGGCCATTTTTTATCATTTTTTATTTTCGGGTCATTTTTTAAAATTTTCCGGCATTTTTTAGGTCATTTTTTAAAATTTTGCTTCATTTTTAGGTCATTTTTTAAAACTTTTGTGTTATTGCATGTTGAAACAAGAAGTTCAACAATTTCTGTTTTGTCTGAATGTTATCTATGTTACGTACTCTGTGTTTAACTAGTGCAAGAAAGCCTGTCTGAAAATCGCGAAATACAATATTGTCGAGTTTCTTATTCACAGTCTGTACAACACACCAAGCTGAAGAAGCAATTGTTAAATTGTTTGTTTTGGAATGACAAAAAAAGTTTATTTTAAAAATTAACAATAAATACCGCGGACTCGAGAATCAAAGGAAAGCGACAGCTTAACTGTTGGAGCAGCTAACCGTTGTATATTTGGTCACTCAGCACGAACATTTGCATCTTAGTCCGATATTCGTGGTTAGGAGGGTGTGACTTCTGTTTCTTCTATTCGTGAGTTTAGGTGTCGAGTGGACTTAAAATGCCGAAGATAAAGCGATCTAAAGCTGCTCATTTGAAGCAGATAATCTGAGAATTTTGTGAGGACATATATTTGTGAATTGAAGACCAAAATTGGTAAACGCTGTAAGCGCCAGAAGAATTCAAACACCGTTTTCTATGTTAAACTGTGAAATCTGCCATGCTTGATAATGTGGTAAACGTGAAAAGTGGCTGGTAGCCCTCTAAGTACTTCAAAGGGCGTATAAAAAGGCACTAGTGTGAACGTTCGTACGGGCTGATGTGCTGAAAGATGCGATTTCCCAACACTTTCGCTTTTGGCACTTACAACGTTTTCCACTTTTAGTTATCAATTCTTCCCAATGTTATTGATTCTGGTCTACAAAGTAAGTATACAATAAAGGTAAAAGGTAAAGTGTTCCCCTGTGCTTAGCACCACGCCATGAAGGCGTATAGGGGGTGTGGGGGTAAAATATAAATATATATACGAATTTTTCGGTCATTTTTCAAAGATTTTAGGTAATTTTACAGGATTTTTGTTCTCATTTTAAAGGTAATTTTTCAAAGTGTTTTAGGACGTCAAAATCCGGGTCCTGGTCATGAGTGTTTAAAATTAGATTGTAATTCGACGATTTCTAGCGAAACTATAAAGTATGCAAATAATTGCAGTACGAGGCTCAAATATTAATGTAGATGTTGATATCGGAAATGGAACCTGAACGCGTAATAACGCGTAACTATTATCATGTAAATTTTAGAGAACTTAAAAATATTGTAATTGAACACTATTTCTTAAAAATGAATTATTGTGATCGAACAAATCTCTGTGTCCACAACAATCGTTTCAAAAGACTTGGAATATTTCAGTTTGTGACGTATATTTTGTTCTTGAAATTGGTGCGGATTAAGTTTCGTTATGCCTTCTAGTAGGGAAAGATATTAATGTGATTTTCACATAATAATTCCTGGTTTAATGAAGTAGATCATTGAATAATCCAATAATTCTCTTCAGCCACTGTTGATTATATTCAAATGTCTGCATCAGCAATGTAAAAGGACATGACACATGTTCTGTAGTTCTGTATTGTAAGAAATACCTATATGTTTCTAACAATATATGCTGAAAGCGAATCTGATTTATTTGAAGAAATCCTCGTCCTCATTTTAACCTTAGATTCAATGGACAATGGGGGAGGAACATTGGAAACCGGAGCTCTGGGATTTGAAAATCCCAAAAGCAGTATCTGGATCGAAGCTCCGCATACGATGAACTGTTTTAGCAATGAGAGAAAAGAAAAGAAAACTCAAGAGAAGAAGAGAAAGAAAGAAATAAAACGGGGCTAATCCCTTCCATTTCAAGAAACACCCCCCCATTTCCACATGTACTTCCATTAATGAAATTTGTTTCATGGTCGATATTTTTAACTCGTGTGCAGCGAACGTTATCGAACAGTTCTTCGCGAAACCCCTGAGGTGCTACAGAAGGAAGCTGGAGGGCGATTGGAGAGAAGGAGAAGAAAAGTACGGAAAGGGTTGGAAACACAGGCACTAGGGGTCGAAAGAAAGGGGGGGGTGTGGAGGGAACTATTCGAACATGTTAAAACTTGTGGGAATGTCTACGAACTTCAACAGATGTCGCTCCCTCATAAAGGGTTCCAAAATTCTCCCGGTTGCAGGACAAGCTTCGGGGGAGATGGTGCAAGCTTCTTAGAGAAACTGGCAAAAGATTTCGCTGTGAGTTTGGAAGTTGGGGGAGACCTTCGGCGCCTGTATTGCCGAGAATTTAAACAAAAATTTAATTTCTTGCACATAGTAAGGACATTATTCCCCCGACGATCTTAATCTATTTTGAGATAAAGCGATAAGAAGGTGCAGCACAACAATGGTTGATTCAATTTATATCACATGTCACCAGATAATTCACACTGACCTTCAAAGATGTCTCTTTACTCGTTTTCATATACACATCCTAACGTAAATAAGAAATTATTACTTAAAGTTTTAAGAATATTGACTTTTTGACGCATTTACAAATTTTCTGAAATTCTGTGAATTTTTTATAATTTATTGTGGAAATTTATAATATTCTTGTTGATATATTTACATATATACCAGCAAAAATAGTTGACGTTCACGTTGATAATAATTCAATAATTAGCTAATCACAAAAATCCTTGTACACTCTTGTGTTGCCTTGTCACCGGAAGGGAAATAGCCCAGTAAACGAAGGATTTTTGTCGGAAATAATTAGGGGAAAGCTGAATTATGGTGTATTGTTAGACCATCATAAGAGATGTATTTTCCCAAAAGTCCCCACACCTCCCCCCGCCGTAGCTTCTCCCCTTAGCCCCCCTGAACATTCATATGCAGTGTTTTATGAAAACATGAATATCTCTGAAACTATTGGACATATTGGGACGTTCTTTTTAAATTTCAGTGTCAACATTACTCTATATAAATTTGTTCCTCTTCATGTTTTAAATATTCCCAATGGGTTTTGAGTAATTTTAAGACAAAATAAAACAAAATATACTTACTTTTTCTTTTTGGCACTGTATTTTCGTTACAAATGATAATATTGGAAAATTATCCAAACAAATATTGTAGAGCATAAAATTAACTTTTAACATTTTAAAGTAGTCCATGTGCTGTATATGTATGGAATATACAATTTTAATTGTCATAGTTTGAAAATATTAAAATGACCTGCATGCAAATATTTGCATTAGTTACCTCAGAAAAATATCATTGTTGTCTGTTATACGGCAAAACGGTAGAGAAGGGGAGAAAGCGAGTGGACGGAACAAAGCAGTTCACGCAGCTGTAAACAGTTGGTAGCTGCAGCCACGTTTCTCCTCCATGCACTAACGTACTCATTGGTCGAACCCTCTCGAGTACTACTTGTGTAGAGAACTTATTTTTGTTTAGTCTATTTGGCACTGAAAGCTCAAATTAGTGGATTAGTGATAAAAGGATAGAAGGGTTGTCGATTGCATCGGCCGCTGTTGTAATAATAATCGAAGTCACCCAAAAGATGGTCCATAGACCTGATTAACTCACTTCACTGGAAACAATAAGGTGTGGAGAAGAAGGACTAGATCCTGAAACTCTTAAAGCTTTTACAAAGAGAGCAAAGAAGAAAATTGGTAGATCAATAGCAATAACTAATGTGACAATATCAGTTACTAGGCAATGGCCATTCAATCACCAATTGAAATTTCACTGACATTAATAACGCAATGTTAAAACTACGTTGGGATCAAACCAGAGACCTTTAGATTGTATTGGGTGGTGTAGTCATTTATCATTCATCTTTCAGATGGTTATCACTCGTACAGAGTGTAACTAAGCTACGAAAAAGTACTTGAAACAATCACGTGTAGAGTTCAACAATATGAGAATGACAGACAAGAATGATATTTTTTCTGAGGTAACTAATGTAAATATTTGCAATGCAGGTCATTTTAATATTTTGAAAATATTACAATTAAAATCGAATATTCCATCCATCTACAGCACATGTTACAAAATATTAAAAATATTGTTTAAATGTAACACATATGAACAAAACACATCAAATGTGCGCATTTTTACGGAACGCAGCGAGAGTAGGGGAGCTCTTACAGCGAGTGAAACCGCGCGTTCAAACTTTACTTGCTACGGGTCAAATTTAGTAGCAAGCTTGTCATTATTGATATCAAATTAAATATAATTTTATGGTGTACAACTTTTCTTTGGATAATTTTCCAATATTATCATATGTAACGAAAATACAGTGCCAAAAAGAAAAAGTACAATTTTTTTTTTCATTTTATCTTAAAATTACTCAAACCCCATTGGGAATATTTAAAACATGAAGAGGACCAAATTTATAGAGAGTAATGTTGGCACTGAAATTTAAAAAAGAACGTCCCGATATGTCCAGTAGTTTCAGAGATATGGACGTTTTCATAAAGCACTGCATATTAAATGTTCAGGAGGGCGAATTAGGGGGGAGGTGTGGGGACCTTTTTGGAAAATACATCTCTTACGATGGTCTAACAATACACCAAAATTCAGCTTTCCTCTAATTTTTTTCGACAACCCCCAAATTTTTGCATTCGTTTCCTGGACTAAAATGCGGACGTGATTTTAAGTAAGAATAGAAATTGGAAATGTCATTCTAATATCAAAATTACAGGGAAATTTGAAAATTGAAGTACTAAATTCAAGCTCACTATGGCATGAAATATATATTGCTTTCTTTCTACGCAATTTATTACCCCCCCCCCAAAGAAAACATAATTAACATTTTATATTTGGTTCGGAATAGCTAATATATTTCGGTTATCATCTAAGTATTAAAATTGATGTAATAACATATACTCTGTCTCGGGAATCTGTGAAGCAAGGCTACGCGTAACGGTAGAGAAGTGGAGAAGGCGAGTGGGAGGATCAGAGCAGTGCGCGATGCTGGAAACGGCTAGTAGTTGCAGCCGCGTTCTCTCCCCCATGCACTCACTTCCCCCTCTCATACGTTCATTGGTCGAGCCCTCTCGAGTGTTTGTTTTCTTTCGTTTGCTCCAGACATTCCATGGACAGAGGCATACAAAGATAATATGGTTCGAAAGTTAATATATATGGTAATAATGATACCGATATGTACTGACATTAGGAATCTTTCATTTAAATTCTCTTGTGATGGGGGCACATTGACCTGTCTTTAGCACAGCAACTATCTATCTGTGCATAAAGTGAACTTAAAACAAATTTAACGGAAGATTGATTGAGTTGGTATTTTAAGTCCACTTTATGCACAGTAAGGCTGATCGAGACTAGACCTACAGTTTAAAATGGGATCAGAACCACTATGTGCGTCCACCGGATATCGATCCCGGGACCCCTTGGTTACAAGAGCGACGACGCTACCACTGCGCCATCGGGGATGCCCTAAACTTTATGAAGATTTTCCATCTATAAACACTACTGGAACCATCTCTCCACATAGAATGGATGCTGCGGTACAGTTGCAGAAAGGTCCACCAACCAAGCTAAAGAGTTAACACATTCCCTAATCTGCGAGACCGAGAACATTCCTAGTTGTTATATATAATCTTGTGGCTAAGACACTATTCTCTTCCAAATCAGCATCCCTTCCTCAGCATCCTCTCCTCTCCCTTTACGCACTCATCCAGCATCCGTTCCCCCCTCCTCTTCCGCCAAGAGAATGATAGAGACACGATCTCCCTCCAGGGACACAAATCTCTTCCACGGTTTTCTGCATTGTGAGCTTCTCCAGTGGAATTTATAAGAAGAGTACAGGATACTGGACAGTGAGTGAGTGGACCGAACTTGCGATTAAATATTGAAATCGAATGAAAAATTGCTGCCAACAATACTTCCGTCCTTTTTTCTTTGTTTCTTGCGCCCTCGTTTGTCTCTTTGAAGCAAGAGGATTGAAGACAAAGGAGACGTAAGAGAGAGAGAAAAGCGGTTGTGAATAGCCGGAGAGAAGTGTGTAATCTTTTAAGACCCGAAAGCAAAGATTCATGGGGGTAAAGAGAAGTTCTTGTCCCTGTGCTAGGGTACATAGAGATTGGTAAAAGTAACGATATGTTTTAGCATTGCTTAAATCTATTTTCTAGTTCGAGTTTAAGTGTTAGTGTGCTTTTATGTGGAAAAGTGCTCTTTATAAAATATCTCTCTCTCTCTTTCCCTTTGCTACCTTTCTCTCCTCTTTCTTTGTCTGTTTACTTTTATCTTTCAATCTTCTTCTGTTTTCTATGTCTTTCATTCTCTGCGTTCCTTCTTTCTGTCTATTTGCTTATCTCTTTCAATTTTCCTCTGTCTCGTCTTTTGTTTCAATCTTCTCGTTATGTCTTTCTCTCTCTCCATTTATTTTATTCCATATTACTCTGTTTCTTTATCAATATCTGTCTTCTTCTTTCTTTCTCTTTATTTCCTTCTGTCTTTTCCTGATACTCTGCCTCCTTCCATATTCTCTTTTTCTGCCTTTTCTTTATTATTCCTATCTCCATAAATTTCTATCTTCTTTTTTTCTATCGCTCTCTCTTCCTTACGAATTCCCTTTGTTTCCTTATATTTTTCAGTTTCTTGCTTTCTTTCTTTCTCTGTTTCTATATATGTTTTCCTATATATCTTTCTCTCAATTTCTGTTATTTATTCCTCTCTTACTCTCTTTTATCTCTTTCTCTCTTCTCTTTCTTTTTATCTTTCTTTGCCTCTTTCTTTTGATGAATTTAATCCACCCTTGCCTACTAGCTGGCGTCGCCCGTAAATGGGCAATACCCCCGAGTGTCCTTCCGGTTGTCCATAAATCGAAGTAGAAAATTTGCAGTCCGTTCCTTTGACAATCGTTTTTGAAAGCATGTCATTGAGAAGAAGCAAAAACTTATTTTTCGGGAAACAACAGACGCTACTTATGACGTTTGAAGTAATTTCTTAGCAGCCTAACACATCGAACGCCATATACAAATACAAATCCATTCAAATCGTCTCCCGTTTCATCGACATATGTTCGTTTTCTGTAGTTTGATTCGAAACAATTTGCCGAGGGGAAGAAATATTGTGAGGGAAAATATAATAAATGGCTTGAAAAGCGAGTCTTTCCGCCGAGGAAGATATTTCCGTGGGAAACTAAGTTACTGAAATTTCTGGTGCCGAAAGATGAATGCGAATGAAATTACATTACTTTGGAGAGAAGAATGCTATCCTCTTTCACTTCAATCTTACAAACCAGTGATTTTCTAATGAATCGCGTTGGTTCGATAAAGAGACAAGAAAATGCGACGGAAATCGTGAAAATGTTCCACCAAAACTCTTGAAGAGGAACAGCGAATCGAATGCATAATGATTAAATAGCTTATATACAGTGTTTTGTTTTTTCTGGGAAGAAAGGTTCCAATACTCTTCAATTTGATTATCGTTACTCTGTTCATTATATGAATTACTGAAAATATTGTTCCATCTGTTCGTAAACGATCGTGAATCTATGTACACATGACAAAAAACTTCTGGTACAGCGTTTCGTTGCGTACTGTCAGAAAAACGCATTTGTATACATACATACATATGTATATAGGGTGTATCTTAAGTAATAGCGCAAACTGACGCAGTTGAAAGTACACGATAATAGAAGCAAAAACGTCTCAGTAAACATGGGTCTGCAAACGAGCAGTTTTCGAGATAAATGCGAATGTGTGGTTACAAGCCGTCACTGATTTCATTGTTCGTAAACGTCGTCCTAGTTGGAAAAATGCTAATAATGGCGTCGCACCGTACTGTTGAAACCACTCCGCCGCGGAGGTGTGCAAGTAAACATTTAGGTAACAGTTCGTTATATCGGAGACACATTTCTTCATTTTTACAGAAGAAACTACTTACGGAAATGAGTTTCTCTAAGGTTTCCAACGTTCGTCGAGGTATTTTCTTTCATCGTGGATTTGACCGGGAAATCATGTATTTTTCAAGAGAAATATCTCACCGACGCACAAGTGCCATTGCTTTCGCTACGTGAACCGGATGCTGCATAAGTTTGAAGACGTAACCCCTGTCAGTGTTTCCAACCCCTTTTTTTGAACTATGCTTGCCTAACCTAACTTAACCTTATCGGAAATGGTTCGTGGGGCTATTCGTGAATGGTTCGTGGGGCTATCCACCAGCTACCAGTGCATAATGTACAATTTGCACACGTGACGAACATGATATTAGGTATTTTTCGGTGAAGAAGGTTGGAAACACTGCATACCTACAACACTAGTCAATCTCTGCCCGCCATATTGTGTGTTACGGAAGCGAAAAAAGAAATAACAAAAACTACTCCCTATGTGAAAAATTGTGTTTGTTTTCGTGTAAAAAGCATAATGGCACCTTGAACTATGTTCCGCAATACACAATTGGTAAGTACGAACCATGCGAAACACAAAATATCCGATTTTAATGTGTCTCCGTTATAACGAACTGTTACGAACATATATTCACCTTCATGTTTGAAAATCTGTGGAAATACATCGTTAAAATATGTTAAAGATAATGTATGACATATTTAAAGCCTCTTCAACAATCATACACGTGTAATTAATATTTGCTTCGATTGTTTAGCCATTGTTAAAACCGAGAAAGTTTCTATGGAGGTAACACAATTTCTGATTCGTTTATTTGAATCAGATTTTTGCGAAACATCTATTCCTTTTGGAGATATAATTCAACAACAATGGAGGATATTTCGGTGCCTACTTGCAGTCACTGTTGAAACAATCATAACATTCTGGAAACAACCAAACAAAACATGTAACTGAAATTTAAACGTCTCGAAGTTTGATCACGCGATTTGTCTCAGATGGGTAACGTTAATTTTGTCTTCGCGCTAATGTGCATTTGCGCGTGCGAACGCAGCGCCTCTTCCAGCCTGCAAGGCAACGTCATCAGCGCCATCAAAGAAATGGACGGGTTGACTTCAGTGTGGATGTCGGAGGTGATGGAAATTTCCAGCAATGTTCACGCCAATTTACAGCGAATGAACTCTCCAGAAGAACTGGAAACGTACAGCAAGGAAGACCTGAACGCATTCAAGGAATTGGTGCAAGAACAGACTTTCAAGGTGATCGAGCCTAGAGTGAAGTACATCTTAGATTCACAAGAGCGGCTAGATGGCGCTGAACAACAACCGGAATCGAAGCTACATCTCGCCATCAAGAGAAACAGAGAGGCTGAAGTAGTCCACCAAGCTTATCAGAAGATATGGAATGAATATGTAAGATTGGGGTTTGAGCGACTGGTTCCACGGGATTTCAAATCATAATATGTCTAGTTAAAACTTCCACTGTACGATGCATTATGTAAAACTATATCCAATGCAGTTTATTGCAGCTGTAATTGTAGTATCATACTTCCTAGGCTTTCACTATTAGATTGTGTTGTTCAACGGCGCTTTTCGTCCACTTTTTGCTAATCGGAACGATGAGAATGAGTGGTGATGACCAGGGAACGGATTTATATGTACCAAAAAAAAGTGTAAGATATGTAAATATATATTCATTTATTTTAATGAAATTATGGAATTAAATATGTATTTATAGTTGTGAGAAATGGCAATTTTCACAAGAGGCTTACATAGCTATATAAAACGCCTTAGGCTTACATCATTACATGACATCAATAGTAAGGCACAATTCAAATACAAAACGTGTTTGTTTTTTTTCGCTACCAAAACAAAGCATTTTTTCTTGTGATTTGATTTGTTTTATTTTACTTCGCTTTTTGTGGCACTTTTGTCTTATTTTCGAAGGTAGTGATGAGTGATGATATGATGAAATTGATGAATGGACACTCACAAATATCCATGCCCAGGCCAGGATTCGAACCCGGGACCTCCTGACCAAAACAATGGATTACCAAACTTACTTTTGAAGTGTTGAAAAATGAATCTCCTAAACATGAATCTCAATAAATATGATTTATAGTGTGAAACGTTCCCGAGTAATTGTACAATGCTTAGGTACGCGTGAAAACACGGATAGACGAAATAAAAATACTTCTGTACATAAAACACAAACGAGGTTTAATAAACTTTCGGTAAATATCCGATATCGCCCGAACGGATTTTTCACATTTACAGGAGAAACTACTTACTGAAATCAGTTTCTGTAGCATTGTCGAAGTTTTTGGAGGTATTCTTTTTCGCGGAAACTGAAAATTTCACCATAGAATGCTGCAGAACAAGAAATAATCACTTGTTATGTAAGGAACTTGCATTTTCTATTACATTATAGGTAAGTATCAATGCTAAAATTAACGAAATAAACGAGTGAGAGGTGTTCGGGCCTTATCGGATAATTACCAAACTTTCAACATGTGTACAAGATGGCGCCCGAGGAATCCAACTCTCTCTATCGTAATCTACAACAAACTCTTGAACATATTTGTTCTTCTTCTTCGTAGCTACATGAATATACATACTATAATGCTCGATCACAAGATAGTGACCGAGCCAGCGTTCAATATCGCATGAATTAGTTGGAGTATATTTTAAATATGCATTGGATTTCACCGCGAAAGCTTCTCTATTGTCCTCAACAATGTTACAATAACAGATACATTGTCTGTCAAGAATGAAAATGAACAGAGCATACAAAGCGAACAAAAAGGAAGATGAACTGCGTATTAAACGCAAGAAGGGAAAATGTAGTGATGGCATGAATATGAGATATATATGTTGGAAAGTACTTGAAAATATGGAAATTATATGTAAAAATAACTAAAATATGTGCTAAAAGCTAATATATGTTAAAATATGGAAAATAAATATAGCATTTTTCGAGCTTACATACCACGATTTGCAAAGATAATACAAAATAACATTGATTTTAGCATCACAAGACGATATGTATTTACATTTAAATCCGTTCCTTGGTGATGACATTATGAAATTTATTAAGGCGGGCCCGTAGCCGGAATATTATTTCGGGGGGCTCATCCCTTATCATCAGCCGCCATCTAATGGCAAAAAAACGTGGGGAGGGGGGTTAAAGCCCTGAGGATGGAATTTCTCAGTATGTTAAAACTTATTACACAAGATGTTTAATCCTGCTCAAGCAAGTAAAATTAATTACCACGATACACTATATAAATTTGATATTTGTAGGGTTTCGCAGGGCTTCAACCCTTCTAGCCCTCCCCTTGGCTATGTGTTTGGATTGAAGGGACACCAAGGACACCCATGCCATGTCCAGGCCTGGATTCGAACCCACGACCCCCGGCGTTGTAGAGGCCAATGCTTACTACAGAGCAACCACATATTTCTTTTGGGGTTCCTCCTGTGTGAACTAAGATTTTAAATACATAGCTGTATATACTAAAATTTTATTGCGATTTCAATGAAGCTTACAAATTACAAGTAGTTAATTTTGACGTGAACTTTTGAAACTTGATGGAAATTCTACCTTGGTAAGCAGTGATCGAATTGGACTGGTTTTAGCCGGTATGGCATGTTATGGTATTACAATATGCAGATGATCGCACAAGTAAGTACGCAAAGGACAGCAATGTACTCGTTCATTTCTCTCTCTCTCTCTCTCTCTTTGTTGCATGTTTGAGTTGTACCGTACAACACCATGCACTCTTCCCCCAACCCGCCATCCACGGCCGAGTGCTCCTTGTCAATCATACGTCATGAGATATACAACAATAGCGCCAAGAATGTGCTAGAAAGTTCTAAATCTATATGCAGAAACATTTTATGTACTTAAATTCTAGCAGGTTAGCAAGGAGAAAACTAAATATATGCTTACAGGCCGAAAGCAAGTGTTAGGTTGATAACGTTTGAACCAGTTTCCAAATTCAAGTACTTAGGAGTAATACCAACAAATGAAAATGATATTGAAATGGAAATAAAAAGCAGATTTAATACAGGAAATGAGTGTTGTTTTTCTCTTCATAAACTTTTATCTTCTCGTTTAGTGTCTAAGAAACTTAAAGTTGAAATATACAAAACAGTTATCTTGCCTGTAGCATTAGATGGATGTGAAACTTGGTCCCTCACATTAAAAGAGGAACATAAATTTAGAGTATTTGAAATAACATGCTTAGAAAAATATTTGGACCTGAAAGGGATGAAGAGACAAGTGAGTGGAGAAGATTACATAATTAGAACTGCAAAATTTGTATTAATGTCCAGATATTATTAGAATAATTAAATCAAGAAAACTTAGGTGGGCAGGTCGTGTGGCACGAATGCGAGAGGAAAGAGGAGTTTACAGGATTCTTGTTGGGAAACCTGATGGTAAGAGATCTGTAGTAAGACCAAGACGAAGATAGAGGAATAACGTTGAGATGGACCTAAAGTAAATCGGTAAGGATGGAAAAGATTGGATTGATCTTGACCAGGATAGGGACAGATGGAAGACTTATGTTGCTGCAGTCATGAACCTTCCGGTTTAAGAAGGCTAGAGAATTAGTTAGTTAAATTCTAACCAAATACTGGTTTATACGAGGGCGTCAAAAATGAGTGAGAATGATTTTTTTTTTTATCACACAGTGAGCATGCAGTGGTGAAACAAATTTGCGCGAGAAGAACGTGTGTCGTGGAATCGGCAGATAAAATTGCAAGCGCGTATGCGCATGAATCTAGCAACACTGAACAAACAAAACACGATAGGTCAGAAGTCGCATACAGCAAATGGAGTTGGTTTGTGAGGAGCAGTACGCGGCTTTGAAATTTTACGTCCGTCTGGAGAAATCCGCCACGGAAGCATAGGAAATGTTGCAGCAGGCATACGGCGAAGATGTTCTTCCACTATGAACCGCATTTCGATGGTTCAAACAGTTTAAGGAGGGCCGTGTTTCGACCACAAAGCAGGGCTGTCCGGGCGCTCCGGGCGCTCCGGCCACCTCAGCGAACTAGATGATGGGTAACACAGGGGACGTCATTGTCTGGGAAGATCGCCGAATAGCAATAGATGAACTGGTGGACGTGTTATAAATTTCCTATAGCAGTACGTTCACTATTCTGCACGATCGCTTGCACATGAGACGTATATATGGGTGCCGAGATTGCTAACGCCTGAACAGAAGCAGGTGAGAGTGAAGGTGTGTCGGGGGCTTCAGCACCTGGTAGCGGAGCATGGCGAGGCCTACCTGAATTCCATCATAACTGGTGACGAGAGTTGGCTTCACCACTACGATCCCGAAAGCAAACAGGCGAGCACAGTCTGTAAATCACCCAGTTCTCCGGCGCCAAAGATTGCCAAAACTGTTCCGTCGGCGAATAAGGCAATGGTGATTTCCTTCTTCGACTACCGTGAAATGGTCTACCAACATGAAGTGCCCCCGCATACCACGGTTACTGGGCAGTATTGCGTGACAGTTTTGAAGACCCTGGCTGAACACGTCTGTCGAAAACGCCCTGAGCTGCAAACATCTGGTTGGCGCCTACACCAGAATAATGCACCCCCTCACGTTTCCGACGTAGTTGTCCAATATCTGGCTCGACAAAACATTTAATGTGTCCCGCACCCTCCATACAGCCCGGATCTTGCTCCGTGGGAAATCGGAGCTGCGGGGCAAGCGTTTCGACTCGTCAAAGGCCGTTCTAAAAAAGGCGGATGCGGTTCTGAAGACGATGTCAAAAGACGGGTTCCAGCACATCTTCCAGGACTGGCAGACACGTTGGGCCAAGTGTATACAACTCGATGGGGACTACTTCGAAAAAGACCATATCAACCTGGACCCTGGCTAATGCAATAATGTATTTTGTAAGTAAAAAATTAATTTCATTCTTTTTTTACTAGGCCTCATATATTACATTTACATATTGTATTACCATATAGGCTAAACTGATTGGTCAAGTTGTTCAGGAATTAAATATTGAAAACCAAAATGCGAATTACCAAGTAGTGTCTATCGTATTGTAAAGGTGAATTTGTTTTAATAAAAAGTATCTCAATCATTGGTTCTGTATTGTTAATAATTTTCTTATTACCATGGTTATGATTGATAGAAATAAGTAGAACTTTCGAATGAGATGTCTGACAGTTGATATCCTGCAATGGACTTCTTCTACGGTCACAAGAAAAGCATTGTAGTCTGTGCAAAGTCTCCAACAGTGCTCGCAAGAGACAAAGGATAGTTAAAGCCCGATTACATCAGCAAATCTCGTCCAATGCGCCAGATTACCAAACCAAAACCTGTATTTCCAGGATAAGAGCAGTGTAGTGAAGGGCCAGGGGATGACTGGTTTCAAAATTATCTTCATTTTTACCTGCATTGGCGTGTGCTTATCAAATTCGCAATCCAGCACGGATAAGGACATTGATAGTGCAGTCACAGAGCTGGACAACATGTCGAATTCTTGGATGAAGGAATCGCAAATGGTATCCAGCACCATAGGTGAGCAGTTGAAGAAGATGGAATCTGATGAAGAACTAGAAACGTACGGTACAGAAGACGTGAAGGACTTCACCACCTTTCTCAACCAACAGCTCCACGCAGTGATACCACACCTGGATATAATTCTCAAGCTGCAGAAAGTTAAGGCAGATATCCCGGAGAAAGAAGTCAGCAAGAAACTGATTGTTGCATTAAGATTTCACAGGGAGGCGGAGGTTGTGCATCAGACATATCACAAAATGGCGAACGAGTTTCGAAGGTTTGGCCTTGAACGATTCGTTCCTAGGGATCTGAGAGTGCACTAGTCACGTTTCTAGTTTGATTGTCTTCAATGCTGTCTTGCAATAATATACCACCGTTTAAGAGTTTAAATCTACATCTAATGATGTTTGCCAAGTTTTGGTTAAGTGTAGGTACAGTCGCGGACACTTCTGACTTGTATAAATCCAAATTGCTTTCAATGGGATCATTACAACCCATAAATGTCAGTGACTGTACCAATAGATTAATTAGTTCAAAGTCGGATCGCAACCACGGGAATCGAATGTGTGAATTTTACTTTCGTCAAACAGACTTTTAATCTTCCCAACTGTTTTCATCCCTGTTGGAAGGTGACGACAGCGTTTAAACAAATGTGTTTAGCTTTTCAAGAAGAGCTGGTCTCTTCTATCGTCTCTGACTACGTTTCTAGCATCCTTACCTTATTAATGTGTTGCTTTTGTCCTCTGAAGGTCCCTTAGCTATACTGCACAATCGACTCTTGTGTTTTATCGTTTCGGCATAAAAAATGTTCACTCGTAGTACTTAATTTGTGCATCGGATTGGCACTGTGCATTTTTCAATTAGAAGTTCCTGTTCTGTGAAATAATATAAACTATCTTACATTACTTACCATAGGAGTTTTCCTTTATCGAAATCCATGATCTTTAAACACACAGTATTGCCAGGTCGAACTTTGGTTTTAACCTGGATTGTTTGCTAATTTCCACTTGGATTCAACTTTCTTTATTTCGTTTTTTCATCCGTATTTATGATTTTCATTTTATTTTTGGATATTGAATATTCTATTTTTTTAGTAGCTGTAAATTATTTTCGTTATTTTAAATTGGTGTTCTTCAATTTGTTTTGGAAATAAGTGGTTTTTGATGATTGTATTGTTCAAAGTTGGTCAAGCGTTGTGCGATAAGGGAGACCCTGACTTAACTTGTATCCCTTATCGCACAAAGTAAGTACAACCTTGCGTTGTGACGTCACTCGAGGAATGCCTACGTGTTAGGTTAGGTCCGTTAGGTTAGCATAAATACACTGTAAATGTATTATTTGTTCTAAGATAACTAAAACCAACAAGCCTAAAATAACAAATTAGGCATTTAGCCTTACCTCTGCATGTAAATTAGGCTCATTATGTTTAATTTATAATAGATGTTCTTCAAACTTAATACTACTTTTTTCCGCTTCCAATTGTTGCCTCACCATAAATCATACATTTCTGGAATCTTTGATTCATCCCCTTTCCAACGATGTATGATACATATTTCTATTAACAAAGGTCGATTCGACATCCTTACCACAATGTATTTCATTATTTTATTCGAACCCGGGATTTCTTGATTATCAGGTCATAGCGTTAATCATTATGCTATTGGGAAGCTGTAACGTTTATAAAACATTCACAGAAGGAAGTGTGGGCATCTCATGTACTGCAGTGGTTAATGCTCCAACTTTGGAATCATGGTAGAGGGAGATTATTTCCATAACACATTTGGCTGTTATGCATTTGAAGCTTCGGAACGAGTCATAACTCTCGAAGCAGCCAATCAACGAAGCGAGCCGCTGACGTCATCTCAACCCAGAACCTATCGCTAAGTCCCTTGCTCAGGCTCTACACGCCCACTAGGCTTGCTAGACAGACTCGCGTAGTCCGCTGGAGATGTTCCGAAAGTAATTCGACTCTACCCGAGGTTCGATTTCCGTTGAAGGCACATGCTGGTTCAGGTACTATTTATATTGTAAGTCCAGACCCAATTTGCCTTTCTAGGGATACTGACACACCATGATATGTTAACAGGTCTGGATTTGAAATCTTACAAACGTTAGAAGTTAGTTTCATTTGAATTTGATGTTGTATTTCCTTTCCTACATTAGGCTACGTTAAATTATTAATTGGGTTCAATGACATTGTGCGTCCGTCCCATACAGCACAAATCTCCCAGAGATATCCATTGGTTATCCACAAGGTACAGATCAGATCCATGGATATTATAGATATCCATAGAATAACCATTAGATATCCATTTCTGGATATCCAATTCTGGATATCCAATGGACTCTTAGGATATCCAGAACTGGACATCTAAAACTCGACGAATTCTTGATATCTAATACACAGCCTAAACGTGTGTAGAACTGGTTGTAAGAAACATTGTCTAATTCCGAATATCCAATACGTCGCCAGATCTCTTCCAAAACTTTGAATTTGAATTTAAAATTTTGGGTGCGTCAGCACTAAGGCTGTTTTGCACCCGTCACATTATACGGGGTCCAGCCCCTTATTGTTACAAATCACAACTCTAACGTTGCAGAACTAAAATCATAAAATATTAAAATGTTCTGACTTTCGTTAAAAGCTGAGGCTGTAAAGGGGCACTCAGCACACATAAGGACAAAACACAGGACAACACAAACAAAATTATACTGGCCATGTGGCCAGTCGCCAGAGCCTCGTTAGTCTGCAGTTTAGGGCGTACTAACGTGGAAGTGAGGTTGACATTTGGGTGTACTATGTGGAAGGTCACCCCCTTACACCCCTCTCTTCCAAAACTGAATATCCAAAACACATCCAATTCTGGATATCCAAAACACATCCAGATCTTTTCCAAAACTGGATATCCAAAATGCATACAATTCTGGATATCTATTACATGTCTAGAACTGATCCAGAACTTGTGTGCGGGATCCCGAAAAATCGGGACCGGGATCGAAAAAAAAAATTCCCGTCCCAATCCCGACTTCGGGAAAAGAAGCCCCGACTTTTCGCGATCCCGAGCAGTCGGTAAATACCGAATGGTCATTTTTAAAAGTCGTTTATTCTCGACGTTTTCTGCATTGTAATGTCAGGAACTTATCGAAAATTGTTCGTTTTTGTACCAGAAATGCGAAAACAATCACTTAAAGTGAAAATGACGTGTAGAATTCGAGATTTCCAGAGCTTCTGGAAATTTAGAACATTTCCCATGCCGAAAATTTCCCGACTTTGTCGGGACATTGCAAACTTTTCCCGTCTCGAATGTCGGGATTTAAAAAAATTCCCGTCCTGGACACCCCTAGAAAATTGTCATAGTATTCCCGTTGTGCATACTTTTTTATACTTTATCTTGCAATTAAAACAATAATTGCATTGAAGCATTAGCGTTTCTAAACTTATATACTTGTTATATTTACTGATTTAGTATCTTTCTTCTTAGAATCAGAAAATTTCGATTTAGTCTTACTAAACCCTACAATATAATCGAGATTAAAATCGAGGAAACCGGGAAAACCAATTCCTTATATTTAGCATAGACAGTAGCTATACACATAATTTTTCGTGTATTTTACGCCTGATGCCTGAGTGAATCAGAAGCTTGTGACTATTTTCCTTGTTGGTGAGCGTCTTGTTATTTGCTACTATCAGCGATTGAAACTTTTTAAAATCTTAGAATCAGAAACGCTACAATACACTGCATACAAGAATCGGGCCAATGCTCCCTTATAGCATCACAAATCTCCAAGGAATATACCCAGTTAGCACACAAGCTTGCGGAAAGCTTACGATAGCAAGCTTGGTATGCCAAGCTTGAAGTAATTATGTGGTACTTAGCGTGGGTGAGTACATTTTTAAAAAATATAACAATAGACACACCCATTTAATATAACAATAGAGATACTCATTAGACATAAACAATAATGACAAAATGAAATAAAAACCAAAATACAGTGTTATGAAGTGAAATGTGGATACATTAAGATGTTGATGTTATCTGCAGTCGCCAGATGGCACTCGCAAAATATATAAAAGGAACTTAAGTTTTCGTAAAACAAAATAATGGTATATTTGATTAAAAATATAATGAAAAATTGTGTTTTAATACCCTTCGAAAGATGTGTGAACATTAATCTGCAAGGATGACAAGAAAATGTAATGCAGTGACTAAAGTGAATCTCCCATGATCAACCCTTCTGTTTCATGACTATATAATCAGGAGCTATGTGTGTTGGAGAAAAACTGACACTCAGAGTTCGGTTAGTTCATATCAACTTTCCAGCCTGCTCATTACTAGTGCGTAGCTACAGATCGGTTAGTTCATTGAACTATCCAACTTGACTAGTGCCTATTTTAAGAGGGAGCAAGAAAATTAACAACAAACATTGGTAGTTAACTGTTGCATGCATCCTTTCATATCGAAATATTGTCCAGATGAGATCAAAAATTGTACTTTTCGTGTTCATACAATATCCGAAGTACGTACAAAAAAGTCTAAATCAAAGCATAATGTCCAGATTACGTCCCACTTGATGTTCAAAACATGTCCAAAAGTGATCCCAAAATGTCCAAAATATATCCTTTCTGGATATCTTTTGGATATCACGTATGCGGACAAATGGATATCCAGCAGATATCTAGTGGATATCTTTTGGACATTTGTGTGCTGTGTGGGGTCTGTGTCTCCTGTGTATACACACACACGGAATGCCGAAGTACAACATGCAGAGGACATCAACATGAACATTTCTTGGTAACGTTTTGTTCATCAAGGCTTTGTTTCAATGTTACGAGCCCTCAAAAATAAGTATTTTTGCCCTGTATATATGCAGCCATGCATCACACACTCAATGTTGCTACTGCCATTTAAATTTCTGAAGGAAAATATTGTAAAAGTTATATAGTACGCTGTAGAAACAGGAACAATCCAGAGACATCGTCAGGTTGAAATTGATAGGATTTATCTCCTTATATCATACTTACACGTATGTAGCATATCTCATCCCATGTCCTTGTTCTAATTCCAGAGCGTTATAAGTTGTTTTTTTTCCAGAGATAATACTGACTCAGATGGGAGATGTTTCATGGATTGGTTACATAGTCTGTCCTTGGTGCACTGAAGCTTTTATCGTTTACTCACAGAAAATATAACTGTCAGTGGAAACCCTGAATTTGTACCGCATGGGCGCAAACATGCAGGATAGAAAGTAACTTGCTATATCTTGAGGACTCGAGTTCACTACCCGCTGCGAAAGTTTGTCTATGTTTTACGGCAACACCCTGTATATTTGACAAGTGAGTACAAATAGAAACAGTACAAATATTTTCAAAATATAACACAGAAAGTCGAGAATGTAAAATAAATCTAAGGAACAGTAACAAAGGACATGTATTATTAAAGGATGCGAAGCACTCCAAAGGCGGGAAAATCAGGATGTGTAAATATCCTGTCTTTACACAAACAGAAAGAAAATTTCGTGTTCTAAAAGATATCAAAGCTTAATATTTTGACCGTACCGCCTCCTGTTGAGCTTAATAGTCGCTGTGATGTTTCTGTTACTTTCTATTATTCAGGACAACTTTGGAGCAACAACAAATACATGTCACGTGGAAGCGTTGCTATGGTTTCGGGGTTTTTATATGAATGCTTTACACATGCCACTCTTTTTTGTGCTTTTTTTTCTCTCGCGATCGGAGTTTATGTTCCGAGAAAGTTTTGCCAAACTGACCCAGAAACAGCCTAATCCATACTTTGCACAAGCGACGCCTTTTATTTTCGACCAGCCTTTTAGGAATCGTGACCGGGAAGCCCTTGGAAGTATTAAGCCCTTTGAAGTTGTATCTACTCTTCGTAAATTCTACACGAGAAATGTTTTGCTTCGGAGGAACAAGGGGAAAAAATGCTGCATTCATAGAGTCTTCACTGTACGGATGTAGTTTATCAGAAGTTGTCTTGCGTGCTTGGTCAGGGTCCACGGGCAGGAAAATGCATGGTTCAAGTATGCATGATGCATTTTAAATGCATTTCTCCTCATTTGGTTGAACTCCACGCTGGGGTAAGGACGTTTCATTTGTATCTCCTTTCTGTTTTTTTTTTCCTTCTTTATCATCCTTTGTCATTTTAAATGCATTTCCTCATTTGGTTGAACTCTACGCTGGGGTAAGGACGTTTCATTTGTATCTCCTTTCTGCTTTTTTCTTCTTTATCATCCTTTGTCAGTCCTATCTATCTTCTCTTGTTTACTTTCTTTCCTGTTGAGAGTTTCTTTTACTAATTTATGTCAGTTCAGTCGTGCAAAGTGGTAGGTTTTCGCTCTCGTCATATACGCTCCCGGGTTCGAATCTCGGTCTGGGCGTTGGTGTTCCTTGTGAGTGACATTTCATCAATTTCATCCAACCATTCATTCTCATCGTCGCGATTAGCCAAAATTGGCAGAAAAGCAACGTCAAATATCAAAAGTGCAAAAAACTTGTACTGCGTTTTCTTCCTTGTACCTAAAAGGGATGAGGAGACATGTGAGTGGAGAACGTTACATAATTTAGAATAATTAAATCAAGAAGACTTAGGTGGGCAGGCCTTGTGGCACGAATGGGAGAGGAAAGAAAAGTTTAAAGGATTCTTGTTGGGAAACCTGATGGTAAGAGACCTGTAGGAACGCCAAGAGGAAGATGGATAACTTGGAGATGGACCTAAAGGAAATCGGTAAGGATGGAAAAGATTGGGTTTATCTGCCCAGGATAGGTATAGATGGAAGGGTTGTGTTATTGGAGCCATAAACGTTCGGGTTTAAGAAGGCTAGAGAGTTAGTTTAGTTAGCTTTTTCTCCCCTTTTCTGTCCATTTCTGATTTATTCTCCTCTCTCTCCCGTTCTTGCTTTCTCTTTTCTCAAAATCTCTGTCGCTCTCTTATCTCAAGCTTTTATTTCTATTTCTGTATCTCTCATCCTTTCTCTCACACACATACACATCCATACGGCCTCCTCGATGGCGTAATGATAACGTCCTCACCTAGTAATTCAAGAATTCTTGGCTTTGATATCCGGTGGACACTTTTGTATGCAAAAGTTGCACATTTGTACATGTTTATATTTGTATCGATTTAAGTACAGTTAAAGCAAAATGTCGCTGTATACTATCAGCATAAACTGTATAGCATAGTTATATTTCCAACTCTGGCCTCCATATGAAGTTACATTCTTAGATCTTTATCAACCCTGATAATTTCATTGCAATTTCAATTGTGTGGGTATTAAGGTTTAGATACCACTTAGGGCATTCCATGACATTGTGTCCCTGAATTTCTATTTTCAAAATTAAATGTCTAATGCTAAATTTTATTATATCTTGTGAGTCAACAGTCCAAAATTGTCATTTCAATAGAAATTCAAGTATACATAATTTAGATAATAGTATAGGGTATTTGCATGTTTTTTAAAATTATTGATTTAGTTTTGTTTTGTGTTGGGTCCAATCCGTGACACCAAATAATAATAATAATAATAATAAAAATAATAATGTATCCTTTAACTGTTAGCCTTTCTGTGAATAAAGTGTACTTAAAACAACAAATAAAATTGAATTCTTCAACTTCACTGGAATATCAAAAAGTCTCTCTTTGTCTTAAATAATTTATTTTCCATCACTTGAAAATTCACAGAAATTTAAATAAAGTTCAACCCGTCACAAAGAAATTGTTCACTTTTCGCTATGAATCTACGAAAGTATTCTAAGGATAGTTATGTTTAATGAACAGTGTGTAGTCTCATAAATAATTGCACAGAAACAGCAAGGACAACCTTGCTTAAATTTTAGTAGAATAGCGACTTCAATGTAAACAATGTAGCGTGTGCATTCCACCTGTGACCATGGAATGGCCCTTAAATTTTGAAAAAAAAATACTTTTAACGCCGACTGTACAATAGCAGTCGTTTCAAAAATCCATTGACGTGGTATGACGAAATTCAACAGCCATTTTGAGAGGAGATGTATAGGAGAAACAAATTTCCATCAGTTTTTACGATATGCCAGTTACATAAATGCAACGCATATGCAAAAGAAATACCCTGCAAGAAAAAATTGTCTTAATGTAATTTTGAACATAATGTTTTTAGCACCATCTGCATTATGAGGAGCGTACTATTAACCTGTTTAGCCTATATTCCCAGTAATCAAAATTAAAAATTAGCAGTTTTCAGAAAAAACAGATATCTGAAACACTGTTGATATTAGGGATGGTGAAATTTTAATGCGTGCGATAGCTAAATCTTTCTTTCCTGATTATTGGTAGTCCAAGTATTCGAGGAAATACAAACATGTTTTGAACATAAATATCATTCAGCATTTTCAAAAAGAGAGAAAATACTTAATAGTCCTGAAAGTAACCTGATGCTACAGTTTTGAAATAATAGACAGTGTTGCCATCTATTTTTTTTTAAGTGTTTAGGAATGAGTGTTAAGAACGCGAATTAATAATTACTTAGTGCCATCCCAATCCATAATTTCCTGCTATATTTTTTTGTAGTTTGACAGCTTCTACAACTGATCTCCTTACCTCGCCCACTGATAGATGGAACAGTTTTTATGATGAAAACAGAAGAGGTGATTTTATTTTGGCACACTATTATTTTGTGTCTTATAGTTAACAGGCATTTTACAGTTTTTAATATACGAAAAGTTTCAGGATACAATGTCACAGATACGACATATGCCATGTTGGTTTGTAGACATAGGCTACCAGCGGCAAAACTGCCTCTTTTGAGCGTTCGTTTGAGTTTTTGTTTTTAGTCCACTTTATGTACAG
Organism: Lepisma saccharinum; assembly: GCF_977018435.1. NCBI lineage: Eukaryota > Metazoa > Arthropoda > Insecta > Zygentoma > Lepismatidae > Lepisma > Lepisma saccharinum. The sequence continues at coordinate 89,331,824 of NC_139232.1, read as the reverse complement.
AAACGCTAATCGGGACTCGGCCTACATTTTAAAGTGGGATCCGAACGACAATGTGCCTCCACCGGATATCAAACCCGTGATCCTTTGATTACAAGACGACGACGCTACCACTGCGTCATCGGGTAGGCCCCTTGAGTGTTCGTAACAGCGACAGAATGCACCACCAATAAAAATGGCACAAAAACCAGTTGTTTGACTTGATGTCCACTAGACATTTCTGTGGCCTGTGGGAGCCATTTTAATGACATCCTGTATATAGAGACATTTCATATAAAATACAATGCTACAGGGCCTTCCCGATGGCGTAGTGGTAACGTCATTGCCTTTTAAAAGAGATCCCAGGTTTGATACCCGGTGGAGGCACTTCAAGTCCCACTTTAAGCTGAAGGTCCGGTAACGATTAGCCTTTCTGTGCATAGAGTTGACTTAAATCAAACAATACAGTGCTACATAGGTTTAGCAAATTAGTTTACAAATGTATTGATTGGTCGTGTTGTTCATATTTACTAAACTTACAGAGACATTGCTTAACCATTTTTGAGACAGTACATTTTTTTCACTTCTATCTTGCTAACCATTGGTTTGACGCATTTAGTTTCGATGCAGAAGACGAAATGTTTGCTTTCGGATGAAAAACTGATTGGAATCCAGTAAAGAAAAGGCTTTTCTTAGTGTTCCAAACAATGCCCTGCATGTTGTCCGGTCTTGGCAAGCCGCATCTTCATCCTCAACCGGTTTGTTCACGTGCCAGATTTTCTTGTGCATTCTGACCACATTGGAAGAAGTAAATAAAAACAAAATCGAAGACCAAGATGGCGCCTTCTTTCACAGGACGCTTGACCTCCCAAGCATGGATTACGTTCCTTGGTTTTGTGCGGAAAACCGAAGTTAGTCTGAATGGGCCAACCGTTGCTGCAGACCTTTGGCACTGCAGCTCAAAAATGGATAAAAGGGGACGTTGAAGAATGACCCTGAAAGAGACTTAAAATACTGTAGAATTGATTGTAAGTATAAAATGATCTAGTAATTTGGGTTGGAACTTTTGGTATTGGGTAGCGTCATAGGAAACTATCGTCAGGGTGTGCTCATAGGTGGACAATATGTTTTTGGATGGGGTCTACTTCGGTGCTTATGGCTGCTCTTCTCTCTCAATTTCTTCGTTCGTCTTTTCCATCTCTCTCTCTCTCCCTCCCACCTTCTTTCAAAATTATCTCTCTCTCCTCTCTCTATCAGTCTTACCTTTTAAAATTGATACCCTTTATAACCTTTTTCACTTCGACTTTCCTTTATTCCTTCTCACCATTCTTTCTGTTTTTCCTTCTCACTTTAGTTTCCCTTTCTGAATACATCTTATTTTTCTTTCTTCCATTGTCTCTCTATTTCTAGTTTGTTCCTATCTTTTCTATCTTTCCTCAATTTTTGCCTCTCAATATTCCTATATATTTTTCCATCTATTATTTTTCTTCCTCTTCTTTCTTCTTTAGTTTCTTTTTCGATTGCAAAGTTCTGTTTTATTTTTCTATCTTTTCCTTTCTCTCTCTCTTTCTTTCTTGTTTAGTATCTCTTTGAATTTTCCATATTTTCTCTTTTTATTTCTGCTTCTCTTTTTCATCTTCCTATCTGTTTCTATTTGTAGTCTCTCATTCTTGCTATGTTTTATCCTTCAATTTAGTTCTTAAAATGTCTTATGGAGAATATTTTGGTGAGTTAGTGGACAAAGACTAGGCTCCGGTACCCCTTTCTACACCCTCGATTTCAGGCACATTTTCGTGAAAATATTTAGTTCCTCATTACAAACAGTGTTTGCAAATAGCGCGGAAGTTAATTTTTTTAGATCTACGTGCTACAAAACTTACGTTTTTTATAAAATTAAAATTCCTTGCGTAACGTCAAAAATGTTTTTCACAACTTCTATGATGGCGGATGATGGATTCATGTCACAGGTGCACGTCTGTTTTTTTTCTTTTTCTTCTTATGATTGACTTGTGCAATGGGAACATTTGAGATTGTGATATGTTATTTGTGTGATATATTGGCGGATTGGACATTTCAGACATTGGATTTCATTTATGCGACTTCAGAAATTGGAATTAATTATTTCTTTTTGGCAACTGCAGGCCGTAAAGGGGAGGGTTGCTTTTTCTAAATGACTTGTGGGATGGGATAATTTGCGACTTCTTATTTTTTATGATGGGAAGGGAGTGGAGGGTGGTATTCTGTAGAAAAGGACAACAAGGAAATTTAACTACGACGCGCAATTCAGTGCCTGCACTGAGAAAAAAGTCTGCTTGGCTGCAACAAATCCTAGTTACAGCAACCAAATCCCTTGTTTGTTATACGCGAGCAAAACGTGAAGGTTCAGAGTACAAAATTATTTGATTGACTTAATCTTGTTCATCCAACCAATTCATTTGTTTGTTGTATCTAATTGGGTCCAGTTCTCTCAACAAGATGCTTGGTACCATCAACCAAATCAACTTGTTGGCAGTAAAGGTTATTTTCTTGGAATTATTATTATTAAAAATATTAAAAAGCGTGAAATCCTGGGGACAGGGGGGGGATTTCCCCCCACAAACAATTTTGTCCTGCAAAAATCCAATTGGTAAACGAACTGGTTTATTAGTTTATGAATACCTGATGTGTATGTTTGTGTGTATATACACATATGTAGATAATAATACACACATACTTATACATATCGGGTATTTATAAAGTAGCAAACCATTTCCTATACCAACTGAAATTTCGTAGGACAAAATTGTTGGTGGGTTGAAATTCCCCCTGAAATTACACTCTGCTTTTTAACATAAACTATGACTATATATAAACACACACACACACACATATATATATATATATATATATATATATACATATACATATATAAAGGTAAAGTGCTCCCCTGTGCATAGCACCACGCCATGAAGGCGTACGCCCCACACTTTCTTGATCCGGTCGTGAGTGGGGGTGATGTGATCAGCATCACGCCCATGACCGCCTTCAACCCCCAGGTACCCATGTTACTCGCTGGGTAGGCGCCGGGGCCGCTTCCACCGTTAGAAAAGTTCCCGGATTTGAACCGGCCGGGGATCGAACCCGGGACCTTTAGCATGGTAGTCAGACGCGTTACCGACTGAGCCACCGCGGCCACCACATATATATATATGATAATAATAATTCTCTCACACACATATGTATTCGTGTGAATTAAGTTCTCCCCCTCCTTCACCAGTCTTCAATGATTTCTTTCCATCCTGAAGTAAAGTAATTCCCTGTTAATTACAGTGGCATGGTGGTGCAAAGGGGGCATGGATGACCCCCATATATTTCCTTTTTATCTTCGAAAGTGGATATGTGATCAGAACCATGCTGGAGCTTCCTTTACAACCCCAGTGATATGAGGGTGGATGTGTGCCATAGCTGCTTGTACTACGACAGATCAAAAAATTTCCTCCCAAAATCACATATCCTCATAACCAAAACCAGGTGTCCTGTATGGTAGTCGGACATACTACAGACTGGACCAACATGTTAAACAAGACCACCGGTTACAATGGACATAGGAAATCTACACTTAATGCTCTGTATTTAACTAAAAAAATGGAACTTTATTTTTGAGACACTGCCTTGTGAATGTTGCAAAGACAGATTGCAATTTCATCAGGCTATATTTTTTTGCATTATGTTTCGTAAAGGCATATTCACCATAGCTACAAAATCTATATGGTATATTCCATTTCTTCACACTGACATTATAGACAACAAATAATACCTTAAAGTATTATTAACCCTAGAACACTAGCACGTTCCCATACTACAGTGTAACATAGAACACTAGCATGTTCCCATATTACAGTGTAACTAGCACTACATAAATTTTACTTACATGAAGCAATCTATTTTCAACACAACCTCTACATCATGAAAACAGTGTGATGATTCCTTTTGAAAATCAACTTTTGTATATTCCTTATATTGGGGTTTTATTTTTCATTTTTAAAAGTATCAACATGGTTTTATTAATTCTAGTTTTTGGACTAGCTACAAAGAAGAATGGTTTTATTAAACCTATAATATTTTAAAAGAATGTCTTGATTGTCAAGCCAATATGTACATTAAGAATGAAGGTGAAAAGTTCAAACAATGAAAATTAAACAAAAAAATATTCATAACACTATAAATAAGGAACGAATGCAATATTGTAATCCCGCAAGAAAATACTGCATGCTTCTAAACTTTTTTTCAAAATCTAACTATCCAAGTCGAATTTATGAATGTCAAAATTATGTGAAAGATTTTTCTCGTTTTACTAGAGCCACGCAAAATTAACATACATTGTACAACATAACACACAAAATCAAGATGATCAGCACTTACCTTCTTCTTATTGCAATCCTGTTGTCTAATGATTAATAAAGTATTCTATTCTATTCTTTATGTCCGACAGACTGGTCGAGGCACTGCTAGGTTGAGGGACATGTATCTGAGAGGTAGGGAAGGGAATTGAGGGAACACTACATGTAAATTTTACGTACACTAGTGTTCTAGGGTTAAACCATTCGATATATGGAAAAAATATAAATCAGCCCTATTGTTGTGTTCAAAGATAAAATGCAGGTCACCCTTTGTCACACAGGCAGAGTGGTGAGATTGTTTGCAATGGAAAGAGCCAACATGTGGTCGGAAGTTATTAAATATTAGCAAGGTGGGTGGGTGGTTTTGGTTATTTTTGCGTGAACTTGTGCTTGTTGATATTTCATGATGTGTTTTGGAGCAGCAGTAGTCAAGTAGTTGCGAAGCACATGGCAAAATGTCATCAGCTCACAGACCTATCACATCACACACAATACATACACAATGGTGTCTCGCATAATGAATGCAATCCATTCCAGGACAGCATGTATTAAGTGGCACACTGTGTTAAACCAGTTTACTACAGGAATAATTTTAGTCTGTTCCCAAGCCAGGTTCAAGACCTGGAAACATCATAAAAAAACTAGTAGAGGAAATACAGAACACACCACCAAGGCAAGAATGTTGAAAATGCTATGAATTTACCAAAATATAAGTTGTAGAAAATACAGTATGTACTGTACAATAGTTCTAGCCTGTGTGCACACGTTTGTTATGCAGGATGTTCACTGTGTGAGCAACCACTGTATTTTTAACATGCATCGTAATATTCAATGAATGATAGAGAGAAAGGAAAAAAAGTATGAATACTTCTTTAATGATATGAAGTTTCTCAATATATTTAAAGTTGGATTTTCTTCCACCATTACACTACTCCAGTGCACAAGTATACAAAAAAATATTAACGCAGGGGGATTTAATGTTACAGCAGTTGCACTAAATGCTGTAAAAAGTAGTCGAACTACAATTAAAAAAAAGATTTTAATATTATATCATCATTGATATATGCATGAGAAATAATTAAGGCACATATTAGTGTTCCAAAATGTCTGCGAAACTTGCATGCATTTTAGAAACTTCTTTTACACGTGTGAGCACAAGCAGTTAAATAGGTGCCGCAATGCTTAAAAAAAACATACCACAGAAGCAATTTAAGAGTACCAAAATTCTTCTTGCACATGTAACAATTAAACATATTGATGTGGAACAATAATATTTTTATTAGGAATAATCAAGTATCATGAATTTTTTGTGTTCATACCCACACATACATTACATATTAAAACTTTTTTGTTCACATATAAAAAGTTCTTCTGTATTAGATTTCTGGAGACATTCAAAGGATGAAGTACAACAGTTGTTAACGTAAATATTGATTCAATGTTCCATATCCTCCTGAATCGAAACATGTCTGGTTACTTTTTCAGCTGGCAATCGATCAAAATAGGAATTAAAAAAAATCCTCGACTGTTTGAAACAGATTGTGCTCTCCAGTGGATTCACGGAAGGTGTTATTTGCTAAGAAAGAAAGAAAAATATAATAAATAACAGAGTTAGTTGGTTGGTTGGTTCATCAGATCAATTAGAATTATAAAATTCTATGACCATCAAACATGTTGAAAAACATTCTGAACTTACAGGTAAAGAAATATTTGCTGCAGAATGTATTGTCAAAATAACATCTGTAAAGTAAAGAAAGTGGTTCGAATCCCAGTTAGGGCTAGTCCCAGTTAGTCCATGTGGAATTTGCAACTTCTTTTTGTATTTATTTAACCAAAACAGTTTTCAAATTATCCTCTTCCGCTTGTATGTGCAGTGGATGTACGAGTGTTGCTCAGCAAATTAACCATGACTATTTCATTGATTTTTTTTCTCTTGCACCCTGAGTGTTTTTAAGCTGGGTTTTCACCTGGTGGATGCAGCGTTTGTCAGCAGCTTGTTTGGCATGTTGTTTCAATTTTGTTCCTTGAAGGTCTCATTGTCTAAAACAAAGAATAGACACATTCGGGGAAAATTTGCTTGGGAATACTTATATATCACACTCAGTGTCAGCGATTAAGGGGGGCAGTTGCCCCGCCCCTTTCCATCACTTTTGCCCCCGCACTATGCTAAACCTTATCCATACTGTCTTTGACCCCGCAGTTGCCCCCCTGGTTTTGGAACCCAATTGCCGCCACTGATCACACTGTACATATTGCTTGCATTGTAACTTCTTTCTTATAACTTACAGTTATTACAAGCAAATGAACATATTTCTTGTCATAAAGTTTGGACACAACACACACACACACATTCTGTGTGAGACACTTACATTGCAATAAATGTGTTAATTCTTGCAATTACAAAGTTGTAAGAAGGAAGGTTGAATAATACTTAAAATGCAATATTTTACATTTTTTAAGTGAACACGATTAAAGTTACTCTCTCTCTCTCTCTCTCTCTCCCTCTCTCTGTGTGTGTGTGTCTCTCTCTCTCTACGGTTGTTAAATAGAATAGGAAAAATATGTGCTTATTTATCTTGTGCTTTATGATTGGTATTGATGCATGAACATCATGCTTTGAATCTGAAAATATGGTTCCAATATGGTACTTAGGCAATTCATTCCCAACATTTTATCAAAGTAAAATTTGAAATAAAAAATAAAAAAATCATATTCTCTATAAACACAAAGACTTAATATTATATAGGCCTGCTGGTAGTTTCCGATTAAGGTATTTTGTCCATTGTACAACTATTCATGAATATTTATGTAATTACCTGGGGGCATCAAAAAGTTTTGCCTGTTGAGGTATAATTTGTTTAATAAAGGAAAGATTGAAACATTGATCATACATATAGTTTGCTTGTAATGTCCTCTACTCAAGAGTTACACTTACACATAGTTCCCATCTCATTCGATGCATCTGAGCAAGCGTTCTACCTGGGCCTCAAAAGAAGTTTGGAAAAATTCTACAGAACGCTCCCTGTCCCACCGTTTACCAATGTGATAACATTATGAAACTATTACATCATAAAAATATAGTGAGGAAATAGCAATGGAAATACTGTATACACCAGCAAAAAATAGGAAAATGAAGCTCCCGGGAAAGATAGATGTGTGTAGCACCCAAATAACAAGAAACCAAATCAAAAACAGAAAAGCATAAATGTTTGATGTGTACCAAAGTATTGAGCAGTTTAAATTGTTCATAAATCTTTCAACTTATTTGCTTAAAAATAAATTAGATAAGTGCTGACCAATATACGTACATCCCAGTTTCTGCTGTAGCACTGCCTAATGCTCCAGGTATTGTGGCAATGCTTTAGCACCTCTGGACATGGTTCATTGCTTTGGCCAGCCAGGACTACCTGTTTTATTGGTTGTCTATAAGATATACAGAAAACAAGGAAATATTAATGTACAGATTCCACTCCAATACATTTCTGAACTTCAGTAATGATACAAATAAATTTAAAATATTTTATTTTTGGCTAAGCTCATAATTCCATTGATTCCTGTCATATTAATTCTTGAGTATTTCTCAGCAATTTAAATGAAGCTAAGTATATGCTAGAATGAATGAAAGTTTTTAAGCAGGCTAATCGAGAATACACAGGAGCGGGTTAAGTGATTAGGCTTAGCCTTCCCCCTCTCCCCAAATTACATTTTATTCATGTATAAAGTATGATTTTATTATGATTTGATTCACACATTTCAAGCACAAATTATGCAGCTCCATTGTACAAGAAACATACCATTTCAGAATACATTCTAACTACCATAACTCCATAAGTTTAAAACTTCTGACATCACCTTTATGTAGTATATGTGTATGTGTGTGTGTGTGGGGGGGGGGGTACAACAAATTGTCAAACTTGACTAGCTACTTTCACAATTTAACTGCTTAACATACTAATCATAGGGATTTTTCACAGATTATATATATATATTTGTAAAAGTCACACTGAACTTAACAACCAGAGCAAACAAGTGTGATTGTTCATGCGAACCATAAGTAACTACATTACTTATGAACAAAAACTGAACCTGTATCCTAGTGCCTAACCTAATCATCATTACGATTAAGAAATAAATATTTTGTGGTGAAGACCAAAGGAAATACCACTTTCGGGCCAAAGCGTTTTTTTTTTTTTTTTTTTTTTTTTACAATTTACCCCTTACAATTGCATTTGTATCCGAACGTGTATACATTTTCGTAATACCAGTGACTTTCATCTATTGCCCCCCCCCCAAAAAAAAGAAGAAATTCAGAAACTGCTATTCACATAATTTTGTGCCTCTCTTGCATTTGATGCCTTTCTTTATACTCCTGGCAACCCTGCGCTACCAGGTATTATCGTTGATTTAGCTGTGTTCATGTCGCTTACTTGTGATTTTAATTCGGTGCTAAGATCACGGACGGAAGGAGGTAGAACATCAACCATTTCTGTGGCAAAAGCTTGGAAATATCCGAGTAGGCACAGGGAACATAATGGCATACTATCACAATGCACCATTTTCATGCGCACAAGATTAAAATACTTATTTTGTGGAAAATTGATCAGTGAAAGAATAAAAATGCAATAAAAATTTCAAAACTTCATTTTACACTGTTTGACCTTTTTAACATAACAATGTGTTTAACCCTCTGAACCCTCTCAAGAAAATGAAATATTTTTTGCATGTTCCCTTGCTTTTAGCCTGCAGAAATGTGTTATTGTGAAGAAAAGTACACCTGTTAATTTAACATGAAGCAGAACAGCCTGAAAGTTTCATGCAAGTGAATGTAGCATCCAACACGACATATCACAACAGCAGTTATAATATTACGAGGGGTAGGTATGGGGCTGATAGCAATTTTCGATGTGTTTTTTAGCTATTTGAGTGAGCACACAACCGGTTTTTACTCATAAAAACTGGCGAAACAACTTCGCCATGGCAAGTTGTTACTTACACTGACCATATTTTGGGATTAAATGTCTCAGCTACATGTGTTTTCCGCATGTTTGAACCAATTTTATATTACATAAATGGTCGAAATCTGTCGTTTAAAAGAAAACACAAAGTAATTCTCGACGGAGTACAGTGAGACAACGGACCCCACAATGTAAAAAGGTGCAATATACGATAGAAACCAACACGGTAGACGTTGCACTGGAAAATGCCTGGCCCAGATCATCTAACCCGAGGATCGAACACAGGTCGAACGTATGGTAGTCAAGATGCTATATTGACTGAGCTATTGTGCCTGTGTTAACGTAAAACACGCTTGCACAACTTGTAATGTATTGTAGCTATTTTATATTCAGCATGATCAGATATTACATATTTTCTACGTGCATAAGAATTACAAATTAAGATACGAGACAAAACCACCTCAAAATTTTGCATTGAACTTCTACGCCTGTATTTATATATTTCTATGATTTACATTTCCTACTTAACATATTTAACATCAATAATGTTACACTTACCAGCAAATGTACGTATTAGTGTTTCAAATCTCCACCACTTTAAGGTACTCGAAGCGTACGGGCTCGCAGATCCGCCATGTTTGCTCTTGTCACACTTGCCAGTACGAGTATCACGTTGTTTTTGTTCACGGAACAAAATATTTCTTTCGATGTAATGGACAATGTTTCAATGGACAAAACTAACGTCAAACTCTTATGTTTGTTAAGAGAACTTAACCAAATGGTTTATGTGAACAGTCACTCTGTAGGTGAAACGAAACCTTGTTTGACCGTAAGAAATTTTGTGGAACCAAATATATTTTGTATCTGGAACTAATCCGTTCTCTCAGTGTGGCTTTGGTAAAAAGAGGTAAGTTACCTTTCTAGGTTTAATTTTAGCCTTCATTTTTTGTATCTTCATGTGTCAATGCGGAAAACAGTGAGAAATAGTGTTGGGGCCAGGTGACTCCGGCCAATTTCTAACATGCCTTTAAAATTGACTCTATAGATACAGGCGGGGCCGCGGTAGCGGTAGGGGGCGGTAAGTCAATTTACCCCAGGGGCGGAGCCCGGAATCGGTGGGAAATTTGGACTCACCAATTTCAAACGACAAAATCTCAACTTTAAACGGCTGTACAGTCGTAAATACTTCTTTCCGCTCTCCAATTTTTTTATTCACAATTAGGATCACATAATCTTCATAAAAAAAAAAAATTGAAAATTCGAGGGTGTAGAATAGGGTACCCGACCAAAAGACTATTTCAGGGTATGTTGGAGTACGCTGTTCGAAAGTTTCCACCTGCCGAGACGATATCAGGGTGGTAGAGCGTGTAATATGACGATGGTGAGATAAGTAACAACGAGCACAATAAAAATGGTTAAATTTATCAACTGTTTCTTTTAAGTCAACTTGCTAGAGCTAATTCGGACTGGACCTACAGTTTAAAGTGTGAACCGAAACACTGTGTAATATGCTTCCTCAGGGGACCGAACCAGACTCCCCTAATTACACACACTACATGAATTACCTTGATTGTTACTATTAACCTAAATGAATTGAAAAGCGACTGCATATAATCTCACTATAATTCAATACAATATCAACGAATATCTTTCTCGTTTTCACATTTTGGTCACAATTATTTCACAAATACCTTCAGACATTCTTTATGCGAGATGTTCTTGTAAGATGGATCAAATTAAGATATTTTTTTTCATTTCTATCTCCTTGTAGATGATAAAGAATTTGTATCTGACAGAATTTTGAACAAAAAATTGTTACGTTTCTGTCGGAACCGGAAAATTAAAAAGAATCGGGCGTAGAATATCCACTTAAGAAGAAGATCCACCCAACCTTGAAGTCGCATCAGGCCAACCTCCAGATCAGATTCCAAAGAAGCATATCCTGGACCAGCTAAGTAGAAAGATGGAAAGTAGAGAGAGCGGGAAGAAGGGAGAAAGATAGGAGGAGGGAGGGAAAGATGGGGACGATACCATCTCGACTCGACTTTTTAAATGTCCGTATTTATCAGATTTTTCTTTTCTCGTGTCCTGAGATATTGTGCGGAAGTGATTTGCAGATGCTTCTATATATCAAGTTACCAACTTTGGCATAACGATAAATCAAATGTGATGAAAAAGTTGGTTGGAATTTTCGTTTCACGTGTTGCAGGGAAGATGCAGAGTGGTGGATGAGATGTCCATATTTTAAAACTGCTAGAGATAAAGGTAGATGCAATTATCTTTAAATTTATTTCAAAAATTCCAAATTCAGAATGTGGAAAGTTTTCATTGAAGTATTATAGCAATGAATTGGTCTAGTAATAGCATGAGGGACAAGATCGATGGTCTCCTCGGAGGGATAGTGCTAACGTTGTTGCATTGGAATGAAAGGGTTATCACCAACCTCGATTCCTTGAAGGAAACACTCTCGCGCGAAATCGAGGCTGATGTGACCACGCAGTGAAAACGTCCCAGATAGTGCCCTGTGACGTCTCGAGGACGTTCATTGGAAACTATGTTACGTTCCCCGGCTTATTCTCAATGGATTTACTTACTTTTATTCCTCGACGGCGAACATGAAACTTATCAGCCTACTTTGAAGCCCTCAGGTTGTGGGAAATCAGATAAGGATATGTTTACGTAAACCTTACTAACTCTCGCACACAAAAAAATATATTTAGATGTCAGTTAATGTTAATATATATTACACTTGCACTCGCAATTAAACTCCTTATTACAAACAAAATTGTATTAAGATCATAATTGTTCTTGACTACACAAATTAACACATTCCCATTTCCAAAATCACTTCCATTATCCAGCAACATTCAACTCAACTCAACAAATATTTATTGGACTTACAGCTTTACAGATGGCTGTTTATGCCCAGCATACATTATAAGTACATAATATACATTTTTAATATAAATTTTTTACACACAAAGTTCATAAACGCTCTTAAATACAATTTTATGTAACTACATTAAGTCAGTCAGTAACAGAAGTATATTATAATTTTATATCAGCTTTTCTCAAAAAAGCAAGTATAACATATCCAATTCTAATATCTGGAGCATACAACATTGAAGTCATATTAATAGGGAAAGGAACATTAATTTTTGACAATGTTTTGTATAAAGTCTTTCTTCTCTCTGAGTGAATTGGACATTCCAAAATAATATGATGAGCATCACCCCTTAAATCACCACAATCACAATTCGGAGATTTTAAAATGTGTATTTTAAATAAATGATGATATGTTCTCGCATGACCACTTCTTAGTCTATTTATTAAAACAATTGCATTTCTTGAACCTTTACAATTATAAAACCAAGGTTTTTTTCTAGTGTAATCAACATAAGGACGATAACTTTCACCAACGCTTTCTAATGCATTATTACACCATAAGTTCCATTCTTCAAAAATTTTCTTCCTAACCCTCGGCAGAAGATCTGTGTAATGCAATGGTAACTGGATTGTTTCATTCATCTGAGCAGCTTGTTTTGCATATCTGTCTGCTTGTTCATTTCCGTAAATATTAATGTGTGATTTTACCCACACATAATGAACTACCTTTCCATTGCTAATTAAGCTATTAGTTGCACGAATACAATTGATGACATATGGTGATATTTTAAATAAATTTTTATAATTAGATTGTATTGCTTGTAAAACACTTTGTGAATCAACTAGTAATAGAAATTTCTGTTCAGGAACTGTACCAATATAAATCAAAGCTTGATATACCGCATATATTTCTGCTGTAAATATGGATGCCTCCACTGGTAACCTAAACATCTTTGATATATTTCTTTCAGTATCATAAAGAGCTGCTCCTACTCCACTTTCAGTTTTAGACCCATCTGTATATATATGATAAAAGTCTTCCCAAGATTCTCTAAACTCAGCTGTATGATTATATTTCGGGAAATATATATTTTGAATTGGTTGTGTGGGAAATTCTAACGAGTATACTGGCAATGTTCTTGCTATAAGTACTTGACTACATTCATGATGATATTTACTAAATAGTTGTACCCAAAGCGTAGCTGATTTATCATTGGTTATTCCTGAATCATGCAGCTCTAAAAGATTTAATAACACATCATTGAAAGGATGCCATGGTGAATGTTGAATTTTAAATAACATTTTTATAGCAATTAACTTTATCCTCACAGAAACCGAACATTCTACTGACTCCATATATACCACTACATTAGGAGTACTGTTCATTAATCCCAAACATCTTTTTAGAATTTTTCGTTGCTGGACTTCTAGTGGAGAAAGTTTTGTTACTGGAAGATTACACAAGACCATTAATCCATAATCTAATACTGCTCGATAATAATTCTTATAAAACATAAGCATGCTGGTAGGATGTGCTCCCCATTTGGTATTCGCCATAGCTTTAAATAAATGAAATATTTTATCGGATCTATTTTTCATCATATTTATTTGATACTGCCATGATAATGACGCATCAAAGTATACACCTAGATATTTTACTTGTGAAACAATTGGAATTTGTAATCTCCTATGAATAATGTTGAAAATATTTTGAAGACCCTTATGTTTAAATACTACTATTTTGGACTTTTCTAAAGATATTGATAATTTTTTCTGCTTTAACCATTGGTTAAATTCTATTAATTTATCTTCAAACATTGAAAAATCTTTCAAGTGATTGTTTGAGTCTAAATATATACATACATCATCAGCATATTGTAGAAACTGAAATGGGGAATCTATTATTGTTTTAATATCTGATAAATAAACATTAAATAATAATGGGCTAAGAGGACTTCCCTGTGGTAGTCCTTGTCCAATATATATTGGACCTATCATTTCTGAACCAAAATGAAAATAAAGTTGTCTTTTAGATAACAATTTCCATGTCAATATGAGTATACAATGTGGCACTTTTAGTAATTGTAGTTGTCTCAATAGAACATTAATATCTACGTTGTCATATGCACTTTGAATATCAATAAAGGCTGAAAGTACTGATTGTTTTTTGTTAATAACGCTATAAATATGAGAAGATAATGTTACTAATGCATCCTGGGTTCCATAACCTTTACGAAATCCCATTTGTCTGGGAGAAAATACCTTTTGACCTTCCATAAACCACTCTAATCTTTTTAATAAAAGCTTCTCGAAAATTTTTGCCAATACGGAACTAAGAGCTATTGGGCGATATGACTGACCCAAGGAAGGGTTTTTTCCTGGTTTTAGAATTGGCATAATAATTTGAGAGGTCCATGCAACAGGAATTTTACCCGATAGGAATATTTGATTGTAAATTTTACATAAAATGCTTAGTGCATTCTGTGGAAGATTTCGTACCATAGAATACGTAATTCCATCAATGCCAGGAGCAGAATCTTTAGACCCTTGAAGAATTTCATGAATTTCATTTACAGTGATAGAGGAATTGAACCCCTTTGAGTATTTTGATGTAGATGAGAACGTGTAGAATATATTAGGAGGTTCGCAGGCTGATGTAAAGGGTGTAGGAATTACTTTATTAATAAATTCAGTTTTCCATTCAGTGGACAAAGGTAAAGTCCGACTTACATGTGCTTTTCTAAGTGATCTGAACTTGCGCCATATAACGTCTAATTTTGTTTTAGGGTTTATTTCTTCGCAATATTTTTGCCATGAAAATCTCTTAGCCTTTATATATACTTTTCTAGATTTTGCAGTAGCTCGTTTTAAATTTATCAAAGTTGCAGGTGAAGGAGCACTTACAAATTGTTTCAATGCTTGTATTCGCTTCCTTTTTGCTTGAAAACATTCTTCATTCCACCAATCTATTTTAGGAAAATTTCGATCATATTGCGGTTTCAGTCGCGGACAGGCATAATCCATAACTTGAGTTATTATATCCACAAATTTTTCATATTGTACAGTATATTGGTTTTGATATTCTTTAGCTGAAAATTTTAAGTCTAAAACTGAATTATATTTCATCCAATCTGCCCTCTTTACGCTCCACTTATGAATTGTTTTATGTTTTATTAATTTTGGGAAGTTTTGAGATGATGTTAGCGTGATGAAACATGGAAAATGATCACTAGTTCGTAAATCAAAGTCTATTTCCCATACAAATTCAAAACACTGATTATCAGATATTAAAGTTAGATCAATTGAGGACATATTGTTTCCATTTGGTGGTACATGTGTTGGAGATCCATCATTTATAACTGTCAAGTTATTATAATCCATCCAATCTTCAACTGTCTTTCCCAAAGTATCAATTCTATGATCACCCCACAATGTATTATGACAATTAAAATCTCCTGTTATGATAAAGGGATGTTGAAAGCCAGACAAAAGAGAATTTAGATGAGAGCTCTGTATTTGTTGAGAAGTGTAATGAGATGGAATATACAAACTAATAATATTATAAAGTAAGTTGTTTAACTGCATTTTTATACCGACCACTTCTACATTATATTTGGAAAATAAATCATGTGTTGAATTAAACTGAATTTGTTGAAATGGTACACTTTCATGAACAAAAATTCCCACGCCCTTATATCCCACATTATAATCATTTAATATAGTATGATAGTGAGCAATATGAATATTTTCTGATTTTAAACCCCATACCTCACTAACGCAAATAATTAACGGGTGACACTCATCTATTAATTTAATTAATTGAAGTTTCCTTGCAGAGAAGGATCTTAAATTCCATTGTATTATTAATGGCAAGATTTTTCTTTGCTGGCAACACATTGTTGTTTTAAATTAGGGGGTGTCCCCGAAATCTTGTAAGTCTTGAATTAGTTTTAAAATTTGTACAGAAATTTCGTTACATTTTAATATTATTTTCCTAATATATAATAAATCATCACTCACTGAAATTGTTGTGGTTAGTTCTGCTATTAGATGTAGCAGATTTACTAGCGATTCTTTCTGAGAAGGACTCTCTGCTGTTGTCCGGCGACCAATCGAATCTGATTTTCTATCCTGTTCCTTAGAGGAACACGTCGTGCTCACAGGTTCACTTGAATTAGCCACTGCTGATGATGTTAACGCAATTGGTGGATCCTTGTGTTTATTTTTGTCCTTTATCAAAACAGGTTTAATTGTTTTCCTCAATTGTGAAGCAGAATGCAGTCTAAAATTTTCCCCGTGTTGTTTTTTAAAACTTTCATAAGACCGGTCAGATTCTGGTGGCACTTTCTTCCAACAGAGGTTACTTAGATATGTGTCATTTCTTCTATTTTCCCAATCTGTAACAGAATTAAATCTGTTTGTAGTAGAATTTTCTGATGTGCAAGGGCTTTCCTTGTTTATTGATTCCTTTCTTATCTCTAGCAATTTAGGAAAGTCTTTAGCAGAGGTCGCATATGTTCGCCGTTCATTTCGTGGATCAATTCCAAAAAGTACTTGTTTCTTTGCATCTTGATAGGAGATGTTGTTATAAGCAATCAGCCTTTGTATTTCTCTCTCTTGCTCCCATCTTACACAAGACTTATCGGTAGATAAGTGGTTTCCCTTGCAATTAATACATTTAGGACTGGCATTGCAGATTCCATGTTCCGCTTGACCGCATCTATAACACACGGGAGAGGATTTACACTGTGTTTGTGAGTGTGAGAAACGGAAACATTTCTTGCATAAAATCACAGATCTTACTTTTGGCTTCACTTCAAATATTTGTCTCCACAACTTCACTTCTTTTGGTAACTGTTGAGATTGGAATGTTACACTAATCAGTTTAGTAGGTTCTTGTCTTACTTCCCCCTCTTCATTGAAAAAAGTTTTCTTCATCCTTATTGCATCTATTATTGGAACTTCAGCTCTAATGTCTTCGATTATCTCGTCTACTGGGATGTCGGTAGGTACACCATATATTAATCCTTCTCTCACTAAAAGACCTTTAGGAATTCTGGCTTCTAAATGGTATTTTTCCTTGATGAATTCATTTTTAGCAAATTTATTTGCATCATATGCTGTGCGAAATGACAATTTTGCCTGCTTCAAACCACTTTGTTTAACGAATTCAACATCAACCTTCTCCTTACACAAATTATAACCTAATTTTACCGTATTCAGGCTCTGTGATCCAGGTAATGTACTGTCCACCAACACGATATATGGGCCTTGATGTCCTTCATAATATAAAGACATATCATATGCCTCATTTCTATATTTAGCAACACCAACCTTTGTACTTGCACTTACTTTCGGATTTTTGGGGTTTTTCTCCACTTCAGGTTCCGTGCATTCTTCATTAGATCGACCTCTTTTGAAAGAAGTCTTATCACTAACTTCCATTTCCGCTAACTGTTCAGGTACAACCACATTCATATCACTCTGGATTGCTTGCATTAAATTTTCTTCATTAATCTTCACATCCTGAGCCATCTTGGGAAATCACAAGCGTTTTTATTTCGCTTTTCTCTTTCACATATCAAATGTAAAATGTATAGAGAGATTTAATCTTGTAACTCTAGAACTATTATTCTCAAATCAAACTTCAATTAATTAGATCTCAAACTAGAAAAACAAACAATTCAACACGCTATTCACGCAGAATCCAAGCGATACCACCATGAAAAATCTCCCACCCCAGCAACATTCATAATATCTCTCTCCTCACAACCCAGAATCAAATGTTTTAAGGTTAGTCCATAACCATAACAGACTACCCGATTGAACAAAACAAATTACGTCATCACAGACAATTAACATATTAAGGACTTATAAATATACAATAAGTGGGTGCGTATCAACTAAGATCTAAAAATTAATACCAGCATTGCTTCAATGAAACAGATAAATATGTTAACCTGAATTTTATTCCTTGTCTGGTGAGAACAAATTTCAAAATATATTAAATGTAACGAAAATCCTTTTAAACCATTCTCTATAATTCCATTAAACACTTACAG
The DNA here is from genome assembly GCF_977018435.1 of Lepisma saccharinum. Classification (NCBI taxonomy): domain Eukaryota; kingdom Metazoa; phylum Arthropoda; class Insecta; order Zygentoma; family Lepismatidae; genus Lepisma; species Lepisma saccharinum. Next base: position 89,313,566 of record NC_139232.1, on the reverse strand, counting down.
AAGTTAACTTAAATACACAAAACAAACCTCTACTGTTTTACAAATTAACTTAACGAACTCTACCTTTAATTTACTGAATGAACATACAAACAATATGAAACGTACTGGTAATTATCAGAAATTTTGCCCCTTATTTTACCAAAAAGCCCACCCATTATCTGACGTGTAGTCGGGTTGTGTAATGTGTTGCGTGCTATCCAGAACTCGAGTGGACGAGCCTTCTTCATCACTCTTGAACACTCCGAGTTTGTATCTGGTAGCACCAATCAGAGCCCGTCTGACGTCATATTTATTTCTAACATCTAAGCATAGAGTTTGCTAGTAACACAAATACTCCAAGACCACTTAACAAAAACATGGGGTCTTAGGGTCTCGGGTTCGATATCCTATCGAGACACGTCCACTCTCAATTAGCCTAGCATATAGTGGACGTGAAACACACTTTTAACAAGAAAGAACATGGTCCATAAATGTTTGAAGCATACGTCAGTTGCCGAACGGTGTGAAATCGTTCGGAATAGCAGTGTAATGAGTAGGCAGTGGATTTACAGGAACTACACACTTGTAAAATTGGCTCCAAAAATGATTAATATAGACACTCCAAAAGCACCATGAATAAAAAGGGTACCAGAATAGTCAACGATATTCATTTTCTTAATTGGACACTTATTGACTTGAGGCCTCCCTGATGGCGCAGTGGTAGCGTCGTCGCCTTGTAATCAAGGGTTCCCGGGTTCGATTCCCGGTAGAGGCACACAGTGGTTCGGATCCCACTTTAAACTGTAGGTCCAGTCCCGATTAGCCTTACTGTGCATAAAGTGGACTTCAAACAACAAATCAAATCAACTTATTGACTTGAACTTTTTGTACTCCATAGTCTTTGTCTTGTTTTAGCGCGCTTTTGTGTTTCCTTGTACTAATCGCGATGCTCCATGATAATAGACATTATTACCCATTGCTGCGCGACATCAGAATTTTGACTATTGCTGCAACATTGTTACCTCCGAGTTTCGTGAATTTCTTTGCATTATGTAATTTTTCGAAATATAGAGATCTGCTTTTGTTTCTTACGCCTATATTTTCATGCAATTTATACAATACCGGTGTTAATTTTATATTGTTATCAGAGAAAAACTTTGACAGGGCGGTCTGTGTGTTGCATGAATGAATAGCCCGCTTACCGTTTACACATCCAAGAACTTCTACGAGTTATACATAGATAATTTAGAATAAATAAACTGTAAAAGTATAAGAACATTTACTTCAAGTAATTGTAACAAAGTCACTCTGAGTTACTTTTTCAGCAGAGTACAGAGTTACCTTGTTTAGAAAAGTAACTGTAACTGAACTACTTTTTTAGAAAAGTAACTGTAACTGACTTATTTTTCTGAAAAGTAACTGTAACTGACTTACTTTTTCAACAAAAATAACTGTAACTGACTTACTTGTTCAACAAAAGTAACTGTAACTGACTTATTTTTCAGAAAAGTAACTGTAACTGAACTACTTTACAGAAAAGTAACTTTAACTGACTTACTTTTTCAACAAAAGTAACTGTAACTGACTTATTTTTCAGAAAAGTAACTGTAACTGAACTACTTTACAGAAAAGTAACTTTAACTGACTTACTTTTTCAACAAAAGTAACTGTAACTGACTTATTTTTCAGAAAAGTAACTGTAACTGAACTACTTTACAGAAAAATAACTGTAACTGACTTACATTTTCAACTTTTCGACTTATTTTTCAGAAAATTAAATAACTGTAACTGAACTACTTTACAGAAAAGTAACTGTAACGGACTTACTTTTTCAGAAAAGCAACTGTAACTGGTAACTGGATTACTTTTCTGCAAAGTAAATGTAACTGAGACGATTTTCCACCGAAGTAACTGTAAATTTAACCCTGGATATATTTTTAAAAAGTATTTTTCCAAAGGCTGGTGCTCTTTCGCTCAACAGACAACTGTGAGAAAGAACTTGATATGACGTCACTCTTGAAAAATCCAGCCACTTCTTTGTTTCTGCTGTCCACCCCCCCCCCCCTTTCTGCCGTCGCCGTTTCGGACCCTTCCACACCATCTGCGGATGACACAGTTATTGATAGAAATGCCAGATAGTAAAAATTGGCTCCAACCGTCCCCTCCTGTCCCATTCCATCCCATCTCTTCACATTTTGAATATTCCCGTTCGTCCCACTTCCTCCATTACATTTCACGGCTCCAATCTTATCTCTCCCCGGCGCTTTTGGCAGCTGATGATAAAACCACTTCGATCGGAAAAGGAACCTCAGTGGAACCTTCAGTCAGGGAAACGCGGTGCGTTTTAAGACGATTTCCTTTGAGTTTCCGGTCGCGGATTTACCTGAGAATCCTCTGACAATTCTGAAGACAGAGGGAGCTATCTCCGCCTCTACAAGAGGGAAATTGGTTTATCTCTATTACTTGGAACTTTGTTGGTCTTAATTCGTGACGTCAGTTTGATAAGATAGCCACTATTGTTATAAACTTGTACATGTTTCATCCAGAACTTCTACCAGGAATTGTACAGGGTTATTCAAAATGATTTCGACAATTATAAACGTTAATTGAAAAAAAAAAATAATTGGAAAACGAGAAATAGGAACGAAGGCCAAACTACAAATATACAAATGAATGATAGAACCAATACTACTGTATGAAAGCGAATGCTTGCCAAAGGAAAGAAATGAACTTAGTAAGATAACTGTAGAAATGAAGTGGTACCGAAGGATAGTACGAAAAACAAGACGAGATAGAGTAAGAAACGAGAGGATATTGTAAGAGCTGGAAGAAACATGAATTAATAATCAACTCATCAAACGACAGATGAAATGGTTTAGCCACGTAACCAGAATGGAGGAAGGAAGGAAATCCAAGCAGTTCTTGGAGACAAGAACAGAAGGAAGAAGGCCCAGGGGCAGACGAATGAAGTCATACGAGGACATGGTGGAAGAAATAGGAAGAGAAAGACGGAAGACATTCCGAGAAGTAAAGAAGAGAGGACAATGGAAACAGTGGGTCGAGCTATACCCGACCCTGTAATGCCATAAGGGGTGGAGAAAGAAGATGAATTGTAAAATAAGTTTACAATTATTTAAATTAAACTAAGTATTTGGTTTGATTTATTTTACTTCGCGTTTCTGCCACTCTTGGCTAATTGGGAAGATGAGGATGAATTGTGATGAGATGAAATAAATGAAGGGACAATCACAATCAGGTGAACGGTACACAACAAAAGTCCCATAAAGGGACGACGCCAGAGCCTCGTTAGTCCGAATAATGCAGTGTAGGATGTATTATGTAGAAGTGAGGCTGACATTAGGTTGTCTTCAGAAGGGGTCACCCCTAGCACCCCTAAACCAAGTAACAAATGAAAGCCTGCATATCAAAAACTTATCAACCTAACCCACGTCAAAATGACAGACAAATTCAGCCTATACTTTCATCAGAATCTCCTGACTGACGTCCTCGGGTTCCAGTCCCGGCCTGGGTGTCTCTTCATTCATTTAATGAACACTCTGTCTGGGGAATCTATAGAGCAAGGTCAGACATAATGGTAAAGAAGAGGAGAAAGAGAGCGGACGAAGCAAAGCTATGCGTGCTGCTGTAAACGGCTGGTAGCTGTAGCCGCTTTTGCCTCCCTCATTGAGCTCACTTTTCCTCCCACGCGTTCACTACTTGCGCAGAGGAATTGTTTAAGTTTTCTTGCTCCAGAGATTCCCGTGACAGAATGCAATTGTCATTTATCGTTATCGTCGCGATTACCCCAAGTCAGAAAAACAACGCCAATAACAAAAATACAAATACAAAATGTTATACTATTAAAACTCTATGGTAAAACAGTAGTGATTTTCATTGAATTATGTGTGGTTAGCGCATCGAGTCCCATCGTCGCTGTTTTCTGGCTTTCCAGACCGGAATCCTAAATCGCCCTCGCTCAATCAAACCCAGGAGCGAGAGTTCTAACCATTATACGCTAAATTCTGTAAATTGATTTCAGTTTTGCAACAGTCTAAAACCGATCTTAAAAGAAATGGGTGTCCTTATACAGAATATTTTAGAGTATTCAGGGAATTTCTATATTCATTGAGATGAGACCAAAACGTGCATTAATTGTTCAGGTAATGAAAAATAGCTAAGTGTGTGCACTCCCTAAATTATACACTATAGCACATAGCTATAAATTGCTATGAATCGCCTATTAATTACAATTTATGGTGTTATTTTAATAATACTAACAAATACTGTTAGGTTTTGATACGGTGCCTCTGGTGTGGTGGTTGTTATGATTCGCTAATAGTTAGTTTATGGTTCTGGGTTCGAACACTTGGAAATGTATGTATATATTGTTTCCTTAATCTTGACGCTTCATAATAATCGTTGATGAATCCAGAGTAGTAGACGCTCAAATAAAAAAAAATGCAATGTTTGAAAATTGTCATCAGTGAAAGCTGAAGGTGTCCTTATTTATAAAAATTCTAACTTCTATCGTGCATGGTACATTCATCTCTGGAGGGAGGGGGTGGGAGAGACAAGTCGACAGATTCTGATTTAAATGTTTGGACTCTATTCAGTAACAACTTTTCCTCTTTCTTCGTTTAGCCTTTTCTTTGCACATCCATTCACGGTTCCTTCTTTAACCGGAAAATCTAAAGCACATGATTCGGAGGAAACTTACAGAAAATAGGACCGAGAGAGGGAAGAACGTTGAGCTCGCATTTAACACATCCATTGAAAGAGAAATTAGTTCCTGCCACGAATCGCATCAACTGCAGGACTGGAGTAGAAAAAAGAGAGAGAGACAGGGAGGGAAGGGGGTAAAAATGTAACAAATAAAGTTAAAACCAAGTTAACGAGATGTTGAAGGGTTAATTTTAAAAGCAGCGAAACACACGATTTAAACTTTTGAATTGAAACATCAGAGGGTCTGAAATTCAATCAGCTCAGCTGTCAGAAGCCTGACACAGGAGCTGGAACAAATTAAGGATTTCCCCCGTCTAACACAAGGTGGCAGCAACTGTTCGCTAGGAATTACGGCGAGAGGGATTATGGCACGTTTTGATTTTGACTCGCTGACTGTCGTCGCAGGATTAGGCCAAAGCAGGCGCTGGTAGACTTCGCACAAATTCAATGCGTCTGTGCGCTTTATCCTGAAGCTAGTCACAGTGCCTATAAGGCGTGCTGCTGCGTAGAACGGTGAGCAGTTAGATTTCTGAGCACGCGCTTGAGCAACATTTGCCATTGGGTGGGCGGAGCTTATTCGACAACGTCATTATTTAGACTCATCTTGAATATTGATTTAAAACTTGAGTGTATATTTTCTCAATAGATGAAAGTTCTTGCAACAAAGATTACAATTGAAAGAAATTTAACAACATAAACAAACATGAGTATTGCTATTTAAAAATAACAAAGGAAGATAATAATTGTGTAACAAGAGAATATTAATAAAATCAAATATATATATATAAAATTTGGGTAATTGAGCAAAAGAAATGAAGTTCTTGTTTGGTATTTTCAACATTTTTAGTTAATATTACTCCAAATATTTTAACTTCTATTTCCTATTCCTCTGCTATAATTAGTATGCCAATTGCACATTACAGAAATATATTATTTTATGTTTGAGACAAATATTTCCAAAAATAATATTAATATATTTTATACTTTTCCCTAATACTGTCGTAATTATAGATCATTGAAATAAAACATACTAATATTATGCATAAACCATTGTTGTTTTTAAAACTAAGTAAGGTATAAAATAATTTCCCCCGATCATATTAAAAATCATAGTTCATCACACAACAAAATCTAAAAGTTCTAAAATTTAATACAGGAAAATTTGCTGATGAAAGAATTAAGATAGATTACCAAATTAAACTGTCGAATAGATTTGATGTTTTGCAGGATTTAAATGATGATGAAAATATAAATGAAACAGACGTAAATAAGAATTGGGAGCACATACGTAATGCAATAGAATCAACAGCTAAAGAAATTATAGGATACCATAAACCAAGAAAAAGTAAGCCATGGTTTGATAATGAATGTCATAATCTAATAGAAATAAGAAATCAGGCTAGACTTAGGTGGTTAAATAACTCTGATGATACAAATCTAAGCAATTATAATAGAATAAAGCGAGGAGTTAACCGCACGTTTAGAAGTAAAAAAAGAGATTACTTGAAAAGCAAAATTAACGAAATTGAAACAAACAGCAAAAATAAAAATATCAGAGAGTTATATAAAGGTGTAAATGAGTTTAGAAAGGGGTGGCAACCTAAAGTAAACTTGATAAAAGATAAAGACGGTGATTTTCTAGCTGACCCAAGCGATATTCTAAATACATGGAAGAACTACTTTAATGACCTTTTAAATGTTCATGTAGGAGATAAATCAGAAGTCAATGAAGTACACACAGCAGAACCTTTAGTTCCAGAACCCAACTTCACTGAAGTTAAAGATGCTATTAAAAGGCTAAAGAATAACAAAGCACCTGGCATTGATTTAATACCAGCTGAGTTAATTAAATATGGTGGAAATTCGTTAATATGTCAAATTCATAAATTAATTTGTTTAATATGGAATAAAGAAGAAATCCCTCAACAGTGGAAAGAATCCATAATTGTTCCTGTGTTTAGAAAAGGTGATAAAATGAACTGCATTAATTACCGTGGAATTTCTCTACTCTCAACAACATATAAAATATTATCTAACATTCTTTTAACAAGACTTACCCCATATGCTAATGAAATTATAGGTGATTATCAATGGGGATTTAAATGTAACAGATCAACTACAGATCAAATTTTTCACATTAGACCCCACTAGAAAAAAAGTGGGAATATAATCAAAATGTCCATCAACTATTCATTGATTTCAAAAAAGCATATGATTCGGTCAAAAGAGATAAATTATATAATATATTAGTCGAGTTTGGAATACCTAAGAAGCTTGTTAGTATGATAAAAGTATGCACCAGTGAAACAGAAAGTAAAATTCGTGTGGGTATTAATGTGTCTGACAAAGTTGCAATTCATGATGGGTTAAAACAAGGAGATGCATTACCTCCATTGCTCTTTAATTTTTCCTTAGAATATGCTAACGAAGGACTAAAATTAAATGGTGTGACTCAGTTCTTAGCATATGCAGATGATGTAGACTTGCTGGGGGATGATGTGAATACAATTAAGAATAATGCTAAAATATTTTTCAAAACTGCTAAAGAGATAGGTTTGGAAGTTAACAAAGAGAAAACTAAATATATGCTTACAGGCCGAAACCAAGTGTTAGGTAATAATCAAAATCTAATTATTGATAATAACTCGTTTGAACCAGTTTCCAAATTCAAATACTTAGGAGTAATATTAACATGTGAAAATTATATTAAAGAGGAAATAAAAAGTAGGCTTAATTCAGGAAATGCATGTTACTTCTCTCTTCATAAACTTTTGTCTTCTCGTTTAATATCTAAGAAACTAAAATTAAAAATATACAAAACAGTAATTTTGCCTGTAGTATTATATGGGTGTGAAACTTGGTCCCTTACATTGAAAGAGGAACATAAATTAGGAGTATTTGAAAATCAGATCCTTAGGAAAATCTTTGGTCCTAAAAGGGATGAGGAGACAGGTGAGTGGAGAATGTTACATAATTTAGAACTCCATAATTTGTATTCATGTCCAGTATTATTAGAATAATTAAATCAAGAAGACTTAGGTGGGTAGGCCATGTCGCTCGAATGGGAGAGGAAAGAGGAGTTTACAGGATTCTTGTTGGGAACCTGATGGTAAGAGACCAGTAGGAAGACCAAGACGAAGATGGAGGGAAAATGTTGAGATGGACCTAAACGAAATTGATAGGGATGGAAAAGTGTATATAGATCTTGCTCAGGATATTGACAGATGGAAGGCCTGTCCTGCTGCAACCATGAACCTTCGGGTTTAAGAAGGCTAGAGAGTTAGTTAGTTAGTTCATCACACACCAAAACAAATTAAGAAAGATAAGCTAAATAACCTAGCCAGGTCTAATCACAAATATGAAAGTTACTGTAATCCATCTGTTTCTAATGCTTACAAAGTTCATATTAATCCTCAGGTATTTTAAGAGATACAATGCGAGTTAATTTGATTATCACAATCTTTATCAGGCCAAGGGGGAACCACATTGACGCCACCCGCGCGGTCGGCGGCCATCTTAATATCCGTCATCTTTAATTCAATTCTTGACAAGGCTAATGTTTATGTTCATAAGGAAGTTCATAAACAGAATATGTGACCCTTGTCATCTGATAACTAACTTTGGACAGAAACTGCTTCACAACGTTCCCATAGTGTTCTGGTGTTCCTCCCTATTGAAAAAAACTCTGTAAAAAGTACCTTCTTCCATAAGCAAGGATGAAAAAACCTGTTTATTTAACAAATCCAAGTAGCCCTAATCATTTAAAGTTCCGTTGATGGAAAATTGACTAACCAATCGTGTTTCACACAGCACGCCACACCATTAACTTACCAGCACTAACCATTCAGCTTTGATCTGTCGAAAATGAGTTGTCAGATAAAAAGCATCGAATATTATGTTTATGAACTTCCTTATGAACATAAACATAAGCCTTGTCACTGTGAAGGACTTTTCATTTAATGGAAGCGTCACACTGTAATTGTTCGCGACAACCATTCATAATGCACAGCTCTTCATGGATGTATCCGATTAAAATCGTGTGCAATGGCATGTGAACTTCTCTTCCTAGACGTCACTTTGATCACGATGCATTACCGATGCGCTAAACAAATTTTAAGGCATTTTTGTAACACCTCGAAAAGGAGCAAATTGTTATAAGAATTCAGTCATAACGTTTTACTGGTTAAAGATACATAAAAAAACCTTCACCATTGCATTTCTCGTGAAATTATAGCCTGATTTGATATATCATATCACCCCTTTCCCATTTAAAATTCTAAATTTGAATTCAAGATGGCGGACATCAAGATGGCCGCCGACCGTGCGGGTGGCGTCAATGTGGTTCCCCCTTAGCCTGGCATCGATTGGTCATCACCATTTCCATGTTGCACGCTGCAGTGGCCTTGTACCGAGGGTGTTAAGTGACCCTGTTTGCATGTTTACAGCAAATTCAAGCCTTCTCGGTTTGTCTTCTGACTAGATATCGAAGCTGGTGCTCCCTCATCAAACATCAGTCCTAGAACTTCCTAGACGCATCACGCATTAGGAACAGTAATAACGATGAAGTAAGCTTCAATATATAAAATGCAGAGGATGCTAAAAATGAAAAATTATAGGGGAAACCTTAGCGAAGATCACATATTTACACACGTGCATGTGTATGAGTGTGTGGGTGTGTGCGCGTATGTGTGGGGGTTGAGAACGTGTAATTTTATTCTCCAGCATGCCCCCAGCCGCCAACGTGTACTAATTTAATTCGGTAGTGCCTGCTCCTGTTTCCAATGAGCAGGCGAGCTCTCCCCTGGAACCAGATTGGATGTTATTCTGGACCTTTTTACAGCGAATTTTCCCCGGCTGAACCTAACTCCGACGTGGAAGTAATTTTGGGAACTGAGCAAAGGTAGTCCAGAGGTGAAGGTTTTTCTACTTACATCTACTTTGGAATTACGAGGAAGGGGGACTGGAAAAATAGTTAATCAAGCCCAGTTTTTTCCCCCTCCTGAATATGAACGCGTAGATGCGTGTGCAAGGAAACCACCTACGTGTTTCAATGCTTCATTAGCAGCCGCATATTAATTTGTTGTACGGGGTGTTCGTAAAAGAATGTTGTTATTTTAGGAACTGCCTACAAACTTTAATGAAGAAATGGCGGTCATCCAACTGTAAAGAATGACCATAAGTGTTCCTTAAAATATTAAGAGCCATTACATATTTAAGTTAATTAATGTAATGTTAAGGATTCAGTTTTAAAAATATATTTATAGTACACTCAGTTGCAATTTATGATCGCTATCTAGCTATATGTACGATAAAATATCCAAATTAGAATAAATAATGGGTTTTGTAAATTGGCGGGCAGAATGTTAAATTTTGACGGTAAAGTTTGAATTTGAGTTTTTAAGTACATTTTATGCACAGATAGGCTAATCGGTAAAGTGAGATCTGAACCACTATGCGCCTCAACCAGGTATCGAAGCCGGACCCCTTACGGTAACTTATGAAGGTTTTAGGCTCGATAGAACAGGCTTGTACCGTTTCATTGAATCAACATTCGTCATTATCGTCTAGACTAGTGAAAAATGAGCAGAAAAGTGGTGGAAAGTTTTTTTAAAAAATTCATGTAAACAGTTAATTTGAAGCGATTATTAATTTTTTTCTCGCCTATGGAAGAAGGTGGCGATCACATTTTAGTTTAGTAATCCACAGAGATATAAAGGAGAACTTGTTTTAGTGTGTTTCAGTTAATGTAGAATGTATTTTTCAGTTAATGCAGCTTGTTCTGGCTGAAGATTGAAGGTATACATACATTGAGGAACTTATAGAAGAATATCAATGTGGGTTTAGGCAAGGGCGCTTTACCACTGATAAAATTTTTCAACCTTAAACAAATTTTGGAGAATGCATATGAATTAGATTGTCACCTCCAGAATTTCGGACACTCACTTTCTTTTTTTATTTTAAATTTCAAACATAGTCCTCTCTTTCAGTGATCACCATGTACGCTCCCTAGGTAGATTTTTTTTATGGCCTACAACTTATATTTGAGCATGCCATATTTAATTTATAAGAACTTTGGAACTGAATCGTGATCATAATGGGACCCCTGTTAGATCCCTGCCTGTGCACATGTGGTAATACGAACTTTGAGTGAAGGCATGATTTGCCAGCATCATACTGGGAAGCTCAAAGGTTGGTTGATGTCTAACCGCCCCAGACATGCAAGTCAGACGAAACAGATACCCCTTTTGGTTCCGCCGATTTCTTGCTAGAGTGATAACTCGCCGGCGTAGGCAAATAGGGCACAACAGGAACCTTGTTACCAAGCATAGGATATGGCGTCACCAACGCACATATGGCATAAATCCCCCTTTCTTCCTTTTTTGTGGTTCTGACCTCCATTCCGCCACTATCCTCCCTCCTTTTGACCCGTGGGCGAGCACTGCACAGAATAGGGAACCTCCCACTTGCAGATAATCTGACTTTAAAACGTCATGCTCTAAGCTTTTGAGTTCAGTCTGTTACCCTCATCGCTTACCTCGCCAGAGACGATCGCTGAGATTCTTCGATGATAACAGTATCTTCTAATGCAGGTAAGCATAATATTTTATAAACGTTAGTTAGATAGATTACTCCTCCAGGGGACAAACTCCCCTATATTACAAATATGGCACACCCTCTGCCCATACACTACAACACTTACATACACCATGAATTACACTAACATAGACACCCAGAATTAGTTAGGATTATAATCAGTAGATTCATTGGTATAACCACCTCCGTTATTATGAGAGCTATGTTTGGATCAAGTGAACTAATGTCAGAAGGGCCATATTTGTACGCCTGCCCTTATATTCTTGTTTACACTATAGAATCTGAAGGATTCATATACGTTATCATAATGTCTTAAATGTACTGAACACAAAACCCACAGGGGTCAATGTAATAATCTTGTAATCATCATTACGCCTTGAAAGCTTGTATGTCTTGATCCTTGTATTACATCTAATTCTATTCTTTATTTTTTTCGTTGCTTATTAAAACTATAAAATCCAACACTTTGCTTTATCTATTATCCCCATGATTGCCAATATCATATGAGTCCGTCGTGACTGTTATTAAGGTAATAGACTAAAGACTTACTCTAAGATTAAGCCCTAAGAATATCCGGAGCAGCCGTGCTTAGGAAGGAGGCACTTCTGCCACCACAGTAGAAGGAGACGTCTGAGATAATCATATTTAATGTAAGTATTCCCTCACACGCCTACACAGGCACTCCCATCTCTTATGTCATTCCATTAAGGAATACCTCTCGCACGTACGCTTTCCCCCTTATAATGAAGTCACTAGCTTTATAACTTTATGCACTAAAATAGGCAAGGTTAGTTCGTTGGCATACCAGAGAAAGGTATGTCTCCTACTCTTCCCTTGAACTCCGTATATGGATAAGCTAGGTAGAGTAGTGTGACCGGCGGACGATCCCCACCACACAGGTACTCGCCCCTGTGTGCTTCTGTCTCACCCCAGGACGTGATATAATATTACAGTGCACCAATTGTACATAAACTTTAAACAAGCCTTTGATGGTATAAATAGATCCCAAATATCATATATGAGATTATGAAAAAATTTGGAATACCAGAGAAATTAGTGATTCTAACTAAAATGACTCTTACTAAGACACTTAATAAAGTTAAAATTCAAAATAAGCTGTCAGACATGTTTGAAATACTAACTGGACTTAGACAAGGAGATAGTCTTTCAACAGCACTCTTCATAGTCTAGAAAATGTTATACGGAATGTACAAATCCGACCCGCAGGAACATATTTCAATAGAATGAACCAGTGCCTTGCCTATGCAGATGACATAGCTGTTTTGGGGAGAAGTCAAAGCTCTGTTGAGGAGGTTATGTTGGCAATTGAAGAAGCAGCTAACGAAGTCAGATTAGAACTGAATATAATGAAAACAAAATACATGAGACTGACAAGTAACCCTACTCGGGGCAGACAAATAAAGATGGGTAACCAAAATTATGAAGAGGTGGAAACCTTCAAATATCTGGGATCATTAATAACTCAACAAAACGTTGTGGAACTTGATATGAAAGAAAAAATTAAACAAGCAACAAATGTATTCATGCCTTTGTGGATATATATACAGTATTTCGGAATAGGCGTCTATCGAGGGCTTTATAACTCAGAGATATAAGATATGACGTGCGTGGACGTGAAACCTGAATACTCACGGAGAGATCATCATTAATTTTAATGACTTTGGAAAGGAAAATACTACGCAAAATATACGGACTAAAATATGATGGTGAAGAATGGAGAATACTTTACAATCATGAATTACAGGAATTATAAAAATCTCTTGATATTACGGTATAGCTGAAATGAAGGCAAGGAGATTGAGCTGCTCAGGACATCTTATTAGAATGAATGATGACAGTGTAGTAAAGAAAGTATTCTCCATAAAACCTGAAGGCAGACGAAGAAGTGGGCGACCCAGGATGCGATGGATGGATGATGTGGAGAGAGACATCAGAACGCTGGGTATAAGAAGATGGAGACAGCGGGCACAAGACAGACAGAAATGGACAGCATTGTTGAGAGGGCTAAGGCTATACTAGAAGGGGCATAACGCCAAAGGAAGAAGAAGAAGTTAATGCAAAATTTAGTGACTTTCAGGTAATGCTGAATTTGTTACAGTGTGTTTCAGTTAATGCAGAATTTGGGTTAATGCATCTGTTTGCTTACTGTAGAAACGGTTTGACTTCAGAATGAAGTTCATATTTTTGAATTTATGTCATATTTAGTAAATTGGGACAAAAAGTTGGCGCAGTTCAATAACAGAGTATGGAGGGTGTTTTGGGGTCGATATCAATGTAATACACGCTGGAATCCATATTTGTGCAAGCAAACAACCTTGTAGGACTTGTAATCTTTTTGTTAATGATTGTCCTTCAGTAAAGGCGAATGCGAGGGGTGAAATGCATTTTCTTAAGGTGTCCACATGTTTTGTAACTTACCATCTTGTTTCCCTTGCGAATTTGTAGTGTGATTATTGTCATTCCTCTTTTCTTCTAATGAAATAAAACATTCTGGATGTACTTTATAATTGTAACTTTAAAATACTTTTACAGTCTTTGTAGCTGAATTTTGGTAATATCTATAATGATACTTTGAAAAATATTAGCTGCCATGTTTATAGTTTAATGATAATGACACAATTCACGGTTTAACATGATTAGTATTTCGTATATTTTTCTGCTCTTCTTGCCTATAAAAATATTGAAATTTATTTCAAGAAAAATTTACGTGTGTTTCCAATTTACATATTACATTTCATTTCGTATGAGCTTTATACCATGAGTACATATATTCTGTTTCCTTTCTTTTTCATTCTTAGAGCCTAATAGACACAAAATAAACACCATTAAATGATCACAATATTAATTTACTTTCACCAAAAGTGACTCTGATATCTACAAAATCCTTATGTACATTATTCTATGAATTATTTCTTTAAATTGATTTAAATCAACCTGATTTAAATCAATTTACCTTGGTTTCAAGTACTACGTATATTTGTGCCTAGTTGCACATGTTTTACGAGGAAAACAGGATGGAATTGCTTCTCTGTATGACGTTTCAGAAGACAGAATCTCGTGGTTCAATTGGCTATTTCGCCAGAATGCAATTCTGCATTGTGGGAAGAAATTAATGAGGTCGCCCTCATGTTGTTTACGTAAACATCGCTCTTGCTGGCTAGGAAACCTATGGAGAATTTCAATTTAGAACGACTTAATGAAGCAGAAGCTTACGCTCAGCTTTTTCTGATGAAATGTAAAGATTAAGTACACCCATGATAAAAGGCAAAATAACTTGATTACGACCTCTAGGTATGTGGTCGAATCACTCTCATAGCCGAAGGTTCTGTGTTCCAGAGTGTTGGATATCGAGTGTCCTTCGCAAGTGTAATCTAATCTCATTCTCAATCTTCTAGAGGCCTCTCCAATGGCGCAGTGGTAGCGTCGTCGCCTTGTAATCAAGGGGTCTCGGGTTAGGGAAAAATAGCAGAAAAGCGACGTAAACATTCGAAAATACCAGATTTTCTACCGGATGATGAAACTCTACTAGGTAAAATTATTTAGAGTTCCTACTCTCTGTAGATGTAGATATGTACACATTTATTTAGGGCCTCCCCGATGGCTCAGTGGTAGCGTCGTTGCCTTGTAATCAAGGATTCCTTGGTTCTAAACTCGGTGGAAGCACATAGTGGTTTGGATCCTTCTTCAAACTGTAGGTCCAGTCCCGATTAGCCTTACTGTGCATCAAGTGAACTTAAAACAACAATCAATCAAGCACGTACGAATTTATTTGATTTATTTTATCGAACTGTTCTGCCACTTCTGACTTATCGCGACGATGAAGATGAATTGCATTGAATGAGATGGATGAAGGCATAGGCTTAACTTGACGGGGGAAGGGGAGGAACTTGCCCCATTCCCCCCACAAAAATTCAGGTTCATGAAAATTTGCAAGTTATTAATGGTAATTTTCAGGGGTGCGCGGAACGGTAAATTTTTGGTTGGGACAGAAAATTCTTAAAATCTCGACTTCCAGGTCTGGAAAAATTCCCCATTTCAGACTAAGTCTAAACATTTCCTCGACGGGAAATGTTCTAAATTTCTCGACTCTGAAAATCTCGAATTGTACACATTATTTTCCCTTCAAGTGATTGTTTTTACATTTCTGTAATAAAAAGCTTCCATTTCCGAGAAATCTCAGACATTTTTAGCGCAGGAAACATGAAGAATTAACCACTTTCAATTTATATACCTTAGAATTACCCGACTGGTCGGAATCCCGAAAGCTCGGGAAATCACTCCCCGAATTCGGGATCAGGACGGGAAGTTTTTCCTGGTACTGATTTTTTTGGATCCCCTAGTAACGTTTCTTAACCTCCTGGAGTGAAGTAAAGATTAATTTTTATTATTTTGCAAATGTAGCAGCACTGATAGTCAAAATAATCCTGGATGATATATTTATGGACTTCATTTTCTTTTATTCTGGGTATCTTCCACCCGCACCCCCTCCAAGTTCGATTCTGCCCCCTTAAAGATTCATGTGTCAGAGGGTTTTTGCCTGCAAGAACAAAGTTTCCAGTGCTGCTTTAGCATTGCCATTGCCAATGACACCCCTCGTTGTTAAACTGTAACAGGACAGCAAACCACTGCGGCGGCCACAGTCTCCACCAGGGGCTTGTTACCACTATGTCATCGGCAAGATCTATAAATGGAAATAGGTAGATTAAAGGACGAGAAAAGAAATGGATAGATGAAGAAAGGGTGAATCGAGAGGAGAGAAAGACAAAGAACCAAGAAGAAATGGAAAAGAGTAGCAATATGTGGAAATATTGGCAACCTAGATGAATAGAAAGACAAATATGAGGCTACACAAACGTTTCAAAATCCTCGTTACCTTCGGTCTAGGAGACGGAATGGAAATAATTCTTAAGTGCGCATCTTCTTTCAGCGACAACGTTTACTTTTTTTGCATGTCCAATCCTCATAGTACTTCCAGAACGTCTTAAATAAACACTTAGGATCTGCTAAATAAAGCAATTTCGTTGCTAAGAATCCAGCAGGCTCAGAAACAAAGGAAGAATTGACTATGCGAAAACTCCACTTGGTGTACGAGGCGCCATCTCTACTACATCACCGGCACTTAAACTTCAAAAGAGGAAGGGAATTGGAAACGCTCGAGATCGGAAGACGAAAAGGTAAGTAATTTGTCCATTTCGAAACTCATTTTCTGTAGTTGTTAAGACGTTAACTGCTTGTCAAGCGGCTTTTAAAATGTTTCGCGAAAGAAAAGTGCGATCCGCTCTTTCCAAGGAAAATGGGGCTCGTGAGTATCTTCAGCCGTGCAAGGGGGAAGAACTTGTTTTCCTCTTTCAAAGTTTGCTTTGAAGGAAGCTGAGAGAAGTGGAACAATCTTGGCTTAATGGTATCTCCCTCTTGCTCCCTCCAACACCCCCAGTCCACCGCACTTGTGGGTTGGGGGCGGGGGCAGGGGGTGTACCTTCTGGGAGAACTTCTACTTCGACTCTCGAAACCCAAGTTTCCACATGCATATCCTCCCCTTTCACCAACTTGGTCTTGAAGACGTAGCATAAACAGGAATCGCTTGAGACGGTAAACGCAGGGAAGTAAATACGGAAAGATACACAAAAACAGTATATAACCTCAAATTAAATCCGTAAGTAATCTTATATTTTATACATACTAAACTAAAGGCTTAGATAGAAGCAGTGTGCAATCCTTGTGTTATCGAGGGAAAAAAATCATAAGATATTAGATAAGATAATCACTACACCAGTCGCTACGTATGCTTCAGAGAGTAGTTCTTGCAGCTGTGGAAAATAAGTGTTTGAATAAGATAAAAGGGGACGAAATTAGGGAAAAGGAGAAATAACAATATGAAAGAAGTGAATAAAGGCGAAACATCGAGGAAATAAATATAGAAAGGAAGGAAATGGGAATTTTGAGAAGTGCATATGGAAGGATTGTAAAGGCCAGAAAGGGATACTCTAGACAGGAAGGAAATTGAATCGAGAAGAAAGGAAAGCACTAGAATGTAAACGAAATGAGTGAACTTATGATTTGAAGTGATAATCACCATGCAATGTGGCCGCAAATAGTAATGGAAAGATAAAATGAAGGGGAGAGGAAAGGAAGGATGGAAGGAAAAGAATAGAATGGAATGGACAGATAGAGCGAAGTATGAAAAGATAAGAAAGGAAAGGAACGTGAAACAAATGAAGGTGAGAGGAGAGGAGAAAGGAGAGAACAGGAAAGGAAAAGAAGGAATTGATAAGAAGGAAAAGGAAAGGACAGAAGGAGAAAGAAAGGAAACAAGGATAAGGAAAGAAAACGAAATGAGAGAAAAAGAAATTGTGTCTGAAAAATTAAGATATCTAAATAATAAACTAGAAGAACTATACCTGTAACTAGATATTGTTACAGAATTAGAAAGACTGAAAAAGTAAACGTAGAAATTTTCAGCGAAAAATGCAGGCTCGACCAGGACTCTAACCCAGGTCTCTGGCATACCGTGCCATTGCTCTAACCACTTTATTTTATTTTAAAAAAATCAAGAATGCAAGTTAGATTCTATGTGAACATGATTAAAAATAAGATACCTTTCTTTATTCATATACAACCTTTAGGAAGTTTGCATAATGTTTTCTATTATAATCAATATTGTTTAGCATTAGTTCCTGTTGTAAGAAATCTTTAAAATTACATTAGTACTTAATATTTGTGCAGTTTAATATATAGTAAATAGAATTGCTAAGATGCCATTGTACTGCATTCCATTTGGTTTTAGGACAGTACTTAAAATCTACAGTTCTATTACAGTCTGTGTCGTATATCTATCTATTCATGTACGATATATTCTACTGAACATATTTCGTAATTGTTGCCACATGGTACTTGCGTGATGACATTTCGATATTCTGTGTTCTATTGTATCTTTCTCATTGCACACATTACATAAAGACGTGTCACTGAAATGAAGTTGATGTCTTTTACTATTGGTATCATATTTATCATGTACTAATGTATATCATAAGGACGGAACCTTGTTAGTTAAATGTTTCGGCCAAACATTCGTTCATACTATGTTCTATTCCTTATTGGGAGTTTGTTGCTCTACTTTCGTTGGCTGCACATTTAGGTCAAGTTCGTTGCGATACAAGTCATTGACTTGTAGGTTCCGTATCGTACTTCCTGCTCACATTCTGCAATGGATGGTAAAAGATAAGCAAAGTTTTTCGGAATAGCTGCTGTGTGTATTGCAAGGTCAAGGGCATTTTATTTAGGAACGATCGTAGTACTATCGCCGTGTAGCTATCTGGTTGTTGTATGAGCGTCTGTAGATTTCGCGTGTTGAACAAGGCCGGCTTCTTTCCATTCCACGTGCATTAATCCAAATACACCTGCCCTTCGCTGTTTCACTGCAGTGTGATAAGCCACTCTGAAAACCTGACTTTGCAAGAAATACGCGTATGTAGCTAGCAATCGTGAACGTGTTGCAATAGTTCTTGAAAGAGTGCTGCAACAAACCAAACTTTTGCGAATATGTATTTGTTTAAATAATGCACTCATGATATAAGCGATAGATTTCTTAAAACATTCGTTTTAATCAAACCTTGTATGTTGTTTGTTATTGTTTCAAAATTTATATTTATCGTCGGTTGTAATTCATTCTGAAAAACTATCCCCATGTGTTAAGTTCGCTTGCTTTCCCAGTGGCAACAAGTACGATTTTTTAAATAAGTCTTGCACCTGATATTTGCATGTATTAATTTAGACATGCTATAACTTCCTCATAATCAGTCTTCGAGTTAATGAAGGTTGTTACGTCGTCCATATACCCACATACATGTAAGTTATTTTCACAATATATCAGAGATGACAATTTTGTTTGAATCATGTTCAGAAAAGGTTATAACGATAACATGAACAGATATGAACTTAACGGGGATCCTTGTAAGACTCCTCTTTTCAACTGTATTGTCGGTTAGGAATCCATTAACAAGTACGTACCTTAATATATACATATATTTCTAGTTAATAGTTGTACCCAACTAATAAATTTGTCACCAAACCCAAGTTTTTGTAAAACTAATTTTAAGTATTTATGGCTAACATAATCATATACAGACGCAAAGTCAAGCGTGAAAATAGCTGTGTCAGTGTCACTATTCTCTTCACATGTTGCTATTATATATCTGGTTATCATTAATGCTTGGTGTATGGTGCCAACACTTGGCATTCCATATTGTGTGTTACCTACTAACTATGACATATATGGTTTTAACCTATTTGATATTATTTTTGTTAAGATTTTGTAATCAACATTCATTAGATTAATTGGTCTGTACTCATTAATTGTTATCGGTTTATTTACCTTACGTATTAAAACAGTCACTCCAGTACTACAATTTTTTCCTATCTTAATTTTGTGAAATATCTCTTGAACCCACTTATTTACTGTAGGTCCTATAGTAGGCCATATCTGTTTATAACCTTCACTTGTAATACCATCTATACCTGGTGATTCATTTCCACGTAAAGTGAAAACCATTTCATCCTGAGTAAGCTCTTTTTCTAATATATTTCTATCTTCATCCTGAAGTATTGTGGGTATATGATTTATTATTATGTTACCATAGATTTCATCTATCGTTTCTGTTTCAAATTTATGTTGAAAATGTTATTTTATTTCTTTTTGAATTTCATATTGCATTGTAATTTCTTTCTCATGTTCATTTTTGGTTATAATTTCCCTTTGACCTCTATTTCGTTCTTGTTTTATATGATATAATGTGGTTGTTTCCTCGTGATCAAAGGCCTGTACCTTACTTCTTAATTGAATATATTTTATTTTATTTTATTTTTATGGAATCCTTATAATATCGCCTGAACATGCTTAATTTTATCTTGTACTGACTTACCTTGCAATACTTGATTTTTTTAATTCATGCAAAACACTATAGTAGAAATTAGAAATTGTACATACTATTTCTGTCTTGATATTTTTGCTTTCCATAGTTTTTACAATTTTTTTGGAATTCTACTTTAAAGCAGCTATCGCACCACTCAACAAGATTTGACGTATACATAGTTCTTGTTAACCACGTCTTCCATGTTTCTTGAGAAAGTACCATGAATTCCTTGTCATGTATAAATGCATTATTTAAATGCCAGAAACCTGGTACTTTACAAATATTAGCTCTGTCTATTTTTAGCCTAACGATATATGTAAAATTATCTGAAAAGCAAATTGGGAATGTTTACACTTTAGAAAAGTGTTGCTTAATATTATTAGATACATAAATTCTATCAATGCGCGATGCATAATTTGGTTTAATATACGTATAACCTTCTTCATTATCTTTTACATATTTTCATGTATCGACTAGTTGTAAATCCATCTATTAATGCTCCACGTTAACTGCCGTGCCGGTCCCATGGGCTCGACATCAAGATTTCTTTTGAGGCCACGTTGGTCCCATGGGACCGACGTTGTAACGTCTAATTCGAATCACTCTGGCAGGCCAACGGTCCTTCGAGCAAGCATATTTCATATTGGAAAGGGCTGGCCCGGCGCCCTACAATTCAATGGCACATGCATTTTTGGCAACTTATAAGCAGCAAAGACAATTTTTTATATATTTATTATTATTGTTGATATGAAGCATGTACATTCCTTAGAACGTCTTATGGGTAAGTAACCTGATTTCGCTCATTATTTAAATACAGCATTTTAATATATTTATTTATTTTTAATTTTTGTGTGGAATTTGAATATTTTATTAGACAGTGGTATTGGTGTATCAACACTGAGGCTATTTGCCCCTATGTAACTCTATGGCGAGGCGTCCCTATAAGAATGGGGACAATATTTGCATTTGTTGCCTTTACGCTATTTTCACCAATTATGTGAAATATGTTTCATTTTAATTTAATTTTTTTGTATTATTTTATATTTTTTATAATACATTATAATACACAGACGAAACTACAGTCAAGTGGCGAGTGGCGAGAAGGTTACGTTGTATGTATTAGCATACATTTTAAATATGTATTCATACAATGGCATATATTTTGGGAACATAGGAAAAAATATAATAAAGCACATACAGTACATAATATTCATATTTTTGTAAACAAAATGAGTTACACTACTGCATTGCAAATGTTTTCACAAAACTTTTGAAAAGTTTTGAAAAGTTTCAGTCAATACTTGAAAACTGTGATCACTCCACGTGAACTTTATTGAAGCAAGGAATACACATATGTGGTTTACCTTCACAAAAAGTAACAACCTTATTCACTTTATTCGCTGCTGCTTTTCGGCCTTCTTTTTCAGAGACCAATTTATAGCAGTACTTCCAATATTTGCGAACTTTATTATACTCACACACCATTTCAGGCTTTTGTGTTGTACCACCCCTTGATTGTTGCTTTTCAATCGCCAGTGGAGCACTGAATGAATGTTTTCCTGTTGGCGCCGCGTTGGTCCCATGGGACCGACACACTATAATTTCGATTTATCGATATAATAAAAAGAAAATTCGAAATTTGATAACGTGAAGTTATTTTTCAACAGAAACACTACCCAATGGCATTACCGGCGCTGTCAGTGAATATTGAAAAATTCATCCGGCAGTTAACGTGTTAAAGTTGGTGAGTAGTTGTAACCTGGTTTCTGATCAATGGTTCTTAGAACTGAATAAAAATCCCCTCCTAAGATGATAGATAGATGTAGTATTACCACTTAAATCCGATGCCACGTTTTCTAGAAAGAAGTGGTTCCGTCCGCTGTGTTCTGTTTTGAGAGCCATAAATATTACAAAGTTTTATTTCATTTTATATTGTTGTTATTATTCGTCCTGAATAGTAACATTGTACATGTTGTATCGGTATTCCTTTACGAATATAGAGAGCTGTACCATGATTTTGTAGAGTAAGATTATTATACACATCGTACATGTTACCGTCTTCTAAATATCGAGTTCCAATTTCTTGCAAAAGGCTATATTCACATAAGCTGTTTTTAAGGAAGTCTAGTAAAGCTTCCTGCTTAATATTACTACGCGCCTTATTATAATTAATAGTTGCTACTGTATAGGTAAACATATTATGAATGTATAATGAAAAACTAAGAATTACATATAGCTATATATAAATATATGTAGAATTATAAGAAAATACCCTTTTCCAGCTCATTTTACCTTCACCTTATTCTGGCTATGTATGCCTACCCTTCGCCTAGATCTTCTTTTCTCTAAGTTCATGTTGCTCACTGCCGCCGCATTTTTAGTCCTTTTTTGGTGCCAGTTACATTTTCCACTACAATTTTCATATTTACAATACTACTCTCACTATCTTAATCAGTAATCAACTCACTATCCATATATTCTCCCATTGCGTCTTGTTGTTCTTCCTGTCTTTCCGCTGTCTTTTGATCCTTAATATCATTGGTGTGTACCACGCCATCTTCTGGGACTACTTCTCTCACTGATTCCAGTTTGGAGTTTTCTTCCTCAGTTACCAAACATTGTGTACCATCTTCCTCTGGGATCTTCGAAGCCGCAACTGCCACTTCCGCATCCTTCATTGTATCTTCTACGGGGTTGGTAGGTGTTCCGTCCTTCTGGGGATTAGGGTGCCTTCCTCTAGGTATTTCAATTGATTCCAGCTGGTTCTCAAGGCTATTAAAAGGTATTTCACTGGATGGAACTTCGTGGTATGGTCCCGAGGTTCCTACGTAACCTTCTCGTTGTTGCGCCACTTGACTGTAGTTTCGTCCGTGCCTGAGCGGAACTCTCAGGACAGTGGGCTGACGAAGGTCGCACATTCTACGTTCATGACCAGGCTGGTGACAAATCTGGCACGACCGTTGCTGTCCATCTTAGATAAAGTGACACTCAAACGAGCCGATTACGTACTAGAAATGACGGTATTGGTTTCTTGACTTCCATTTTAGCCACTCGCACTTCATTATATACTGGGTATCGAAAGTTCCCCGACCATTGTTCTTTGTCTACGCTATCGACAGAACCAACTTCGCGCAGTTTTTCCTTCACACTATCATCGTCCATTTTCAATGGGAGATTAAAGACACGCACAAATTTCACTTCCCTTCCCGCATCTTCTAATGACACTTTCAGACTATTGCCATCAGCGTAAGAAACTCCATGACAGGCCCATGTTGTTCTAATAGTTTTCTCATTGTCGCTTCTTTCACAAAATTAATATACACACAACGCATTTCTGTCGGGAGTTGTATTCCCATGAATTCGTCAACATGCAGACGGAATTGTCCGTGAATAAATTAATGTATATCCGTTGCCATCTGTTTAGGAGCATTCACTGGAAAGCTTATCTTTATCGTGTTTAGCTTATTCATTTCGTTATTCTTACTTCTCACTATAGTACTTACTGGTTTACTGATTTGTCGCTTATTTTACAAGTCCAATTTTTTTTCCAGATTTAGTTGATTCACTAGCTGCACTCGGGGAACGCACTACCAGGGAACAATATCAGCACGTCCAACACCACCGGCGTCCGCCGAGGAACTACCACTGAGCTACCGAGCCGGCCTTGCCTCACCTTATTTTTCGCTGTCGCTGTTTTACCTGCGTGTAATCGCGAAAAAGTGAAGTAGAAGAAAATAAAGGAGTTGAAAGGCGCAGTCTGAGGTGGGTGTAGCTAATGCTGGAAAAAGTTCTGATGACATGGGATCCAAGTGTACTGTGTCTAGTCACCTGGAATTCCTGAAATTATGCAGGGAATTATTCGCGCTGGGCATTATGTGTGGATGCAGTTAGAGGGTGCGAGCGGTGTTACATTAAAACATTTGTTAGTATTTATGTTTG